>NC_092878.1:90102699-90415199 GCF_028372415.1 Notamacropus eugenii
CAAAGAGTTGGACACAACTGAACAACAAAAACATTGTGATTTGTTAAAAACTTTTCCTTCACGTATTGAAAACATCATACAATTTTGCTGTTTTTGTTACTGACATGGCCAATTATGGTGATAGTTTATCTAAAACTGAAGCGCTCCTGCATTCCTGGTATAAATCTAGCTAAATAAAAGCATGTGGTCCTTGTGATATATTGTCATAATCTGCTTTCTATTATTTTACTTACTACCTTTATACAAATATTCCTTAAGGAAACTGGTCTACAATTTTCTGTTTTTGATTTCACTGGTTTAAATATTAAAATAATATTGTGTCATATAAAGAATTTGATAGTTATCCTTTTCCTATTTTTTCCAAGTTAAAATTTTTAATGATGTTTTAAAAATATTGTTGATGAATTTTGGTTTTGTATCAGTATCATTTCTGGAAGAAAAAAAATTATCCTCCCCTCTGGATGGAACTTTTTTTTGTTACGAAAAATAATTTTAAAAACCTATCAGACTTGATACAGTGACCACATTTGACAATGTAGACAGTTATCTATTCCAATAGCAGTAGTTTCCCAAGCACTAGTCCTTTGTTAACAGGAGGGTATACTCTAGGGACCTATAAGCTCTCAATTCCTCCAAGGTGGCAAAATCAAAGAAGAGTTGTTTACTCCTCTCCTGGCCTGCACACTGGTCTGGGAGCAATAAAAAACTTTTCTGCCCAGAATATGCTAGTTGAAGTCCCTCTCCACAACTGTCTCCAAGTGCACTGCCAGTGCTTCTCCTCACCTCAGGGTTCAGCTCAGGGCTGAGATTCAGATCAGGTGTTCAATTACCTCTTGGGCTTTAGGTGAAGGGCTCCCAGGGTTGAACTCAGGGCTGAGATTGAAATCAGGTGCTCAGTTCTGCCAGTGGCTTTAGGTGGAGGGCTCCAAAAATGGATGCTGCCACTGCAGTGGCTGCTGCTGGCTAAGCCAGACCACATTCCTTTTTCATCCAGATGAAAAGGCTTTCTCACTGACCTTTGAAGATACCTTTGGCATTTGTGGGTTGAGTAATGTGGGAACTGCTGCTGCTGGTGGCTACCTGAAGCCTGTTCCAGGTTCTCTTCTTGCCATACCACGCAGCCTATGCTCGGCTGTGCTCCCCTCTGCTCCACACTGGGCTTGATAGGCCTTTCCTGATGGCCTTCCAGGCTGTCCTGGGCTGGAAATCTCTTTCACTGTGTCATTATGTGGCTTCTGTTGCTCTAGAATTTCTTTAGAGTCATTTTTACAGGTATTTTATAAGCTACATGGGGGAACTTCTACAGGTCTGTCTTTCTACTCTGCCAACTTGGCTGCCCCCTCCCCCAAAACAATTATTAACATTTGTTTTTAAAACATTGAGTTCCATATGCTCTCCTGTCTTCTCTCCCCACCCACCCTCACTGGAACAGCAAGAAATTCATATAGGTTGTACATGTGTAGTCATGCAAAACAGTTCCATAACAGTCATATCATGAAAAAGTAACTATATGTCTCTTCATTCTGTTCTGACCTCCATTTATAATATGTTCTCCTTTGACCCATTCCCCTTTAAAAGTGTAAGCTTCTAACAGTATAAAAAAAGTAGACCTCAGACTATAGAATCTTACCTTGGTGACAAGGAAGATCAAAACATACAAGCAGAAGAAGACAGCACAATCAAAACTCCTACATCAAAAGCCTCCAAGAAAAATATGATTTGGTCTCAGGAGAAGAACTTCAAGAGAACTTTGAAAGTCATGTAAGAGAAATAGAGGAAAGTTGGAAAGAAAAATGAGAGTGATGCAAGAAAATTATGAAAAATGAGTCAACAGCTTGCTAAGGGAGACCCAAAAAATGTTGAAGAAATTAACATTTTAGAAAATAGACTGCAGCAAATGGCAAAAGAGGCCCAAAAAGCTAATGAAGAGAAGAATGCCTAAAAATCAGAACTGGCCAAATAAAAAAGGAGGTCCAAAAGTTTATTGAAGAGAATAATTTCTTAAAAATAAAATGGAGCAAATGGAAGCTAATGACCTTATGAGAAATCAAGAAATTATCAAAAACAACACAAAGCATTTCGTTTAAAAAAAAAGAAGACAATGTGAAATATCTCATTGAAAAAAAAAAAAACCTGATCTGGGGAAATAGATCCAGGAGAGAAAATATTAAAGTTATTGGACTACCTGAAAGTCTGTATTAAAAGTCTAGATTAAAAAAAGAGCCTTGACATCATCTTTCAAGAAATTAATAAGAAAAACTGCCCTGATATTCTAGAACCAGAGGGTAAAATAGAAATTGAAAGAATTCACTGATTGCCTCTTAAAAGCAATCCCAAAAGGAAAATGCCTAGGAATATTGTAGTCAAATTCCAGAGTTCCCAGGTCAGCAATAAAGCGTTGCAAGCAGTCAGAAAGAGACAATTCAAGTATTGTGGAAACACAATCAAGATAGCACAAGGTCTAACAGTTTCTTCATTAAGGGATCAAAGGGCTTGGAATATGATATTCCAGAGGTCAAAGGAGATAGGATTAAAATCAAGAATCACCTACCCAGAAAATTGAGTATAATACTTCAGGGGAGGGAAATGGACACTCAATGAAAAAGAGCACTTTCAATCCTCTATTTCAAGACATTTTTGATGAAAAGAGAGACTTGAGTCTTTTCTCAGTATTAGTGTAGCTATTGGAACCATATGTATGTATGCATGTACATATATATATATATATGCGTATGTATATATACAGATAGATAGGTAGATAGACAGACAGATGATAGATGACACAGGGTTAGTTGAATATGAAGGGATGATTTCTGCAAATAAAATTAAGAGGTGAAAGATGAACATATCCAGAGAGGGAGAAAGGAAAAGATACAATGGTGTAATTTATCTCATATATATGGGCCAAGAAAAAAGTTTCACAAAGGAAGGGAAGGGGGGAGGTGAGAGGGAATGAATGAACCTTACTCTCAACAGATTTGGCTTAAGGAGGGAATAACATACACACCGAATTGGGTATCTTACCCTAGAGGAAAGTAAAGGGTAAGGGGATGAGCAGGGAATGATAGAAGGGAGGGCACATTAGGTGAGAGTGTAGTCATAAGCAAACACTTTTGAAAAGGGACAGGATCAAAAGAAAAAATAGAATGAGTAGGGGAGCAGGATAGGATGGAAGGAAATATCCTTAGTTTTTCACTGCATGACTTTTATGGAAGTGTTTTCCATAACTACACATGTGTAACCTGTATTGAATTGCTTACCTTCTCAATGAAGGTGGGAGAGGAGGGAAGAATGGAGAGAATTTGGCACTCAAAGTTTCAAAAACAAATATAAAAATTATTTTTACATGCAACTGGGCAATAAGATATATAGGCAATGGGGTATAGAAATCTATATTGCCTTACAAAAAAGTAAGAGGAAATGGGATAAGAGGGTGGTGATAGAAGGGAGGACAGACTGGAGGAAGGGGTAACCAGAATACATGAAAACTTGGGGTGGGGGTAAGGATACATGGGGAGAAAATTTGGAACTTAACCATGTGAAAATGAATATTGAAAACGAAGAATACATTTTTTTAAAGAAGAGAGATGCTACAACTAGCAGAAACATAAAAAAAAGTGTTTGCTTTTGATTATATCCTTCCCCAATCTTTCATTCCTTTTACTGCCTCCCTCCCCTTATACCCTACCTTCCTGTAAGGTAAGATAGATTTTCATACACAATTTAATGTGTATGTTATTCCCTCCTTAAGCCAAATCCAATTCAAATAAGATTCACTCATTTCCTCTCACCTCCCCCCTCTTCCCATCCATTGTAAAATCTTTTTCTTACCTCTTTTACATGAGAAAGTTTACTCCATTCTACCTCTCTCTTTCTTCTTCTGAAAGTAGATTACTCTCTCACCCTTTAATTTTATTTTTTTGGACATCATTCCTTCATATTCAACTGATCCTGTAGCCTCTATGTGTATACACACAGACACACACAAACATACATATATACATACACACATGTATATACATATATACATATACAAGTGTATGCACACATCTATGCATATATATATACACACACGCATACATATGCATTCGCTTATAAACACACACACACACACACACACACACACACACACACACACACTCCTTCCAATTATCTTAATACTGAGAAAGGTTCCATGATTTATAAATATCATCTCTCCATGTAGCAATGTAAACAGTTCAACTTTAATAAATCCCTTGTGGTTTCTCTTTCCTGTTCACCTCTTCATGCTTCTCTTGATTTTTATATTTGAAACTCAAATTTTCTACTCAGTTCTGGTCTTTTCAACAAGAATGCTTGAAACCCTCTATCTTACTGAATGTCCAACTTTTTTTCCACCTGAAGTTTTACACTCAATTTTGCTTCTTAGGTGATTCTTGGTTTTAATCCTATCTCCTTTGACCTCCAGAATATCATATTCCAAGCCTTCTCAGCTCTTAATATAGAACCTGCTAAATCTTGTGTGTGTGTGTGTGTGTGTGTGTGTGTGTGTGTGTGTGTGTGCTTTCTGGCTGCTTGCAATGTTTCCTCCTTGACCTGGGAACTCTGAAATTTCCCATAATATTTCTAGGAATTTTTCTTTTGGGATCTCTTTCAGGAGGTGATTGGAGGATTCTTTCAATTTTTAGTTTACTGTTTCTACAATATTAGGGCAGTTTTCTTTGATAATTTCTTGAAAGAGGATATCAAGGCTCTCTTTTTATCATGACTTTCATGTAGTCCAATAATTTCTTAATTATCTCTCCTGAATCTATTTTCCAAGTCAGTTGTTTTTCCAGTGAGATGTTTCACATTGTCTTCTATTTTTTCATTCTTTTGGTTTTGTTTGATAATTTCTTGATTTCTCATAAAGTCATTAGCTTCCATTTGCTCCATTCTAATTTTTCAGGAATTATTTGAATTTCTGGACCTCCTTTTCCATTTGGTCAATTCTACTTTGTAAGGCCTTCTTCTTCTCATTGGCTTGTTGACTTCTTTTGCCATTTGTCCTAGTCTATTTTTAAAGTGTTATTTTTTTCTCCTTTAGCAAGCTATTGACTCTTTTTTCATGATTTCCTTGCATCATTCTAATTTCTTCTCTCGATTTACCCTTTACTTCTCTTACTGGGTTTTCAAAAATCTTTTTTGATCTCTTAGATGACCTGAGAACAATTCACATTTTTCTTGGAGGTGTTTGATATAGGAGCTTTCACTTTGTTGTCTTTTGCTTTTATGTTTTGATGATCTTTGTCACCAAAATTAAGATTATATAAGATGAGTTTTACACTGTTTGTTCATTTTTCCAGCCAAATAGTTGACTTTTAATTCTTTGTTAACATAGGATTCTGCTTCCACCATGGAGCATGAACTTCAAGGGTTTGGATCATCAAATGATCCAAACAGGGCAAAGCAAGAGAATCCTGCCTCAATGTCACCTAAGAGTTTCCTACAATCCTCTGATTAGCCACTTGACACACCCCCAGACATCAGTGTCTTGAGAGTTCTAGAAGCAGATACTGCTGCTGGTGCCACTGTTGTCACTCCAGGGCTAGGCCAGGGTGCCCTCCTTTCTCACCCTGGTCTGGACAGACCTTTTCCATTGACCAATATTGTCTCTGGTAATTTTTCATTGAGAAGTTTGGAAATTGTGATAGCTCCTAGTAGTTCAGTGCCCTGGGGCCTGCTCCAGTCCCATCTGTGCTGGTATGAACCATAACAAACCTTTCCTGTCTACCTTCCAAGTTGTTTTGTGCTGAAAATTTGTTCCACTCTGTCATTTTGTGAGTTCTATGGCTCTAGAATTTGTTTACATATATTTGCAGGTGTTTGGGCAAGAGCTCAAAGGCTGCATACCCTCCTTTACAGTTATTTTTGAAAAAAATAGTTTACATAGTATTGGAAGTTTTCTTTAAATGGTTAGCAGAATTTATTTTGCCATCCATCTGGCCCTGGGATTTTTTGACTTGGGGAGTTCATTTATTAATTTCTTTTCCTTAGATATGGGTAAGCAAGTATTTATTTGCTGTATTATGGATTTTGATGTTTTTGTCAATGTTTGATATTTTAGTAAATATTCATCCATTTCACTTAGGTAGTCAGTTTTATTGAATTACAGTGGGACAAAAATATCTCCTAAATTATTTTAATTTTATCTTTATTGGTTTCACATTCACCATTTTCACTTTTGTATACTGGGAATTTTCTTTCTTTTTAAAATCAAATTAAACTTTGATTTATCTTTTATTCTTTTTCATAAACCAACACCTACTTTTATTTAGTTGTTAAGAGGAGTTAAATTTTCAGTTTTCTTAATCTTTCTTTTCATTTTTTAATTTATATTTTGTTGTTTAATTTTTTATTTTTATTTTGTTCTCTTTCTAATTTTTTAGCTGTACTCTTAATTTGTTGTCCTTCTCTTTTTCTCCTTTATTTATATACAGTTTTAGAAACATACCTTTTCCTCAAACTACTTTTTTTGGATGTATACCCAAAATTTTGATATCTTGTCTGATTGTTGTCATTATTAATCTTTAATGAAATTATTTATTTTTCTATGATTTATTATTTGACCCAGTCTTTAGTCTTAAATTATTTAGTTTCTATTTATTTTTTAATCTCTCCTTCAGAGGTCCATTATTTAATGCAATTTTATTGTATGAAGTCTGAAAAAGGAAAATTTATTTTATCTTCTTTTCTGTATTTATTCATCAGGATTTTAGAACTGAATACATTGTCAGTTTTTGTGAGGATATCATGTACAGGTGAGAAAAAATGGTATATTACTTTCTCTTCCAATTCAGTACTCTCCAGAAGTCAATCATATCTCAGTTTTCAAAAACTCTATTTGTTTTCTAACCTTCTTTCTTGTTTATGATTCATTTTTCTTGGTCTGACAGGGACAAATTGAGCTTCTCAATAGGATAGTTTTATTATCTTCTTCTGTAATTAATTTAACTTTTCCTTCAAGAATTAGGATGCCATACCATTTGCTGCATTATATTCAGCATTGATATTACTTTCCCCTTTATGATAAGTTTTAGCAAAATGTAGTTTCTTAGACTATCTTTTAAAATTAGGTCTGTTATTGCTTTTGTTTTGCTGAGATAATCCTTGCTAATCTTGTTTTTTTTTTTTTTTTACTTCTCCTGAAGCGTAATTGATAGTGTTCGAAACTGATGATGTAAGAAAAATATATATAATAAAGGAACATGGAAAAAAAGATTAAAAATTAATTGAAAATGAATCTAATACTAAAGAATGAGTGAGTCAAGCAACAAATTATAGAAACAATCAATAACTTCATCCATGAGAATGATGATAATGAGGCTATATACCATCAACATGATGCTTAGCAGAAATTTTATATCTCTAAATGCTTACATTAATAAAATACAGCATAGGAGATTAATGAATTGGGCATGCATCTAGAAAGCTGGGCAAAGAACAAATTAAAAATCCTCAATTAAATAGCAAATTAGAAAATTGGAAAACCAAATGACAGATTAATAAAATTGAAATTAAGAAAACTGTTGGACTAATAAATAATACTGAGTTGGTTTTCTTAAAAAAATAAAACAGATAAACTTTTGGTTGTTTTGATTTAAAGAAGAAAATCAAATTACCAATATCAAAAATGAAAAGGGTGAAATCACCATCCATGAAGAATAAATTAAAACAATGAATGAGAGCCATTTTGCCCTACTGTATGCCAATAAATTTGAGAATCTTAGTCAAATGAATAGACATTTGCAAAAATATGAATTGCCCATATTAATAGAAGGGGAAATAAAATACGTAAATAAACCCATTTCAGAAAAAGAAATTGAACAAGCTGTCAATGATCTCACTAAGGAAAAATAAAAGCATCTTTGGGGACATATGGATTTACAAGTGAATAATATCAAACATTTAAAGAAAAATTAATTCCAATACTATATAAAGAATTTGGGAAAATAGGAAAAGAACAAATCCTAAGAAATGCTTTTCATGACAAAATATTGTGCTGATACCTAACCTGGGAAGATTCAAAACAGAGAAATAAAATTATAGATCAGTTTCCTTAAGGAATATAGGTGCAAAAATTTTAAATAATTTATTGATTGTTATTATTTTATGTTTATTTATTTATTTTTAGTTTTCAACATTTATTTCCACAAGATTTTGAGTTACAAATTTTCTTCCCATTTCTCCCTCTGTCCACTCAAAAATGCCATGCATTCTGATTACCCTTTCCCCCAATCTGTCCCTGCTTCTATCACATGCCTCCTTTCCCTTATCTCCATCTTCTCTCTTTTCTTGTAGGGCAAGATATATTTGTATACCCCATTACCTTTATTTATTATTTCCCAGTTGCTTGCAAAGACAATTCTCAACACTCGTTTCTAAAGCTTTGAGTTCCAACTTCTCTCCCTTCCTCCCTTCCCACCCATTCACATTTGAGAAGGCAAGCAATTCAATACAGCTTGTATGTGTAGTTTTGCAAAAGACTTTCATAATAGTCATGTTGTTTATGATTAGCTATATTTCTCTGCATCCTATCCTGCTCCCATTTATTCTGTTCTCTTTTGACCTTGTTCCTCCCCCAAAGTGTTTACTTCTAATTACTTTCTTCTCCCATTTGCCCTCCGTTCTGTCA
Source organism: Notamacropus eugenii (assembly GCF_028372415.1). NCBI lineage: Eukaryota > Metazoa > Chordata > Mammalia > Diprotodontia > Macropodidae > Notamacropus > Notamacropus eugenii. The sequence goes on from NC_092878.1 coordinate 90,111,353, forward strand.
TGCCACCAAAGCACGCTGTCCCCTTCTCCCTTATTTCCTGTAGTGTAAGATAGATTTTCATGCCAAATTTAGTGTACATGTTATTCTCTCCTTAAGCCAAATGTGATGAGAGTAAGCTACACGTTTTTCCTCCCACCTCCTCCTTTTCTCCTCCATTGAAAAAGTTTTTTCTTGCCTCTTTTATGAAAGATAATTTGCCCCGTTCCATTTCTCCCATTCTCCTCCCAATATATTCCCCTATCACCCCATAATTTTATTTTTTTAGATATCATCTCTTCCTATTCCACTCACCCTGCACTCTCTCTACATAATATATAATATTAACATTATAATAATATAACATTATAATATAATATAATTATATTACATATAATTATAATATAATCATTTTATAATATATAATATTATATAATATAACATGTATATAATCACTCCACCTACCCAAATACCGAAAAACATTTCAAGATTTACAAATATTATCTTTCCATGAGGAATGTAAACAGTTCAACTCTAGCAAGTCCCTTAGGATTTCTCTTTCCTGTTTACCTTTCCATGCTTCTCTTGATTCCTGTGTTTGAAAGTCAAATTTTCTTTTCATCTCTGGTCTTTTCATCAAGAATTCTTGAAAGTCCTCCATTTCATTGAATGAATATTGTTTCCTCTGAAAAAAATACTCAGTTTTCCTGGGGAGGTGACTCTTGGTTTTAATTCTAGTTCCTTTAATTTCTGGAATATCATATTCCAAGCCCTTTGATTCCTTAATGTAGAAGCTGTTAGATCTTGTGTTATCCTTAATTGTTTCTTTCTAGCTGTTTGCAATATTTTCGCCTTGATATAGGAACTCTGGAATTTGGCTACAATATTCCTAGGAGGTTCTCTTTTTGGATCTTTTTCAAGGAATGATTGGTGGCTTCTTTCAATATTTATTTTCCCCTCTGGTTCTAGAATCTCAGGGCAGTTTTCATTGATAATTTCATGAAAGATGATATCTAGGCTCTTTTTTTTTGATCATGATTTTCAGGTATTTCTATAATTTTTAAATTGTCTCTCCTGGATCTATTTTCCAGGTAAATTGTTTTTCCAATGAAATATTTCATATTGTCTTCTATTTTTTTCATTCTTTTGGTTTTGTTTTGTAATTTTTTGGTTTCTTTTAAAGTCATTAGTTTCTATCCACTCCATTCTGATTTTTAAAGTATTATTTTCTTTAGTGAGCTTTTCCATTTGGCTAATTCTGCTTTTTAAGTCCTCATTTCCTTTTTGGACTTCTTTTGCTAACTGATTTAGCCTGTGTTTAAAGGTGTTATTTTCTTCAGCATTTTTTGGGTGCCCTTTAGCAAGCTGTTGACATGATTTTTCTTTTCATGATTTTCTTGCATCACTCTCATTTCTCTTCCCAATTTTTCCTCCACCTCTCTAACTTGATTTTCAAAATCTTTTTTGAGCTCTTCCATGGCCCAAGACCATTGCATATTTATTTTGGAGGCTTTGGATGTAGAAGCCTTCACTTTTATATCTTCTTCTGATTGTTCTTCCTCATCTGAAGGCATGGAAGAAAATGCCTGTTAGCCAAGAAATTAGCTTTCTATAGTCTTATTGTTTTTCCTTTTTTGGGTCATTTCCCCAGCCAGTTACTTGACTTTTGAGTCCTTTGTCAAGAGGAGGGAATATTCTGAGTACCTGTAGGTTCTCAGTTCCTCCAAGGTGGCACAATCAAGGGAGAGGAGTTTACTTCTCTCCTGCCTGCACTCTGTTCTGGAAGCAACCACAAGCACTCTTCTGCCCAGGATCTGTGAGCATGATTCCCTGTCCACAGCCTCCACTAGCTCTACCATCCAGAGCTCCTCTTCACTCTAGGACCACCACTCAGGGTTGAGACCCAGATCAGATGCTCAATTCCTTGACAGTCTGTAGACTAAGGGCTCCAAAATTGGATGCTGCTGCAGTTGCTGCTGCTGGTGAGGCCAGAGTGTGTTCCCTTCTCACCCAGGTGAAAGAGCTTTCTCGATGACCTTTGAAGCTGTCTTCGGCACTTGTTGATTGAGCAATCTGCTAGCTGCTGCTGCTGGTGGCACCCTGAAATGTACTCTCATCTTGTTCCTGCCATGTGGCACAGCCAAGACTGGGCTGCTCTCCACTCCATGCCTGGTGTGATAGACCTCTCCTGTCACCCTTCCAGGCCACCTTGGACTGGAAATCTATTTCACTCTGTCGTTTTGTGGATTCTGCTGCTCTATAATTTGTGTACAGTCATTTTTGACCGGTATTTTCTGGGCTATGGAGGGGAGCTTCTACAGGCTAGTTCCTCTACTCTGACTTCTTGGCTCTGCCCCTAAGTAAATTATTAGCAAAAAGATGATCACAACTTATCACAACGATAATACAATACGACCAGGTAGGATTTGTGTCTGGAATGAAGGGCTAGTTCAATATAAGGAAAACTATCAGCAGAACTGACTGTAACAACAAGAAAAGTATATGATTATCTCAATAGAGGTAGAAAAAGTTTTTGAGCAAATACAACCTTAGCAAAGTTGCAGGATACAAAATAAGCCCACAAAATTCCTTGGTATTTCTAGTGACAAAGATCAACATCAAGAGATAGAAAGAGAAATTCCATTTAAAATTAGTGGAGACACTATAAAATATTTGCAGGTCTATATGCCAAGAGTAACCCAGGAACTACAAGAACACAATTATCAAACACTTTTCACACAAATAAATTCAGATCTGTATAACTGGAAAAAAACGTTGGTTGATGAGCTAATGTCATAAAATGTTAAAAAAAAAAATCATCCAAAAAAATTCCACCTAAATTAATTTCTTATTCAGTGCCATACCAATCAAACTACCCCAAATTTACTTTATACAGAAAGAAAAAAAAATCATAACAAAATTCATCTGGAAGACCCAGGTCCAGAATAGCAATGGAATTAATAAAAAGAAATGAGAGTGAAGATGGTCTATCCATACCAGATCTTAAATTGTACTATAAAGTGGCAATTACCTATCAAAAAGCTGACATGTGTTAATAGATCAAATTAGCTAGTATTCCACTTTCAGAGCAGAAGATGTGCCTTGAGGGAATGAGACAAGTCAAGTTAAATTTCTTTTTTTTTTAAATTAATTTTTTTAACTTTTAACATTCATTTTCACAAAATTTTGGGTTCCAAATTTTCTCTCCATTTGTCCCCTTTCCCCACCCCAGAACACAAAGCATTCTAATTGCCCCTATAACCAATCTGCCCTCTCTTCTATCATCCCTCCCTTCCCTTGTCCCCATCTTCGCTTTCGTCCTATAGGGCCAGGTAACTTTCTATACCCCATTGCCTGTATTTCTTATTTCCTAGTTGTAGGCAAGAACAATACTCAACAGTTGTTCCTAAAACTTTGAGTTCCAATTTCACTTCATCCCTCCCTCCCTCCCCACCCATTCCCTTTCGAAGGCAAGCAATTCAACATAGGCCATATCTGTGTAGTTTTGAAAATGACTTCCATAATAGTCGTGTTCTGTAAGACTAACTATATTTCCCTCCATCCTATCCTGCCCCCCATTGCTTCTATTCTCTGTTTTGATCCTGTCCCTCCCCAAGAGTGTTGACTTCAGATTGCTCCCTCCTCCCATTGCCCTCCCTTCCATCATCCCCCCCACTCTGCTTAACCCCTTCTCCCCCACTTTCCTGTATTGTAAGATAGGTTTTCATACCAAAATGAGTATGCATTTTATTCCTTCCTTTAGTGGAATGTGATGAGAGTACACTTCATATTTTTCCCTCACCTCCCCTCTTTTTCCCTCCACTAAAAAGTCTTATGCTTGCCTCTTTTATGAGAGATAATTTGACCCATTCCATTTCTCCCTTTCTCTTCCCAATATATTTCTCTCTCACCTCTAATTTCATTTTTTAAAGATGTGATCCCATGCTATTCAATTCACTCTGGGCTGTGTGTGTGTGTGTGTGTGTGTGTGTGTGTGTGTGTGTGTGTGTGTGTAATCCCACCCAGTACCCAGATACTGAAAAGTTTCAAGACTTACAAATATTGTCTTTCCATGTAAGAATGTAAACAGTTCAACTTTAGTAAGTCCCTTATGACTTCTCTTTGCTGTTTACCTTTTCATGCTTCTCTTCATTCTTATGTTTGAAAGTTAAATTTTCTTTTCAGCTCTGGTATTTTCATCAAGAATGCTTGAAAGTCCTCTATTTCATTGAAAGACCAATTTTTCCCTTGAAGTATTATACTCAGTTTTGCTGGGTAGGTGATTCTTGGTTTTAGTCCTAGTTCCTTTGACTTCTGGAATATCCTATTACATGCCCTTCGATCCCTTAATGTAAAGGCTGCTAGATCTTGTGTTATCCTGATTGTATTTCCACAATACTTGAATTGTTTCTTTCAAGCTGCTTGCAATATTTTCTCCTTGACATGGGAACTCTGGAATTTGGCCACAATGTTCCTAGGAGTTTCTCTTTTTGGATCTCTTTCAGGAAGTGATCAGTGGATTCTTTCAACATCTATTTTGCCCTCCGGTTGTAGAATCTCAGGGCAGTTTTCCTTGATAATTTCATGAAAGATGATGTCTAGGTTCTATTTTTGATCATGGCTTTCAGGAAGTCCCATAGTTTTTAAATTGTGTCTCCTGGATCTATTTTCCAGGTCAGTTGTTTTTCCAATGAGATATTTCACATTATCTTCCATTTGTTCATTCTTTTGGTTTTGTTTTGTGATTTCTTGGTTTCTCATAAAGTCATTAGCCTCCATCTGTTCCATTCTAATTCTGAAAGAACTATTTTCTTCAGTGAGCTTTTGAACCTCCTTTTCCATTTCACTAATTCTGCTTTTGAAATCATTCTTCTCCTCATTGGCTTTTTGGAACTCTTTTGCCAATTGATTTGGCCTATTTTTCAAGGTGTTATTTCCTTCAGCATTTTTTGGGTCTCCTTTAGCAAGGTGTTGACATGCTTTTCATGCTTTTCTTGCCTCTCTCTCATATCTCTTCCCAGTTTTACCTCCATCTCTCTAACTTGATTTTCAAAATCCTTTTTGAGCTCTTCCATGGCCTGAGCCTATGGAATATTTCTTTTGGATGTTTGGGATACAGAAGCCTTGATTTCTATGTCTTTCCCTGATGGTAAGCATTGTTCTTCCTCATCAGAAAGGAAGGGAGGAGATATCTGTTCACCAAGAAGGCAACCTTCTATGGTCTTATTTTTTTTTCCCCTTTTCTAGGCATTTTCCCAGCCAGTGACTTGACTTCTGATCTTCCTCTTCACACCCACCTCACCTCCAGATCTGCCTAGCCAGTGCTTGGGGTCTGAGATGCAAATGCTGCTTCTTAGCCTCAGGGCTTTGAGCGGGGGCAGGGCTGCTATTCAGTGTGAGATTAAGTTCAGGTGCTCAGGTGAGGGCAGGGCCACCTCTTGGGGCTCAGTTGCCTCAGGGGGTTTATGCAGAGACCTTCAACAATGGATCCAAGCTCCTGCCTGCTTTGGGAGCCCCTGTCAGCCACCTCCCCCGCTGCTGCCTCCCTACGGGGCCCAAGCCACAGGGACACCCCACTCCCCTCTCGGCCACCCAAAAAGACTCTCTCACCGACCTTTGTCACCTGTGGGTGGAGGGACCTGTGCTGCTGCTGGAGATTCTGTCTCTGCTCCTCTCGGTGCCATGTGCCCAAGGCAGGGCTGGACTCCTCTCCAGGTCTGGTGTGCGATGGACCTTTCATGTCAAGTTTTCAGGTCTCTCTGGAACAGAAATCTCCTCCACTCCATTGTTCTGTCGCTTCTGCTGCTCCAGAATTTGTTGGGAGTTATTCTTTACAGGTAATGTATGGGCTGTGGGCTTGGAGCTAGCATATGTGTGTCTTTCTACTCCACCATCTTGGCTCCTCCCCTCAAGTTAAATTTCTACAAGCATAAAGGGAGGCCAGGAAGAGGAGCAACGTGAGAAGCTCTCTTATACATGCTTTTGCACTGGCTAACCCCTAAAGCCTAGAAAACACAGCCTTGTCATCTATCCTCCAAGGTGTCCTCTTCCTCTAAAATATAGCTCTGGCACTTTCTTCTTCATGAAGTTAGAATCTGATTTCCCTACCTTCAACTACTTTTCATTTGACTCCTTTGTATAAATTGCATTTATTCATTTTATATTGATGTTTTATTTATTTTTGTATGTACTTGTTGTCTCCTCCATTGGAATGTAAGCAGCCTGATAGTAGGGATTGTTTAATTTTATATTTATATTCTTATCATCTAGCCCAATGTCAGATTCATAATGGGTGATTAATAAATGTGTTGATTAATTGGATGATATATGCTGGGTACTGTGCCAGCTATTAGGTGAAAGACAAAGACAAGACAAATCTTCTGAAAGTAGTTCACATTCTAATAGAAAGACATAAAACATGTACATGGATACTGACAATCCATTTCAAAATATTAAATGTATTTAAATAAATGGAAATTTTCAGTACATTAAAATAAGTGCATAGGACCAAAGTGGAATGGTATGAAAAAAATGAAAAGTAAATCATATAGGTAGGCTCTAGGATACACAATCTAACTCACAGTGGTGTTAGGCAGAACACTGGCTGGAGAGTTGTATGCTCTCAGTAGTTATTATTGGCATAATACTAGCCTGGAAAGAGAGAGTAAATGTGCATAAATCCATCTCTATGGGAGCTGTTATAAGAAATGCACTTTCATAAAAGTTCTTTTTATGCCTAAGTGTCCCTCTTGACTTCTAAGACAAAGAATTTTCCTGCTTCGGTGTGAGGGAAAAGTTTTCTGTAACATTAGCTGCAATAAATTCAAAAATGTTCTAAAACAACTAGACTTTTTGGAGTTGTCTTTGGCACCTCTCTGCATGTGAGATAGTTTATCTCATCAAAACTACAAATGGCTGATTTGTGACCCTACTTTGTAAGTGTCATAGTCAATGTTCTTTGCTAATATTCACATTCACTTCCAATAGCTACAGTCAGCCTACACAACCTGCAGGCCATGGGCCACTTACACCGTGCAGGAAGCTTGTGGCACACCAAAGGATTTCATGCAGGATTCTCTGTATTTTTTTTTTTTTTTGTGAACCATCCAAAAACCTTTGATGTACCGCAAGGTGTCCACAGGCTATAAGTGATCTGTGGGTCATAAGTTGTGCAGGCCTGAGCTATAGTCAATAAACATTTATTAAACAGTTACTATGTGCCAGGTACTGTGCTTAGCATAAGGGACAAAAAGAATTAACAGAAACAGTCCCTAGTTTCAAGAAGCTCACAGTCTAATGGAGGAAATGGTAGACAGATATGGATGTATAAATAAGCTATGTATAGGATAAATAGGAAATAATTTAAAAAGGGAAGATACTAGAACTAAGAGGTATTGGGGCAGGCATCCCATAGAAGACAGTATTTGAACTAAGACTTGAAGGAAACTAAGAAAGCCAGTAAACAGAGATAAAGAGGGAGAGAATTTATTATATGAGGGACAGCCAGAGAGATAGCTAAGAGATGTCTTTTTTTTAAAATTATTATTAATTTATTTGCTTTCAGTTTTGTACAATCACTTCCATAAGTCTTAGATTTTCTCTCCCTCTCCCTGCTTCCTCCCTAAGATGGCTTGCAATCTTAAATGGATTATGCGCATGCATTCTTATTAAACACATTTTCACATTAGTCATGCGGTATAGTAGAATTAAAATGAATGGGAGAAACCAGGAGAAAAACCCAAATGAAACAAAACATAACACAAGAGAAAATATTTGGCTTCATTCTCCATCCCAGTTCCATAGTTGTTTCTATAGATGTGGATGGTATTTTGCTCAAGAGTCCTGTGGGAATGTTTTCAGTCCTTGTATTGCTATGAAGGGCTAAGTCCACCAGCAAAATTCCTTGTACACTGTAGTTGTTACTGTGTACAATGTTCTCCTCGTTCTGTTCCTTTCACTCAGCATCTGTTCATATAAATCCTTCTAGGTCTATCTGAAGTTTTCCTGTTCATCAATTCTTATAGCACAATAATATTCCATTACATTCATACACCACAACTTGTTCGGCCATTTCCCAATTGATGGACATCTCCTCGATTTCCAGTTCTTGGCCACCACAAAGAGAAGTGCTATAAATATTTTGTACATGTGGGACCCTTTACTGTTTTCGTGATTTCTTTGGAATACAGTCCTAGAAGTGATATTGCTGAGTCTAAAGTTATGCATATATTTTGGGCAGAGTTCCAAATTGCTCTCCAGAATAGTTGGAACAGCTCACAGTTCCACCAACAATCAATTCATGTTCCTACTCTCCCACATCCTCTCCTACATTTACTATCTTCCTGTTTTGTCATGTTATTCAATCTGGTACGTGTGATGTGATACATCAGAATTGTTTAGATTTGCATCTCTCTAATCAATAGTGTTTTAGAGCATTTTTTCATATGACTACAGATAGCTTTAATTACTTCCCCTGAAAACTGCCCATATCTTTTGACCATTTATCAATTGGCAAATGACTTGTATTCCTGTACATTTCACACAGTTCTCTGTATATTTTAAAAATGAGACCTGTATCACATACACTAGTTGCAAAAATTCTTTCTCAGATTTTTGCTTCCTTCTGAATCTTGGTTGCATTGTTTGTGTAAAAAACTGTTCAATTTCATGTAATCATAATTATCCATATTTCACTTCATAATGTTCTCTATCTCTTGTTCGGTTATAAATTTCTCCAGTCTCCATAAATCTGACAAATACACTATTCCTTGCTCCCCTAACTTGTTTAAAGCATCATCCTTTATACCTAAATCGTGTATCCATTTGGACTTTATTCTTGTATTCCATGTCAAGTATTGTTCTATACCCAGTTTCTGCCACACTATTATCCAGTTTTCCCAGCAGTTTTTGTCAAACAGTGAGTTCTTATCCCAGAAGATGGGGACCTTGGGTTTATCAAACAGAAGATTCATTGCCTACTGTGTCTTGGGTACCTATCATATTCCACTGGTCTACTCTTCTATTTCTTAGCCACTACCAAGTGGTTTTGATGATTACTGATTCATAATGCAGTTTGAAATCTGGTAAGGCTATACCACCTTCCCTAGTATTTCTTCTCATTAATTCCCTTGACAATTTTGACGTTTTGTTCTTCCAGATGAATTTTGATATTATTTTTTCTAGCTCTAGAAAATAATTATCTGGCAGTTGGATTGGTATTGCACTGAATAAGTAAATTAATTTAGGTAGAATTGTCATTTTTATTGTATTAGCTTGACCTACCCACAAGCAAATTATGTCTTTCCACTTACTTAGTTCTGATTTCATTTGTGTGAAAAGTGTTTTGCAATTGTGTTCATATAAACCCTGGGTTTGTTTCGGCAAGTAGACTCCCAGATATTTTATAGTGTCTACCAGAGCTTTAAATGGGATTTCTCTTTCTATTCAGTTTTGTTAGTAATATATAGAAATTCAGATAATTTATGTGGGTTTATTTTGTAACCTGAAAATTTGACAAAGTTTTTTATTATTGCAAGTAGTCTTTTATTTCATTCTCCTGGATACTCTAAGTATATCATCATATCATCTACAATGAGTAATACCTTAGTTTCTTCTTTGCCTATTCTAATTCCTCCAATTTCTTTTTCTTCTATTATTGCTAAAGGTATCATTTCTAGCAACATATTGAACAACAATGGTGATAACGGACATCCTTATTTCAATCCTGATCTCATTGGAAATGCATCAAGCCTATCTCCATTGCATATAATGCTTGATGATGATTTTAGGTAGATACTGCTTATTATTTTATTGAAAGCTCCACTTATACCTATACTCTCCAGTATTTTCAATAGGAATGGGTGTTATATTTTGTCCAAAGCTTTGTCTGCATCTATTGAGATAATCATATGGTTTCTGTGAGTTTTGTTGTTGATATGATCAGTGATGCTCATAGTTTTCCTAATATTGAACCAGCTCTGCATTCCTGGTATGAATCTTATCTGATCATAAAGTATTATTCTTGTGATAAGTTGCTGTATTCTTTTTGATAAAATCTTATTTAAAATTTTTGCAAATATCTTAATTAGAGAAACTGGTCTCTAAGTTTCTTTCTCTGTTTTGTTCTTCCTGGTTTAGGTATCACAACCATATTTGCATCATAAAAAGAATTTGGTAGGACTCCACCAATTTTATCAAGTAGTCTATATAGTATTAAATCACATTTTTATCATTACATCATTTAATTTACACCCCCTCCCTCTATCTATGTATATCCATTTTATATATCATAATAAATATACAATTCTCAAGATTAAGAATTATAATTTTCCATTATAGGGATGTGAACAGTTTACCCATATTGATTAACAAGCTTTTTTAATGTTTACCTTTTTATGCTTCTCTTTAGAATTGTATTTGAAGATCAGATTTTCCCTTGAGATCTGACCTTTTCATCAGGAAGTTCTGGAAATCCCTTATTTCATTAAATGCCCATCTCCTTGCCTGAAATCTTGTGCTCAGTTTCACCAGGTAAGTGATCCTTACCAAGTTCCTTTGCCTTAAAGAATATCATAATCCAATCACTCCTATCTTTTAATGCAGAAGCTTCAAGGTCCTATGTGATCCTGACCATAGTTCCTTGATAATTGAATTGTTTCTTTCTGGCTGCTTGGAGTATTTTCTCCTTCACTTGGTAGTTCTGGAATTTGGCAATAATATTTCTTGGTGTTTTCTCTTTGGGATCTCTTTCAGGAAATGATTGATAGAGTCTTTCAATGACTACTTTGCACTCTGGATCTAGAAACTCAGGGAAGCTTTCCTTGATGAATTTTTGGAAAATATCATCCAGGCTATTTTTTCATCATAATTTATAGATTTTCTCCCTGCATCTTTTTTCCAGTTCAGTTGTTTTTCCAATGAGATATTTTACATTTTCTTCTATTTTTCCATTCTTTATCATCTGTTTGGCTGATTCTTGATGTCTCATAGAATCATTAGCTTTTACTTGCCCAATTTTCATTTTCTAGATTGTTTTGGTCAGTTACATTTTGCGTCTCCTTTTCATTTTGCCCAATTATTCCAGTTATGTTTTGTATCTCTTTACTCACTTGTCCAATTTTCTTTCTAAATTCTTCCATGAATTTTTTTTTCATATTTTAAAAATCATTGGCCAATTTCCCCCCCCCCCCCCCAGCTTTATAATTTGGCTTTTAAATTTCTTCTTGAGCTCTTCCAAGAATACTCTTTTGGCTTGAGAACAGTTCATATTCCCTTCTGAGGTTTCAGATGGGAATACAGTCTCAATGCTGACCTTTTCAGTATTTGTTCTTTGAGTTTTATCCCCATAGTAAGATTCTGTAGTCTTTTCTTTTGTGGTTTGCCTCCTGCTCATGATGATTGCCTTTTTCCTGGCTTTTAGAGTGAGTCTCTGCTTCTAGGGCACATGGGGCTCTGTCCCATCATTCTTGTGCTTAGAACTTGAGGCTTTGTGTATTATGGCCTCTGGTTCTTTTAGTGAGATTCTAGAATGCTGCAGCTTACCTGGTACGGAGCTGGCTGCTGTGCCAAAGCAGAAGCCACGTGAAGTCTTTCAGAATTTCCCTGGAGTTGTCTTGGAGCTTGCTGCACAAGGTGTGGGGGAAGGTATCCTGGCCACAGGAGATCTCCAGTCCTGAGATAGAGCACAGGCAGGCTTAGTGATTGGTGAACTCCAACTCTGCATTGTTGTCTTCCCAATTCCTCTGTTTCTGCTAAGATATGCCTGGGATCATGGCCTTGGTGCTGATGGGCTCCACCCCTCTGGGGCTCAGGATCTCCTTCTGGTTTGATGCGGTGGGACTGTCTGGGACACTTCTGGTCCTGCACTGGTCCCCATAGCAAGAGGGTCCCCCACCTTACTGATTTTCCTAGCCTCTCAACTAAAAGACTGTTTACGCTTTCAGTTGATCCCAGTATTCCAGGATTTTTCCAGGGGAAATATTCCCTGGGTTTTTCAAGTTCAAGAAGGGGAGAGGGAGAGCACTTACAGATAAGTCTGCCATCTTGGCTCCTGGAAGTTCAAGTAAGTGATTTAAAGACATTTAATCTGCAGGCTGATAAGCTCAGGTGTGACTGCTGCTGTTACCTGGGGTTCTGCGCTTCTCTCTCATTCAGTTCCATGGACTCCTATCCTAGGCTGATATTTTTGTGAATCCACACCACTACTTCTGCTTCAGATTGCCTGGTGCTTTCTGCTCAGCTTTGCTATTGTGAGGTCCATGATGGTACAGCCTGTGTGCTCTGCCTTCTCAAGTTCCATGAAATAAATCCTTCCCATCAACCTTCCAGGATATCCTGGCCTGGAAATCTGTCACACTCTGTTTCTTCCTGGATTTTGCCACTCCAAAATTTGTTCAAATTCTCTTTTTAGAGGGATCTGAAGGAGTTTGTTGTAGAGCTTCGGTGAGTAAGTGCTCTCACTCCACTATCTTGGTTCCGCTTTGATGTGGTGTCTTGTAGGTAGAACAGAAAGAAGGCCAGTGTCACTGGATCAAAGAGTATATGTCAGAAAATAAGATGTAAGTATCCTAAAATGATGTAGGGAGGAATTGATTATGAGGAGCTTTGAATGCCAAATAGAGCATTTTTTTATATTTTATCTTAAAGGTGATAGGGAGTCAGTGAAATTCGTTGAGTATGAAGGTTATATGGTCAAACTTATACTTTATCAAAATAACTTTGGAAGATGAATGAAAGATGGATTGGAGAGACTGAAGTCTGAAAATCTGTCAGCAGTATATTTGAACAGACCAAGTGTTAAATGATAAAGACCTGCTCCAGAGTGGTTACACTGTAAGAGGAGGGAAGGGATCATACTCAAGATGTGTTGCAAAGACAAAATTGGCAGACCTTGTCAACAGCTTGGAGGTGAAAGATAATGAGGATTTGAAGAGGACACCTATACTGTTCACCTGAAGCATTGAGAGGATGGTGCTGTCCTACAGATTTATAAGGGAATTACAAAAAGTGAAAAGTTTGAGGGAAAAGTTTTGGAAATGTCCAAATGTACAATAAAGTAGTCTACTTGACATCCAATTTAAAATGTCTGAAAAACAGTTAAAGATGTATTAGAAGTAAGTAAAGAGGTAGTAACATATTAGGTAGATTTGAGAGGGAGAGGTGATAACCACTGTCAAAGGCTGCAGAGAGGTCAAATAGAATCAGTATTGAGAAAAAAATTTTTGAATTGGACCAATTCAGAGATCATGTGTAATTTTGGAGAGAACAGATTCAGTGAAATGATGAGATCACAGAGAGAGATATAGACAAATGCTTTCTTTTCTCTGTGTATCCCACAGAACAAGGAGAATCTTACTCAAGGAAAATGCTGCAAGAAAGGTGAGATGTTGGAAGTTCATTCATAGGGTCAAAACCATACATGAGAATTCTGATACTTGGAGTTAAGTTCATTTGGGCTGATTGGTTGAGTGGAGACAATCCACAAGCCAAGGCCCATACAAGAGTATCTGCAGAAGGTGCCCAGAACGTTCCCCTGGGCTGACCCAGCTTTCCCAGTTCCTACATACCAATAGATGCCTGAGGGATCACCACAAATATGCCTCAGGCGGCTTTTCACATTCCTGCCCTTGTGAGCCATGGAAATAGCTTCCATTTAGCTGTCCTTAGTACTGTGAAAACCAAGGTGGGGAGGGGGGCAGTCCCTATCCTCAAGCAAGTCATAATACAATGGGGAGACACAAGCAAACAAATATGTACAAATAAGCTAAACAAAGGATAAATAGGAAACAATTAAAAAGAAGAGATACTAGAAATATACCTTCTCGGTACTCACTGATTAGGGATCTTCAGCCCTGCCACTTTTCCCCAGTTTCCTCTGAACCTTACTATCTACCCACTCTTTTTCCCCTCTGGATTCCTGACTCATTCTGTCTGCTTTGAAACTAAATCTTCCTTTATGTGTTGCCTAAATAGAATGTGAGCTCTGTGAAATTAGGGACTGTCCTTTTCTTCTAGTTACATACCTCAACCTTTGTATAGTGCTTGTTAAATAGTAAGTACTGATTTTTTTTTCCTATTTCATTTTATGAGGAGATAATGTATAGACTCTGAACTTTCAAAAGTGGTTCTTTCCTATATGACTCCTCCATTACTCCTAGTACTCTGTGTCACAGCCCTGGAAGAATTTTCAGAAGAAAAAAGTATGGAGAGAGGATCCTGGGAAGGTGGTGGAGTAGGTTAGAAAATTCCAATCTCTCCATATTTCCTCCACAAACAAGACAAAATATCACCTCAGGGTGAATGTAGAGTGGTAAAAATAAGCAAGAGTTAGCGCAGAACAGTGTTCCTCCTGGGACCACTAGAAAAGATCTAAAGAAAGATCCCAAGCTGGAGGGTTGGTATGAGTGAAGTATAAATAACTCCAGTCCAGTTCCCTTGAAACAGCAAATGGTGAACCCTGGGGCAGCTGATTTGGGAGCTAGTCTCAGTGCCAACCTCAAGAATTTTCACCTCCCAGACAGCTTGGGGAGCTGGGTGTCTGAGCAGGGAAGGATTGAGGGAGCTTCTGCTGACCAGGGATGCTAGGTCCAGTTGTGCTGCCAAGACACAAGAAGGAATTAGCACATGCCTGGTGAGTGCATAAACTGTTGTGTTTGTCCTTCATTCTTGAAGAAGACTATGACTTCAAGGAGATGTTATGACTTGTAGTTGACTTTGATTTGAGTGAGGGAGGGTTAGTACAGAAGCAATGAGGCAAGGACACTGCTGGCTGTGGCCACTTACAGGAAAGCTGAGTTACTGGTCTTGGTTCCAGGCCAGAGCAGAAAACTGGAAGTCATAGCCACTGGAGAGTTCTCAGGGAGCAAGAGTATTTGCAGTATAGTGTACTGGAGGGACTTAGCTGTTGCTTGGAGAAAGAAAGGAGTCCAGAGGTTGGGCTCAGGACAAAGCTCAAAAAATGACTGCAAAATGTAGTTGAAGCCAGAGGCCCCATTCCCCACACACCAAGATTAGTGCTGATTATAATAACAAATTGCTAATTTTTTAAATGAGAAAATATAGAGGAATAAGAACCCAACTATAAACAGTTACTATGGGAATTGAGAGGACCAGGATTCATCTTCAGAGGAGGATACTAAAGAAAAAAATCCTCTCCTGTCCCAAAGAGTAATATCAAATGGAAGAATACAAGAAATAGAAGCATTCAAAAAAGACTTCAAAAATCAAATGAGAGAAATTGAGGGAAAAACTGTTTAAAAAGTAAGAACAATCTTAGAAAAACAAGAAGATCATGTAAAGAAAGTCAACCAAATGGAAAAGGGGATCCAGAATCTTAAGGAAGAAAATATCTCCTTGAAAATTAGAATTGGGCAAAGGGAAGCCAGCAAAGTTATGAGACCAAGAAACAGTAAAACAAAACATAAAGAATGAAAAACAGAGAGAATGTGAAGCATTTTTTAAGAAAAACAACTGATCTGTAGAACACATCATGAAGAGAAAACCTAAGAATATTCAGACTATCTGAAAGCTATGATAAAAAAAAAAAGAATCTTGGTGCAATAATGCAAGAACTAATTAAAGATAATTGCCCTGAAGTGGTAAAAAAAGAAGGGAGAGTAGAAATAGGAAAAATCCACCTGAAAGAGATCCTTGGAAGAAAAAGCTACAGGAATATCATAACCAAATTTCAAATCCATCAGGTTAAGGAAAACATATTAGGAGGTGCAGGAAAAGAAAATGATTCAAATATGATGGAACCACAGTTGGAATCACACATCTAGCAGCAGCCACACTAAAAGATGAAAGGTCTTGCAACACTATATATTGAAGAGAAAAATAACTGGGCTATGGCTGAAAATATCATACATAGCAAAGTAATGTATAATCCTGAACAAAAACAGCAAGGTGGGAGGGGGGGAGAACATTCAATGAATTGACAGACTGTTAGGACTTTATAGCAAAAAAATAAGAATTTTCGATCCAGAAAATTTGACATACAAGAACCAAGAGAAATATCAGTTAAACATCAGATTAATTATAAGGACTCAATAAAGACAGACTGTTTAAGTTTTATAAATGAAAATGCAAACTGTATAGCTAAGTTTGTCCTTAGTAATTGGGGAGTTCAAAAGAAAAAGTAGAGAAGAGCTGAGTATGATGTGATTCTAAAAAGCAAAATGATATAGAAGAAAGTAAAAAGAGTAATTACCTCATATAAATGAGGTAAGAGAGGTAAAGCTGATATAAAGGAATTAGATGGGGGAGGACAGCTGGTAGTTCTGAACCCTACTCTCATCAAGAATGGGTTAAAGAAAGAACAATACACATATATCTAGAAGGATATAAAATTCTTCTAGATTCAGAAAGAAATAAGAGAGTAAGGGGATAAGGAGGGGGGAGAGGATAAGGGAGAAATAGAGAATAGGATAAGGGGGGTATAGAAGGGTATGTAGATTAATGGGAATGGGATAAAGAGGAATATCATATTTATTTAGAAGGGTTTAAAAATCTTCTAAAATCAGAAAGAAATAAGGGAATAAGGGGATAGAGTGGAGAGGGAGGATAAGGAAGGGATTCTTGGAGGGGAGTAGGTTAAGGAATAGAAGGGCAAGGTAGCAGGTAAAAATACAGAAGAGGAGTGAGGAGGGAGAGGAACAAG
The DNA here is from genome assembly GCF_028372415.1 of Notamacropus eugenii. Taxonomy (NCBI): domain Eukaryota; kingdom Metazoa; phylum Chordata; class Mammalia; order Diprotodontia; family Macropodidae; genus Notamacropus; species Notamacropus eugenii. Next base: position 90,127,986 of record NC_092878.1, read on the forward strand.
ATGAGAATGATAGTGAGGAAAATAGGAAAATATCAAGAAGGACTTATGGTTTAGAAAGTGAATGGGATAAATTCACCTAAAACATGGAAACTGAGAGATTAAAAATTTGAATTTAACAATATGTTACTTTCAGGAAATGCTATAAAAAACATAACATGACCTAACATAACATAACAAACGTAAAATAAAGTTCAGTAGCAGAATTTGTTATATAAAAAGGCAGGAATAGTAATCATGAGGTCAGACAAAATTACAGCTAAAATCAGACTTCAAAGAGAAAACTAAGGAAACTATACTATGTAAAAGCCATATTAGTCAGTAGTTTTAGATCATATAAAATAACTAGACAGTATAAAAAATATGACAGCATACCTTCCAAAACAGATATAGGAACCACATAAATATAAACACAAAACACTTTTTATATAAAGTTAGATCTAGGGGGTGGAGCCAAGATGGCGGAGTAAGAGCAACGACTCACCTAAGCTCTTGGACAAACTCCTTTGGATACCTCTGAAAGGAGAATCTGATCAAATTTTGGAGGTGTGGAATCCAGTGGGAGACAGACTGTGACGGATTCAGAGCCCAGGTTAGACTGGAAGGTCCATGGGAAGGATCTGTTCCACGGGGGTGAGCCCCCAGCGCACAGTGCAGCTCAGTTAGCACAGTGGAGTGGAAGGGACCAGAGAAGCCTGAGAGTGGCGGGCAAACTGGCCTAGCAGGAGACAAGCTGAACCAAGGTGGTGAGAGCCGCTGAGTGCCAGATATCAGCGCAGCAGCTCCTGAGACCTTCAGCCTGAAGATTAAGCTTTGGTAAGTCACCTACTGGAATTTCCAGGAGCCAGGATGAGGGAGTGATCAGTAAATGCTCTCTCCTCCCCCTCTGATGACTGTGAAAGAATCATAAAATATTTCCCCAGAAAAATCCTGGATCAGCGGGAACAGCAGAAGGGGCAAATAGTCTCATAACACTTGAGGCTAGGAAAATAGCTAAGGGGGATTCCTCCTACTGTGGCAGAGGCGAACCAGAAGGACAGAGGACCCAGGGCAGAGAAAACTTGCACTAAGACCCAGGCAAGCCTCAGCACCAGGAGAGGAGCCAGGAGGGGTGGGAACACGCATTAGCATCTAGGTTTGCCTCAGCCCTCCAGGGGAAAAGGTAAGACAATAGGGAAGCTGGGATCACCATCCCCTGAGCTTGCCTTTGCCTCAGTGCAGCTGAGGAGATATCCTGTGAACAGACCACTCCTCCCACACACTTAATAAGCTAACCCCAGGGTTGATCCGGGAAACCAAAAACAAAAGCCTGCTTTTAGCTTTTTCACACATCAGCTCAACACAAAGTTCTGTAACTTCTGACTGAAAGAACCAGAAGCTACAACACTCAGTCAACATCATGAACAGGAAAAGGCAGATGAAGGGTGAAAAAACCATAGAATCTTTCTATGGGGATAAGGACCAAAACACAAACACCAAAGAGGTCAGAGCTGAGACTGTACTTCCATTTGAAACTTCAGAAGGGACTATGAACTTCTCACAGGAACAAGCAGCTCTCCTGGAACAGCTGAAGAAGGAAATAGAAGAAAAACTGGTAAATGATTTTAAAATTATATAAAAGAATTCACTGATGAGAACATCACTTTGAAAAGGAAAATTGAAAAAATGAAAAAGGAAGTTCAAAAATTAACTGGAGAAAATAAATCCCTAAAAGGAAGAGTTAATCAAATGGAAAAGGAAACCCAAAACCTAATTGGGAAAATTGGTCAAATGGAAAAGGAAACACAAAACCTAACTGGGAAAATTGGTCGAATGGAAAAGGAAGTACAAAAATTAACTGTAGAAAATAGCTCCTTAAAGGGAAAAATTGGTCAGATGGAAAAGGAAATGCAAAAGTTAACTGAAGAAAACAATATGATAAAGATTAGAATTGGGCAAGTAGAAATTAATGACTCAATGAGACAGCAAGAATCAGTCAAACAAAATCTAAAGAATGAAAAGATAGAAGAAAATGTAAAATACTTAATTGGAAAAACAACTGACCTGGAAAATAGATCCAGGAGAGAAAATTTAAGAATTATTGGCCTGCCAGAAACCCATGATGAAGAAAAGAGTGTGGACAATATTTTCCAGGAAATCATCAAGGAAACCTGGCCAGAAGTGCTAGCTTCAGAGGGCAAAATGGTCATCAAAAGAATGCACCATTCCCCTCCCAAAAGGGATCCCAAACTCAAAACCCCAAGAAATATCGTTGCCAAATTCCAGAGCTATCAAGTGAAGGAGAAAATACTACAAGCAGCCAGAAAGAAACAATTCAAATATCAAGGACATATAGTCAGGATCACACAGGATCTTGCAGCTCCTACATTAAAAGACCAAAAGAATTGGAACTCAATATTCCATAAGGCAAAGGAGTTGGACTTCAACCAAAGATCAACTACCCAGCAAAGTTCAGCATAATATTTCAGGCAAAGAGAAACTCATTCAACGAAATAAGGGATTTCCAGAGCTTCCTGACCAAAACACCAGAACTCAATAGACAATACGATCTTCAAATGCAGGTCTCAAGAGAATCATAAAAAGGTAAACAGGGGGGAAAAAACAAAAACAAAAACTCAATTACGGCAAACTGTTTACCTCCCTATAAGGGAAGATGATACCTGTTAATCTCGACAATTGTACAGCTATTATGATAAAAGGGATATAGATAGAGGGAATGGGTATAAAGTAAATGATGTCATGTCAAAAATATGATTTAAGTATGAGAATGGATTTTAATAGGAGGTGTGAAAAGCAGGAAGCAGAAAATGGCAAATTACATCACAGGAAGAAGTACAAAACTATAGTAGAGGGAAGGAGCAGAGGGAGATTAGCATTGTTTGAGAGGTACTCTCATCTGATTTGTTTAAAGGAGGGAACAATAATCTTAAGTAGATAATCCTAACTAGCTCTATAGGTAGTAGGAGGGGAAGGGGGAAGAAAGGGGAGGGAGGCTAAAAGGTAGGGAAGAAGCAATAAGAGTAAAGGAGAGTAAAAGGGAGGGGGGCTAAAAGAAGGAGGGGAATGCTGCAGGAGGAGGGGGTGAAAAGTGAATACTATTGAGGAGTGGAAGGGAGACAGGAGAGCTAAAAGCACAAATGGTGGGAAAGAGGATGGAGGGAAATATACAGATTGTAATCATAACTGTGAATGTGAATGGAATGAATTCTCCCATAAAATGGAAACGGATAGCAGAATGGATTAAAAGCCATAATCCAACAATGTGCTGCTTACAAGAAACACATTTGAAACGGGGGTATACATATAGGATAAAGGTCAAAGGATGGAGCAGAATATATTGTGTTTCAGCTCATGTAACAGAGGCAGGAGTAGCAAACCTAATCTCAGATAAAGCAAAAGCAGAAATAGATCTAATCAAAAGGGATAAGGATGGAAACTATATCCTGCTAAAAGGCACCATAGACAATGAAGCAATATCATTACTAAACATGTATGCTCCAAGTGGTATAGCATCCAGATTCTCAGAGGAGAGGTTGGAGGAGTTGAAGAAAAAAAGTGAGAGCAAAACTATACTAGTGGGGGACCTCAACCTCCCCCTCTCTGAACTTGATAAATCTAACCTCAAAATAAACAAGAAAGAGGTTAAGGAGGTAAATAAAACTCTGGATAAGGTAGATATTATAGATCTTTGGAGAAAATTGAATGGGAATAGAAAGGAATATACCTTTTTCTCAGCGGTACAAGGAACATTTACAAAAATTGACCATGTACTAGAACATGAAAATCTCACAATCCAGTGCAGAAAGGTAGAGATAATCAATGCATCCTTCTCAGATCATAATGCATTAAAAATTACATGTAATAAAAGGCCATGGAAAGAGAAACCAAAAATCATTTGGAAACTAAATAATCTAATCCTAAAGAAGGATTGGGTTAAAGAAGAAATCATAGAAACAATCAACAATTTCATTCAAGAGAATGACAATAGTGAGACAACATACCAAATCTTATGGGATACTGCAAAAGCAGTTCTTAGGGGAAGTTTTATATCTTTGAATGCTTACATAAATAAAACAGAGAAAGAGGAGATCAATGACTTGGGCTGGCAGGTGAAAAAGCTAGAAAAAGAACAAATTGAAAGTCCGTAAGTAAATACCAAATTAGAAATAGTGAAAACCAAAGGATAGATCAAAAAAATTGAAATTAAGAAAACTATTGAATTAATAAATAAAACCAATTGTTGGTTTTATGAAAAAACTAATAAAATTGATAAACCTTTGGTCAACCTGGTTAAAAAAAGAAAGAAGAAAATCAAATGACTAATATTAAAAATGAAAGGGGTGAACTCACCTCCAATGAGGAGGAAATTAAAACGATAATTAGAAACTACTTTGCCCAACTTTATGCCCACAAATTCGATAATCTAAACGAGATGGATGAATATTTAAAAAAATACAAATTGCCCAGATTAACAGAAGAGGAAGTTGAATACTTAAACAACCCCATCTCAGAAAAAGAAATTGAACAAGCCATCAATGAACTCCCTAGGAAAAAATCTCCAGGGCCAGATGGATTCACAAGTGAATTCTATCAAACATTTAAAGAACAGTTAATTCCAATACTATATAGACTATTTTTGAAAACTGGGGAAGAAGGACTCCTCCCAAATTCTTTCTATGATACAAATATGGTTTTGATACCCAAACCAGGAAGAGACAAAACAGAGAAAGAAAATTATAGACCAATTTCCCTAATGAATATAAATGCAAAACTTTTAAATAAGATTTTAGCAAAACGAATACAGCATCTTATCACGAGATTAATACATTATGATCAGGTAGGATTCATACCAGGAATGCAGGGCTGGTTCAATATTAGGAAAACTATTAGCGTTATCGATCACATCAACAACAAAGCCAACAAAAACCACATGATTATCTGAATAGATGCAGAAAAAGCTTTTGACAAAATACAACACCCATTCCTATTAAAAACACTGGAGAACATAAGAATAAAGGGAACTTTCCATAAAATAATAAGCAGTATCTATCTAAAACCTTCAGCAAGCATTATATGCAATGGGGATAAGCTAGATGCATTCCTAATAAGATTAGGGGTGAAACAAGGATGTCCATTATCACCACTATTATTCAATATGGTACTAGAAATGTTAGCTGTAGCAATTAGACAAGAAAAGTTATTAAAGTAATAAGAATAGCCAAAGAAGAAACTAAGTTATCAGTCTTTGCAGATGATATGATGATTTACTTAGAGAATCCTGAAGATTCAAGTAAAAAGCTACTTGAAATAATAAACAACTTTGGCAAAGTTGCAGGTTACAAAATAAACCCACGCGAATCTTCTGCATTCCTATATATTAGTAACAAAGTCCAACAACAAGAGATAGAAAGAGAAATCCCTTTTAAAGCTAGGGTAGACACTATAAAATACTTAGTAGTTTATCTGCCAAAACAAACTCAGGGATTATATGAACACAATTACAAGACACTTTTTGCACAAATAAAGTCAGATTTAAGTAAGTGGAAAAACATCAATTGCTCATGGGTAGGCCATGCTAATATAATAAAAATGACAATTCTACCTAAATTAATTTACTCATTTAGTGGCATACCAATTAAACTATCAGACAATTATTTTCTAGAGCTGGATAAAATAATATCAAAATTCGTTTGGAAGAACAAAAAGTCCAGAATATCAAAGGGACTAATGAAAAGAAATGCTTGCAAAGGTGGCCTAGAGCTACCAGACCTCAAATTGTACTATAAAGCAGCAGTTATCAAAACCACTTGGTATTGGCTAAGAAACAGAGAGGTAGGCAAGTGGAATAGACTTTGGCACTCAAGATACAATAGGCAAGGAATATAGCAACCTCCTGTTTGATAAACCCAAGGACCCCAGCTTCTGGGATAAGAACTCACTGTTTGACAAAAATTACTGGGAAAACTGGATAACAGTGTGGCAGAAATTAGGCATAGACACATTCCTGACACCATGCACAAGAATAAAGTCCAAATGGGTACATGATTTAGGTATAAAGATTGATACCATGAATAAACTGGAGAAGCAAGGATAGTGTATTTATCAGATTTATGGAGAAGGGAAGAATTTTTTACTAAAGAAGAGATAGAAAACATTATGAAATGCAAAATGGATAATTTTGATTACATTAAACTGAGAAGTTTTTGCACAACCAAACTCAATGCAACCAAAATCCGGAGGGATGTCGTAAATTGGGAAAGAATTTTTATGGCTAAGCTTGGGAATAAAGGCCTCATTTCTAGAATATATAGAGAACTGACTCAAGTGTATAATCATACAAGTCATTCCCCAATTGATAAATGGTCAAAGGATATGAACAGGCAATTTTCAGAGGAAGAAATTAAAGCTATCTATAATCATATGAAAAAATGCTCTAAATCACTATTGATTAGAGAGATGCAAATCAAAACAACTCTGAGGTACCACATCACACCTATAAGATTGGCAAACATGACAGAACAAGAAAATGATAAATGCTGGAGAGGATGTGGGAGAGTTGGAACACTAATTCATTGTTGGTGGAGCTGCAAGCACATCCAACCATTCTGGAGAGCAGTTTGGAGCTATGACCAAAGGGCTACAAAAATGTGCATACCCTTTGACCCAGCAATATCACTACTAGGACTGTATCCCAAAGAGATCATAAAAATGGGAAAGGGTCCCACATGTACAAAAATATTTATAGCAGCACTCTTTGTAGTTGCCAAAAACTGGAAGTCAAGGGGATGTCCATCAATTGGGGAATGGCTGAATAAATTATGGTATATGAATGTAATGGAGTACTATTGTGCCATAAGAAATGATGAACAAGAAGACCTCAGAGAGGCATGGAAGGACTTATATGATCTGATGCTGAGTGAAAGGAGCAGAACCAGGAGAACTTTGTGCACAGTAACGACCAAAGTGTGCGAGAGTTTTTTTCTGGTAGACTTGGAATTTCATAATAACACAAGAACTCATTAAAAAAAAAAAATCCCAATGGTGGTTTTCTAAGTCAATATGCCTTCCACACTCAGAGAAAGAAATATGGAAGTCATTCGCAGAATGTAGCAGATCATGTTTGTGTGTGTATGTGTTTTTATGTATCATGTTTTGATTTGTTATATGATTTCTTCCACTTATTTTAGTTCAACTACATAGCATGACTATTGTGAAAATGTACTCAATAGGAAAGTATATGTATAACCTATACAGAATTGTATGCAGCCATGGGGAGGGAGTGGGGTAATGGCGGGTAGGTGTGGGGGGGATAAAATCTTAATTTTATGGCAGTGATTGTTAAACATTAAAAAAATAATAATAATAAAATAAAATTAAAAAATAAAGTTAGATCTAAATAATTGAAGTAATAATTATTGTACATAGGCTGGTAAAATTAATATAATAAAAATGGCAATTTTACCTAAATTATTTATGTAGTGCCATACGAATTAAATTCCTACAAAAATCTGTCTTATTGAGTCGGAGAAAATAGTAATATCAGAGTTCATTTGGAAGAGCAGAAAGTCAGGAACTTCAAGGAAACCAGAACTTGAACCATATTATTATAAGGTGAGAGCACTGTTGATGTGTAAAATGAGTAATTTTGATTTTTTTAATTAAAAATCTCCTATATAAATGAAACATATGTAGAATAGAACGAATGGGGGAGGAACCAAGATGGCGGAGTAGAAAGATACACATCTACCAACTCCTAACTCACAGCCCATAAAATACCTGTTAAAACTCTCAACAAATTCTGGAGCAGAAGAAGCCACTGTTCCAGAGAGACCTAAAAAACCAACATGAAAGGTCCGTCTCGCACCAGACCCAGAACAGAGCCCAGCCTTGCCTTGGGTGTGCGGCACCGAGAGGAGCAGATCCGAGCAGGTTTCAGGGACAGAATCTCCAGCAGCAGCACATGTCCTTCCACCCACAGTTGCCAAAGGTCAGTGAGAGGGTCTTTTCAGCTCCTCAAGAGGGGAGCGAGGTGTCTCCATAACTCAGGCCTCCTCAGGAGGCAGCAGCGGAGGCAGCATCAGACAAGGGCTCCCAAAGCAGGCAGGAGCTTAGATCCATTGTTGAAGGTCTCTGCATAAACCCCCTGAGGGAACTGAGCCCTGTGAGGCGGTCCTGCCCCCATCTGAGCACCTGAACTTAATCTCACACTGAACAGCAGCCCTGCCCCCACCAAAAACCTTGAGGCTGGGAAGCAGCATTTGAATCTCAGCCCCCAAGCACTAGCTGGGCTGAACTGGAGGCAAGGTGAGTGTGGAGAGGAAACTCAGAAGTTAAGTAACTGGCTGGGAAAATGCCCAGAAAAGGGAAAAAAAAATAAGACCATAGAAGGTTACTTCCTTGGCGAACAGATATCTCTTTCCATCCTTTCTGATGAGGAAGAACAATGCTTACCATCAGGGAAAGACATAGAAATCAAGGCTTCTGTATCCCAAACATCCAGAATAGAAGGAATGTAGAAAATTGGAGGAAAACTCTCACAGACAATATTTCCAGACAGAATATTATTGGGTTGGAACATTGTTGTCATGTAGGAAATGATCAGCTGGTAGATTTAGAAAAATGTGGAAAGACTTGGACTTAGAAAGGAAGATGCAAGTGGAAATAAGCATAATATGATTTTATGTGTATGTGGTTAAGTGTATATGTGTGCATGTTATGAGTATCTATATATTTATACCTATCTACATATCTATAGTTATCTACTTGCATGTATATATATACATATATACATATGTAAGTGCGTGTGTTTATACACACACACATCTTTATATTGAATCCTCTCTTATGTTCTTCTGTGTATATGGCAATTTTTTTTTCTTTTCTTCTTTTGCATTTAAGTATAAAATAAATTTAAAAGTTTAATAAAAGAATAAAAAACTTAATAAAATAAATTTTAAAACTTAATTAAAAAGTTAATAAAAGTATAAAAACTTAATAAAAGAGCATGTGACCTTATGTTAGTACCTTGGAGCAAAGCTCCACTCGTCATGATCTAGCAACAGTTGTGCAGAGAGTACATATTAGTTTTAGTTATATTTATGCAGCATTTTCAGTTCCCCTCTAAGAGGGGATATGCCAGGATCCACGCTCTATGTAGCATGGTGTTAGTGGAAAGATAACTTGCTCAATTCCCATCTTTGACATTTATTAGCTATGTGACCCCAAGCATGTCACAATCTTTCAGTTCCCAAGGAAACTCTCAAAGTCTCTTTGCTGTAAAGAAAATTCTGAACTATACTGGTAAAGAGAGTTTACTCATTGTGAGCTACATATAACATCCAAGTAAAAGGTCCACTCCTTATTCCTATACACCTGCGTGACTCCTTAGAGTCAGGGAAAAGGAATTATAATTTACTACAAAGTCAATAGAAAGCCACTGAATGTTTTTGAGTAGAAGAGTTACAGGGCTAGGTCTGTAGCACCACATCCTCCTATCCACCACACTTGGCCTGTTGTAGTTGTCTCCTAACTGCCTACTGTGTGTCAGGTATTGTGCTTATGGCACAAAGAAAGACAAAAATATAGCCCCTTCCCTCAAGAACCTCACAGTGTGCAATGGGATAGATAATATAGAAATGATAAAGTGCAAACAAAATATATGCAGGATAAATAGAAAATAATTTCAAGGAAAAGGTACTAGCATTAAAGGCATCAGGAAAATTTTGTTACATAATAGATCATTTTAGCTGAGATTTGAAGGAAGCCAGGGGATCAGGTATCTAAGAAAGCAGAAAATTCTAGACAGAAGAGGTAAGCAGTGAAAATGTCCTGAGTCTGGATATGAAGCAACTTGTCCCAGGAAAAACAAAAAGGCCTATGGGATTGGAATACAGGGTATATGTGTAAGGAGATCATAAAAGAAAAGTTTAAGGTGTAAAAAAAACTGGAAAAGTAGGAAGATGTCAGGTTTTAAAAGGTTTTAAAAGCTGGAAGATTTTTTATTTAATCCTGAAAGTAATAGTCATTATGTCTTGAATAGGGGATGACATAGTAGAAACTGCACCTTAGGAAGATCATTTTAATAGGTGAATGAAGGATAGGTTGGAGAGAAGGGAGAGACTTGAAGGGAGATCAACAGCAAATTGATGAAAATATTATTTTTATTATTACTATATTATTAAAATTTTTTAAATACTATAGGATTGAGTCAATGAAATGTCTGGGTAATGGCAGTATCAGAATAAAGGAATATGGAAAATATTTGACAATGGTAGGATCTACAGGACTTGGCATCTGATTGGATATTGGGATGGAAAGTTTTCTCCTCTTTCAATACATCCCTTCTTCAATGCATTACACTAACAATTGCCTGATTAGATGTCTTGAAATGTCTTTTCTAATGCCACTCCTCAGCAATGACTCTTCCTGGTCAACTCCATACCTTTCAAATTTCATATCATCATCTCCCCCTGCCCTACCCTAACCAGCACAATGTTGAATTTCACTTCTCAGTCACTTAGCTTTGATAGTTTAGCTTTTATCTTACCGTGAAAAGAACTATGTCTACAAAATACTTTCTGGGCATCTCCAAACCATACTGTTTCATTATTTTCCACCATTGCCTTTACTAGGTCCACTTTATGGCTTTTCTTCCAGATTACAAAGGAAGTTTCTTGAGGGCAGGGGATTTTTAGCTTCGTATATTTATATCCTTAGTGTTGAATACAACATAAGTACTAAAATGCTTTGACAGCATATTGTGTATAGGATCAAATCCAAATTCTTCTTTCTAGCAGTTAAAGAGTTTTATACTGTGTTCCATCTTATTGCCTCCCCAATCCCAAAACATTGCCATCGCATACCATTCTCTTCAGTCCCACAATCCATCTGCTGTTGCCAGACCAGTTTAATATGTTTTGTGAATAACCTATGATTGATTTATATTACCTCATCATAATTGGTGCTTTCCCCCTTCATATGGCTTCAACCTCATTATTCCATGATTCTTCTTCATATATCCCAACTTTATCACTTACAGACTCTTCTCTAGTCAAATCTTTGACTATGTTCCTTCCCCATCAGCTTAGGCTCACATTGAACTCTCCCTTCTTTGAACTCATTTATCATGTTATCTTTCTTTAAAATTATATCTAGTTTCATATTCTGTAGTGCTTCACAAAGATAGACTCCACTAAATATAGGCTTCAATCCTCAAATAAAATTACAAGATTCTTGGGATCTTAAAGAACAAGAGGTAGAATGGCAATGTTGTCATTCTTCAGTTGTTTCAGTCATGTCTGACTCTTCATGACCGCATTTGGAGTTTTATTGACAAAGTTATGGTATTGGTTTGCCATTTCTTCTCCAGTTCATTTTATAGATGTGAAAGTGAGCATCTGAAGTCAGATTTGAACTCACGAAGATGAGTCTTTCCATTTCCAAACCTCGTGCTCTATCCACTGTGCCATGAGGAAGTTTACAATTCAGATCTGTTTCTCACATTTGCTAGTTATGTGACCAAGAACAAGTCTCAGTTTCATCATGTATAAACTGTTGATAAAAAATAACACCTGATTTTTGGTAGAACTAATTGAGATAATACATGTAAAGCTCTTTGCAGACCTTAAAGTGTTACATATATTTAAGTTATATTAAACAAAATCCTCATTCTGTAATTTCAGAAATGTATAGGATTCCTCACATGCATATGAGGAACTCCCTTAAGCTTGCACAGGTCAGAACCCACTTTGCAATTTCTTGTCTTAGATAAGAGTGACAAGGCCAATGACAAACTGATTATCTAGCCCATAGTCATTTAGCAAGTAGGTGCCTGAGGCAGAAATTAAAGCCAGGTCTTTGAGGCCAACTCTTTATCAAATTACATTCTACTGCTTCTTCACATCTTTCCAGAGTACACTGGAGGTAATTTCTAAGAGGGTCAATTGTGAAATTGTCATTGTGAATATTTACATTTAGGATTTGGTGAACAAAATAAATCCAGGCTTGATTTGTTCCTTTGCTCATTGTCTAAGACTTAAGAAAGTGATGGAGACAATATAAACAATGCAGATTAGACTTAAATTTGTGTTGTGTGCCCATTTTCCACCCCAGAGAGTCAGTTGTTAAATATTCACTGGCACCATCCTGGCTATTACTGGTTAAAATCAAATGATATTTAAGTAAATGATGGAGAAAAAATGATGTTGAAATTTAACTTATAAAACACTATTTTATTTCAGAAAAAAATCTTCTTTTTCTAAAAGCCTAAGTGAATTGAATTCTGCCACACATGCATGTCCCTCCTCAACTGACATAATTTTGTGGAGCCACTTCTATGGTTTTGGGAAGTTGAAAGAACAGAATTGTGGGACAAAGTGTAAATTCTCTCTCTCTCTCTCTCTCTCTCTCTCTCTCTCTCTCTCTCTCTCTCTCTCTCTCTCTCTCTCTCTCTCTGGATGCTTTCCACATTGATATACAGGGTGTCTCAAAAATCTTAGTGCAGTTTCTAACTTTAATAGCCTAACTGTAGTAGATGCAGGGGGCAGGTATACAACTCAGTATAGGTATCTAGGTGGTGTGGTAGATAGAAGGCTGAACTTGGAGTCAGAAAAACCTGAGGTCAAACCTGCCTTAGACACTTACTAGTTATGTAACTTTGGGCAAGTCACTTAATGCTTTTTGCCTCTGTTTCCTCATCTGGAAGAAAGAAATGGCACATCACTCCAGTATCTTTGACAAGAAAATCGCCGAAGAGGTCACAAAGAGTCAGACATGACTGAAAATGACAAATAACAACATGGCTCACTGAATAGGTAGGTCTGGAGTCAGGAAGACCTGAGTTCAAAGCCAGACTCAGTCACTTAGTATTTGTGTAACCCTGGGCAAGTCACTTAAACTCTGTTTGCCTTCATTGACTGGGGAAAGAAATGGCAAACTATTCTTGACTTTTTGCCAAGAAAGCCCCATAGATACTATTGGCTGCAAAGTCCACAGAGTCATGAAGAACTAAACCCTACTTAACAAATGAGCAACTATATACACACACTCGCATAATGTGTGCATATACATATGTGTGTGTATATATACATGTATATATATATGCATCAGTGTATGTATATATGTAAACATGTATAGGTATATGTAAAACCTTACATATATTCAAAACATATGTACACACAAATGTATAATATGTGTGCATGCACATATACATACATATGTATACATAAACACATATTAAACCTGAATAGTTTCATAGCTTAAAATAATACTAAATGTTTTGGGGTACTCTGTATCAGAGAAGGAAAATATGGATACTTTTAGCTGTTGACATCCTTATCTGTAAAAGATTTAGAACATAGATGCAGGGAATTGCTGTGAGCATTCCGGTAGGAGGGATCCAGTTCCTGGAACCAGCAGCAGGGTAACCCAAAAGGTCTCTTGTCTCTGACAGGGTGTGCTGACCAGAGGGGAAGTTGTAACTGTTGCTTGGGCTTAAAAAATCAATTAATACCTAAGCTGCCTGCATGCTTCTAGCTACTAAAAAAAGATTGCTCATACTGTGGCCCACAGTCTGGTTTTACAAAAGCCATATTTGGGGAGAAAACTTGCTTTATTAACAGACTTTCCTTTTCTTTAATGCCTGGAATTTCTAGATGCCAGGTACTGGCCCTCAGCTCATTCACTGCCTCCTACAAGAGGTCTTAAAAGATTTCAGAAGTTCTTTGTGATCTTCTTCAAAATATTATGATGCACTCTGGATAACAAAAACAATAACAACTACACAAACACACATACATGTATGTATACACACATACGTATGTACACACATATACATGTGTGTATATATGTGTGTGTGTATGTGTGTGTATATGTGTGTGTGCATATAGCCTGTTATATAGTAGACATTATGCTAAGGAACAATATTTCAAGACTCAAGTCTTGAAAGTCAACAACCCTGAAATCTGAGTTCTATTATTATCTCATTTTACAGGTGAGGAAACTGAGGAAAAGAGAAGTTAAATGATGTGATCAAGGTCACAGAGCTAGTAAGTGTCTGAGGCCACATGTGAGCTCAGGACTTCTTGATTTTATGCCCAGTACTCTATACACTGTACTGCCCACCTGCCTAATATTATTTCTATTTTCTTATGTGTGTATGCATTTCTTCCTCCTATAAAATGTAAGCTCTTCACAGGAACAGACTGTTTCATTTTTTTCCGTGTATGGCCAAAGCCTGATACAGTGCCTGGCACATAGCAGTAAGTAATGAATAAATGTTTGATGAAAATTGAATTGCTGAATGGCCATATTCAGACTGTTGTTCTATCTTTTTTATTTGCTTCTTTAGTTTAAGTTTTTTGTCTCTCTAAATATGCCATAAGCTCCTCAAGGCATGGAATTTAAACTTTTTAAAATGTTTCATTGATTTTTAAAATATGTTCTTATGCCCTAGTGCCTACTCTCCTCCATCAACACGGTTGTTGTCCTTTATTCTTGAAGAGGACCAAAATGACATCACCATGATAAAGTGAAATTTCATTAGGTCTGACTGTGACTGATTAGATCAATACAAACAAGCTCTGAATGCTCTACCACAGCTTGTGCACAGATAGTCAGTGTGAATATTTGGGGTGGATACTCCAAATTTGTACATTCTATGTTTACTTTGTGCTGTCTCAATTCTGCTTTACTCATAGAGCACAGCACCCTTTCTCATGTGGGCACACCATACTGAGGAGTCCTGTGCCAGTGTCTCTCATGTTGCACAATCAAATCCAAAGTTCTTGAGAGAGATATTGAGAGTGTCATCGTATCATTTCTTTTGACCACCATGTGATTATCTGCCTCATGTGATTTCTCCATAAAATAGTCTTGTTTTGCAAGCATACATTTTACATTCAAATAATGTGGCCAGCCCATCACAGTTGCATTCTCTGAAGCATAGTTCAATGCTTGGCAGTTCAACTTGAGCAGGGACTTCAGTGTCTGGTACCTTATCCTGCCAGGTAATCCTTAGAATCCTCCTAAGACAGTTCAAATGGAAGCAATTCAGTTTCCTGTCATGGCGCTGGTAGACTATGTTTCACAGACATACAGCAATGAGGTCAGTACAACAGCTCTGTAAACCTTTAGTTTGATAGTCAATCTTCTCTCTTCTCTCTCAAACCTTTCTTCGGAGCCTACCAAACACTGAGCTAGCTCTGGCAATGCGTTCATCAACCTCATTGCCAATGTGTACATCCCTGGAAAGTACACTACCAAGATAAGTGAACTTATCCACAGCATTCAAAACTTCTCCATTTGTTGTAAACGATGGTTCCACATATGATGGTGGGGTGGTAGCTGATGGAGTACCTGTGTTTTCTTGGTGGTAATTATTAGGCCAAAATTAACGCAGACATCAGAGAATACTTTGTTGCATCTCATCATCAGAGGCTGCATTGAGTTCACAATCATCTGCAAATAGAAAATCATGCACCAACACTTCCTACACTTTGGCCTTGGCTTGTAGCCTTTTCAAATTGAAAAACTTACCATCAGTGTGGTAGCTGACTTGATATCAAGTTCATTCTCTTTGAAAGCATTTGACAACATGGCTGAAAACATCATGCTAAAAAGCATGGGAGCAAGCAAACAGCCAGATCTTTTTTACTCCACTGATGACTTGGAAGGCACGAGAGCATTGTCCACTATCAAGAACCCAGGCAAACATGCCATCATGAAATTGATGTACAATACGGATGAACTTCTCTGGGCAACCAAATTTTGACATAATTTTCTATAAGCCTGACTAAAAATGTCAAAGGTCTTGGTGAGATTTACAAAGGTTGTGTGCAGACCTCTATTCTGCTCCTGACATTTCTCCTGGAGTTGTTGTCATGCAGCAAACACCATAAAGACTGTTCATAGGCCTTTTCTGAAACCACACTAGCTCTCAGGTATATGACCATCTTCCAGGTGAAGGAACAGCCTTTTAAGGAGGACTCTAGCAAGAATTTTGCCAGAAATGACTAAGAGAGAGACCCCCCTGTGATTGCTGCAGAACCATCTATTCCCTTTATTTTTATGGAGATGGACAATGAGCTCCTGGAGGATAACCTCCTCTTGCCATATAACCTGGGCAACTTCTGTCTACTTTTGTATGAGCAATAGTCCCTCTACTTTGTAAATCTCAGCTGGAATAGAATCAGCAGGTGCTTTGCCACATGAAAGGAGCCTAATGGCTTTCAAAACTTCTTCTTCAGCTGGAAGTTCAGCTAAGGAGGATTGACTTCAATCTGAGGTAAATGGTCAGTGGCCTCAGCATTGATTGATGATGGACTGTTGAGAACACTATGGTAGTGTTCAGCTCATCTCTCTAGGATCATGTCCTTATCTCTAATCAATGTGGCTCCATCAGCTCGGCAAGTCCTTGGGTGTTGATCACCCTTTTAAGCACTGCACAGCTCACCTCCTGGTGTGGTGAAGGGGGCTAGAAAAGGTGCCCTAAACATTATCTGCTTACCCAACCCTGGACCAATTATCGTGGCAGGTGGGGAATCCCACTATGTGGTTGAAACACACAAAAATGTACAAAATGTAGAAAAACATTTCAAAGATGATTGCACTTACCATTGGCACATGGAATGTGGGCACACCAGTAGTCAACACAAAATCCAGTAGACCTGAAAGAAGAACTGATCTTGTTGCAAGAGAACTCAATAGGTATCACATCCAAATAGAAGCCTTCAGTGAGACAAGATTGGCAAATAAAGGCCAGCTTACTGAAGTTGGAGCTGGATACACATTATTTTGGAGTAGTCACTCCAAATGAATGACAATTCCAGCGTGAATGACATGCTCATGACAATGTGATTGTCAGTTGCAGGAAAACATCGTGCTGCTATCATCAGTATCTATGCTCCTACTAAGACAAACCCTGATGAAGTCAAAGAAAAATTTTATGAAGACCTGGAGATTCTTAGCATCAATGTGCCAAAAGAAGGCAAGCTTATAATTCTGGGTGACTTTATTTGTAGAGTAGTCTCAGACTATCAGACTTCGCAGGGAGTCTTAGGGAGGAATGAAGTTGGAAACATCAACAGTAATGGTCATTTACTGATGATGACTTGTGCATTGCATGACCTTCTCATCACCAACATTGTTTTCTGTTTACCTAAATGCAATAAAACTTCATGGATGCACCCTCACAGCAAACATTGGGATTTAATAGACTACATGATTGTAAGGAGAAGAGACAGACAAGACGTAAGCGTGACAAAGGCAATGTGTGGTGAAGAGTGCCAAACTAAATATTCACATTCATCAAAAGTGCCACCCCCAAGGCAAAATTACTACCATAAGAATTAATGTCAACACATTAGTGCTCGTCTCTGAGCATGAACTGTTTGTTGCTAACTTGGAGGGAAAGTTGTGCCAACACGTAGCTGGCAACAGTGGAGAAGAAAAGGAGTGAGCAGCTTTCAGAGATTTGGTATACAGCACTCTATTTGCTCATCTGAGTCAGAACACTTACTATACTGGTTTGATGAAAATGATGGGGAAATTCAGAAAGTGCTACACGAAAAATGTGAACTCCACAGAATATACCCACAGGATAGTTCATTCACCTCTAAAAAGGCAACATTTAATTCTATCAAAAGCAAAGTACAAGCAAAGCTTAGAAATATGCATGATTCCTGGCTCAGTAAGAAGGCAGATGAAATTCATTTTTTATGCATATAGTAACAATCCAAAGCACTTTTATGATTCCCTGAAAGCTATTTATGGACCAAACCACCTATGGTGCATCCATCAACATACCCTTTTAACAAAGAGTGAAGCAAAATACACTTCACACATTTATCATACAGAATATATAGAACATATTCGTATGCATATAGAACATATTTGTATGCTGTGTTCATCATCCATTTGAACCAACCTCTGAGTCAGTAGGACACAGGTAGTAAGTTGACACACACAATATGACTGTACTCAGGTCACCTGACATTTCATTGTCCTAGGTAACTCTTCAGATTATGAATTGCAGGGGAAATGTTGATCAGCATGAGATAGGAATTCTTTATTGGATTTGCCCTACTAGTGCTTTCCAGTTAGCTTCTTTAACCCTGTAGGGTTTATAATGAGGATTCAAATGGTTCATACTAAAAATTCTTTAGTAGCACTTTAAGTGGTAAATATTGTAAATATTATAAATTGTATATTAAAATACCCTTGGAGCTCCCAGTACATTTTTTGTTATTGTTATTCTTGACATAATTTTATTTTTTTATTTTTTTTTTGATAATAAATCAAAGAAATTTATTTTAAAACAATTCTTTGGTATACATATAATTTTGCCATTTTTAAAAGACAAAAGCATATTTGCATACTAATGCAAAAACACTGCAATTCATAACATACAATTGTCTTGAATATGAGCTGGGGTGTTTCTGGCAGTATTTGTTGGTGTGGTGTGACAGCATGTGCAGAACAAGGTGTGCATGTTGTGTCTTCACAACCAAGGCCACAGTGAAGCTGCATAATGCTTCACAGGCAAGTGCTGCCAGAAGCACCTTGAATTAATTATGCATTTGATTTTGAATTAATTTTTGGTTGTGTTCAGAAACCTTTTCCTGTTGCCAGAGTTTTTGCAGCTGCTCCCCTGCCATTCAGTTATGTGAACCCCATATGAGGGTTACAATGCACAATTTAGGAAGCACTGTTAAATATAGGTTACAAAACTGGTTCAAAGCAGTTAAAATGACTTGCCTTTGATCATGTAGGTGGTATTAGTCAGAGGCAGGATTTGAACGTAGGTCTTCCTGACTCCATGTTCAGTAGCCTATCCATCATACTAGCTACTCTGTTGTGATTATGTCCACATCATAGGTGCCGCTTTCTGCCTTAAAAGGTAGTTTAAAGCTGAGAGAGTACCTTCCACAGGGATGAATTATCTCTCATCTTTCTTCTTTTTTTTTTTTTATTAATTTTTAACATTTATTTTCACACAATTTTGGGTTACCAATTTTCTCCCCTTTTTATCCCCTTCCCCCCCCCAAACCTGAGCTTTCTAATTGCCCCAGTGACCTATCTGCTCTCTCCTCTATCCTCCCTCCCTGCCCTTGTCTCCGTCTTCTCTTTTGTCCTGTAGGACCAGATAGCTTTCTTGACCCCTTAACCTGTATTTCTTGTTACCCAGTGGTAAGAACATTACATTTGGTCCTAACACTTTGAGTTCCAACCTCCTTAGCTCCCTCCCTCTCCACTCCTTCCCCTTGAAAGACAGGCAATTCAATATAGGCCATATCTGTTTAGTTTTGCAAATGATTTCCATACTAGTTGTGTTGTATAGGACTAACTATAGTTCCCTCCATCCTATCCTGTTCCCCTTTGCTTCTATTTTCTTATGGTCCTTTCCCTCCCCATGAGTGTCAGCCTCGGATTGCATTCTCCTCCCCATGCCCTCCCCTCCATCCTCTCCGCCACCTTGCTTGTGCCCCTGTCCCCCACTCTCCTGTATTATGAGATAGGTTTTCCTATCAAAATGAGTGTGCATTATATTCTTTCCTTTAGTGGAATGTGATGAGAGTAGACCTCATGTTTTTCTCTTGCCTCCCCTCTTTATCCCTCCACTAATAAGTCTTTTTCTTGCCTCTTTTATGAGAGATAATTTGCCCCATATAACTTCTCCCTTTCTCCTCCCAATATTTCTCTCTCACTGCTTGATTTCATTTTTTTTTAATATATGATCCCATCTTCTTCAATTCACTCTGTGCACTCTGTCTCTATGTATGTGTGCGTGTGTGCATGTGTGTGTGTGTGTACTCCCACCCAGTGCCCAGATACTGAAATGTTTCAAGAGTTATAAATATTGTCTTTCCATGTAGGAATGTAAACAGTTCAACTTTAGTAAGTCGCTTATGATTTCTCTTTGCTGTTCACCTTTTCATGGTTCTCTTCATTCTTGTGTTAGAAAGTCAAATTTTCTTTTCAGCTCTGGTCTTTTCATCAGGAAAATTTGAAAGTCTTCTATTTCACTGAAAGACCATTTTTTCTCCTGAAGTATTATACTCAGTTTTGCTGGGTAGGTGATTCTTGGCTTCAGTCCTAGTTCCTTTGACTTCTGGAATATCCTATTCCATTCCCTTCTATCCCTCAATGTAGAGGGTGCCAGATCTTGTGCTATCCTGATTGTATTTCCACAATACTTGAATTGTTTCTTTCTAGCTGCTTGCAATATTTTCTCTTTCACCTGGGAATTCTGGAATTTGGCCACAATGCTCCTAGGAGTTTCTCTTTTTGGATCTCTTTCATGCGGTGTTCTTCAGATTCCTTGAATATTTATTTTGCCTTCTGGTTCTAGAATCTCAGGGCAGTTTTCCTTGATAATTTCATGGAAGATGATGTCTAGGCTCTTCTTTTGATCATGGTTTTCAGGTAGTCCCAGAATTTTTACATTGTCTCTCCTGGATCTATTTTCCAGGTCAGTTGTTTTTCCAATAAGATATTTCACATTATCATCCATTTTTCGAAGCTGCGCGGTATGTTCTGAGATATCTGTCTTTCTCGAAAAGTCCTTAGCGTCCATCCGTACCATTCCAGTTTTGAAAGATCTATTTTCTTCAGTGAGCTTTTGAATCTCCTTTTCCATTTGGTTTATTCTGCTTTTGAAAGCATTCTTCTCCTCATTGGCCCCTTGCACCTCCCTTGCCAGCTGAGTTAGGCTAGTTCTCAAGGTGCCAATTTCTTCAAGATTTTTTTGGTTCTCCTTTAGCAGGGAGCTGATCTGCTTTTCATGCTTCTCCCTCATCCCTCTCATTTCCCTTCCCAGTCTTTCCTCCACCTCTCTAACTTGATTTTCAAAATTCCTCTTGAGCTCTTCCATGGCCTGAGCCCATTGGGTGGGCTGGGACACAGAATCCTCGATTTCTGTGTCTTTGCCTGATGGCAAGCATTGTTCCTCCCCTCAGAAAGGAAGGGAGGAAGTGTCTTTTCTCCGATAAAGTACCCTTCAATAGTTTTATTTCTTTTCCCTTTTCTTGGCATTTTCTCCAACCAGTGGCCTGACCTCTGAATGTTCTCTTCACACCCACCTCGCCTCCTGGTCCTCCCAGCCAGCGTTTGGGGACTGAGATTCAAATGCTGCTTCCCGCCTTAGGATTTTTGGCAGGGGCAGGGCTGCTATTCAGTGTGAGAATTAAGTTCAGGTGGTCAGGTCAGGGCAGGGCCGCCTCTCAGGCTCAGTTCCCTCTGGGGGTTTATGCACAGACCTTCCACAATGGATCCAGGCTCCTGCCCATTTGGGGAGCCCCCGTCCGCAGCCGCCTCTGAGCCCCCACCTCCCGGGAGGGCCCAAGCCATGGGGGCACCCCACTCCCCTCTCAACCCGCCAAAGAGACTCTCTCACCCACCCCCGTCAGTCACCTGTTGGTGGGGGGGCCCGTGCCGCCGCTGAAGATCCCACCTCCGGAGCCCTCTCACATCTGTGCCTCTCGGAGCCGCGGCTGGCCGCCGCCGCAGGTCCGGGCTGGGCTCCGCGTCTGCAGCGCGATGGACCTTTTGCGAGAGGTTTGCAGGTCCCTCTGTGGGTGGGGGGACCCGCGTGGCCGCTGGAGATCCCGTCCCCGTAGCCCTCTCGGATCTCCTCCCTTCAGTGTCTCGGCCGAGGCAGGCTCCCCGTCCTGGCGCCCAGTCCGCGGCGTGAAGATCCCCCCGCGAGAGGTCTGCAGGTCTCTCCGGAGCAGAAATCTCCCTCGCTCCAATACTCTGTGGTCTCTGGGTGCAGAATTCGCCCTGGCTTGGTCCCCTCTAGCCGTTCTGTGGTTTGTGGATTCGGAGCTATGTGTATGTGCGTCTTTCTACTTCGCCATCTTGGCTCCGCCTCCTTGACATAATTTTATGTGAGAAATTACATTTGGAAGCTCTTTTCTTTACCACTAAAATCTCATTTGATCCTCTGTCCCCCAATAAATCCACAACATTAAAAATGTGAAAATTATTGTTTTGTGAATATAGTGGGAGTGAACTAGATGTGGTTATACACTTGATGCACTTGGTGTGTTGTTTTGTCCTACCTTTAGCAGAGCAAAGGGCAAATTACAGTACCTGAGGATATGACCAGGGAAAGTAGCAGACATCAAGGGACTCCTTGACTGACTGAGGGTGACCCTGGGTTTGAAGACTGGATGAAGGTTTCAAGTAAAGATTGCCAACATGAAAGGCTGAACTAAGCTTACCTCTCCAGTTAAACACCCTGGCAACTATGAAGAAAGCACTAGAAGAAAAAAACAAGATGGTATTTAATCAAAATCAACAACACTCAACTCTTCCATCACATTCGGACCTGCACTAGAAGCTTTATCTCAGAGCTTTCCACTAGTGGGGTGCCTACCCAGGGTCAGAGACCTGGACCTTTGGAGTGGGGGAGTACTTTCTTGGGTGGCAACATGGGATTTGACTCTATTAAACAATAGGTAGGAGTCTAAGAAGTACAGGTAGAGTGGGAGGAAAGAAGCCTTCAGTGGATCTGACAGAAAACAGACATAAAAGCTGTACTTTGAATATCTTTATTGTGGAGAGGCATAGGGGAGGAGAAGGATAGCATTAGAGGAAGAAAGCTTGCTGCTGGCACCCAGGCCAGGAGTGTATACAACTTGGGTTTTGTACAGCCAGAAGTAAAGTTGAAATGCCAAAAGAGAAAACAAAAAGGAGAAATACTACTAATAGCCTGCCTGGATATGTTGGAATGGCCACTCTCTCTACCCTTTAATGTGTCCCCCACCCAAAAAAACCCTGTAAAGTGAGAAAAGGGGGCAACATAAACAACAGCATTGCAAAGGGTAGGGACTCAAAACAAACAACAACAACAGAAAACTGCAGAGAGTAGAAGCCTGGGAGCAGGAGAAGGGGAGCCAAGATGGTAGAGTAAAAGCAAGGACTAGTGTAAGCTCTCTACCAAACCTCTCCAACTATCTGTAAAATGACTCTAAACAAATTCTAGAGCAGCAAAATCAACAAAATGACAGAATGAAATAAATCTCCAGCCCCAGATAACTTGGAAGGTCTGTTGCATCAGTAAGAGGGAGGAGCTCATTATAGTACAGCCCAAGTCAGCACAGGTTGGTCTCCAGCAAACCTGAAGCAGGTCTCAGGGGACTGAAGCACTGGAAGCTGTGGCAATTTCCAGACTTCTCAACCCAGAAACTCCAAAGATAACTTAGAAGTTCAGTAGGAAAGGTCTGTTGCATGTGTATAAGAAAAGAGCACAGTTCAGTCCTGTCCCCAGCACAGTCCTGGCCCCAGAAAACCAGGAGCAGGCCGTGGGCGTGACTGATCAGCAGTGACAGAAGAAGTAGAGGTGGCAGTGACTGTCTCTGGAGCTCTCAGCATGCAGATGGTAAGAGTATCCAACAAATGGTCAGAAAGAGACTATAAGGATCTCTTTGCTGGCATGAAGGCAGGACTTTGTTGCTTTGCCCATACTTAGATCTGAGTTGCCATCCTCGGTGATAGTCTTGGGGTGAGGAGGAGCACTGCCATAGCAGAGTTTGTGATAGCAATGGAAAGGGAAACTTCCTCACAGTTCTAGGGCAGAAAAGAGTGCTTGTGGTCATTCACAGACCAAAGCACGGGTCAAGAAGGGAGTCACACCACTCCTTTGATCATATGATCTTGGAAGAACTGAAAACTTACAGGTCCCTAAAGTATTTCTAAAAAATAGCTGTAGAAGTCCCTTGAAGTCTGGGACAGTAAGCCCTCCACCCTTAAAGCAGAGTCCTCCCTTGACAAAGAGATAAAAAGTTAAGTAATAGGCTGGGAAAAGAAGCAAGCAATGGGAAAAGAAACTCAGACTATAGAAACTTACTTTGGCTACAAGGAAGATCAAAATATACATTCAGAAGACAATAAAGTCAAAGTTCCTACATCCAAAGCCTCCAAGAAATTATGTATTGGTATGAAGCCATGGAAGAGCTCAAAAAGGATTTTGAAAATCAAGTAAGAGAAGTAGCACAAAAAATTGGGAATAGAAATGAGAGTGATGCAAGAAAATCATGGAGAAAGAGTCAACAGCTTGCTAAAGGAGACTGAAAAAAATAACCAAGAAAAAAACCTTTAAAAATAGATTGGTCCAAATCGCAAAAGAGTTCCAAAAATCCAAGAAGATTGCTTTGTAGAGAAGAATTGGCCAAATGGCAAAGAAGGTCCAAAAGTTCATTGTAAGAAATAGTTCCTTGAAATTTAGAATGGATCAAATAAAAACTAATGACCCTATGAGAAGTGAAGAAATTATAAAACAAACCATAAGAATGAAAAAAGAAATAGAAGTTCATGTGAAAAATCTCATTGGAATAACAACTGACCTGGAAAATAGATGTAGGAGACATAATTCAGAAATTTCTGGTCTACCTGAAAGCCATTATAAAAAAAAGAGGCTAGACATCCACTTTGAAGAAATTACCAAGGAAAACTGCCCTGATATTTTAGATCCAGAGGGTAAAACAGAAATTGAAAGAATCTATTCATCACTTCCAGAAAGAGATCCCAAAATGAAAACTGTCAGGCATATTGCAGTCAAATTCCAACATTCCTAGGTCAAGGAGAAAATATTGCAAGCAGCCAGAAAGAAGTAATTTGAGTATTTTGGTACCACAATTGGGATACCATAATATTTAGCAGCTTCTATATTAAGAGAGTGAAGGGCTTTGAAAATGATATTCTGAGGGTCAAAGGAGGTAATTAAAACCAAGAATCATCTACCCAGCAAAACTGAGTGTATTCCATGATGCGGGGATGGGGTGGGAAATTGGCATCCAATGACACAGAAGAATTTAATGCATTCTTGAGAATTAACCAGAGATAAATAGAAAATTTAACTGTCAAATACAAGACTGAAGAGAATCCTGAAAAGTTAAACAGGAAAGAGAAGTCATAAGATATTTTAAAAAGTTGAACTGTTTACATTCGTACATGGAAAGATGATATTTGTAACTCAAAAGACCTTTTTCAGTATTAAGGCTGTTAAAGAAAACATATGTATATATACACAGAGGGCACAGAGTGAGTTGAATATGAAGGGATGATATATGAAAATAAAATTAAGGGATGACAGAGGAATGTATTGAGAGAAGGAGAAAGAGAGAGGTGAAATGGAGTAAATTATCTCACAAAAAAGCAGCAAGAAAAAGCTTTTATAGTGAAAGGGAAGGGGGTTGGTGAGAGGGGATGGGTGAACCTTTCTCCCATTGGAATTGGCTTAACAAGGATGTAACATTATAACATACACAATCAATTGGATATGGAAATATATCTTATCCAAGAGATAAATAGCAGGCAAAGAGATAAGAGAGCAAAGGGAGATAAAAGAGAAGGAAGATTGGGGAGAGGGTAATCAAAGCAAACAATTTTGAGGAGAGACAGGGTGAAAGGAGGGAGAATAGAATAAATAGGATGGAGGGAAATAGATTTTGAAATAGTGACTGTGAAAAAATTTTGAAGCAAGTTTCTCTGATAAAGGTTTCATTTCTGTAAATATAGAGAACTGTA
This sequence comes from Notamacropus eugenii, assembly GCF_028372415.1. Lineage (NCBI taxonomy): Eukaryota > Metazoa > Chordata > Mammalia > Diprotodontia > Macropodidae > Notamacropus > Notamacropus eugenii. Next base: position 90,153,510 of record NC_092878.1, read on the forward strand.
TCAAATTCCTAAAAAAAGAGTCATTTCCCAATTGATAAATGATCAGAAGATATAATCAGTCTTCAGATGAAGTAAATAAAGCTATCAATAGCCATACAAAAAAATATTCTAACTCACTATTGACTGAAAAAAGGCATTTAAAACAATTCTGAGGTACTACCTCATGTTATTAGATTAGATAATAGGATGGGAAAGGTAAATGACAAATACTGGAGGAGATATGGGGAAAATGAGATGTTAATATACTGTTGTTGGAATTGTGAATTAAATGGAACTATACCCAAAGGGTTATAAAGTCATGCATACTCTTTAACCTAGCAATTCCACTACTAAGTCTGTATCCCAAAAGAGATAACAAACAAAAAGGAAAAGGACCCATATATGCAAAAGAATATTTATAGCAGCCCTTTCTGTGATGGCAAAGAATTGAAAACTGAGGGGATGGCCATCGACTAGGGAATGACTGACCAACTTTTGGCATATGATTGTGACAGTGTACTATTATGCTACAAGAAGTGATGAGGTAGATGATTTCAAAAATCATGGGAGGACCTACATGAACTAAAGCAAAATGAAATGAGCAGAACCAAGAAACCATTAGACACAGTACCAGCAATATTGTAATGATGCTCAACTGTTAAAAACATAGCTCCTCTGATCAATTCAATGATCCAAGGAACTTCCAAAAGATTTATGATGGAATAAAAAAAGTATGTGGAAGACAATCATTGGCTTAGATTAAAAAGAGTAGAAAACTGTTTCCAAGTAATGAGAACACAAAGAATTGAAGGGAATAAACAGAATTCATTGATTCTATAAGCCAATAAAATATTAGAAATAAATCAAATAACAGAATAATTAGAACATATAAGGTATTTACTAATATGTCTAACTTGTAAAATGGAACAAAAATAAATAATTTAATAATTATTAGACCTTTTGGTATCTATGACCAAAGGCAAGTAAATAAAACTTTCATTAAAGTATAAAATAAAACTTTCCAGAACTATTAGAACCAGAAAACAGAATAAAAATAGAACTCACAGTTAATCTCACAAAAGCAAACAGAGTTGTGCTTACCAAGAAATATCATAAACAAAATCCAGAACTTCACGCAGTCAAAAAAAAAAATCATATACAAATTACTGCGGTCAGAATCACACGAAATTGCACAGCAATTAATAAAATCAAAAAATGAAACAAAACAAGTTACTGGGAACACCTTATACCATAATTCAAAAGAACAATTTCTATTTAAGAACAATTTATTATGCAGAACTGAATATAATGACAGAGTAATAAGAGGATATTTATCAGAACAGATCATAAATTCATATGTTCAAAACTGGAAGGATCTTAGCGGCTGAATCTAATTCTCTCATTTTATAGAAGAAGAAACTGAAATAGGGAGAGATTAATTGAATAATTCAGATTTACACAGTAAGTGCCTGAGATTAGAATTGAATAGGGACTTGTTGACTAGAAATGCATTGACTTATTCATTATATTATATTTTTGGTTTCCCTAAGAGCAAAAAAATAAATAAAGCTAAGCAATATATTATGAAAGAAGAAAGAAGGGGATGGGTGGAAGTAAATATAATTATAATTAGACAACAAGAGCACATCAATAGTATAAATAAATAATACAAATTTAAAATTGAAATCTGATAAAGCAGGTATTAGTCGTGTTAAAACAGATAAAATACACATTCAGAAATACCTTAATGTTGAAATACTTTATATTACCAAGAGAGACAGGACAGAGAGAGACAGATAGACAGAGACAGAGAGACAGAGAAAGAGAGAGGAGAGACAGAGAGAGACACAGAGAGAGGGAGAGAGAGAGAGAGAGAGAGAAGAGAGAGAGAGAGAGAGAGAGAGAGAGAGAGAGAGAGAGAGAGAGAGAGAGAGGTGGGGGGGGCTAGAAATGGAAAAGAAATAATCACAAGCAAAACAACTGGTGAATACAGGGAGAAGATTATAAAGAATGCATTTAAAGAAAAGAGAACAAGTAAGATAGTCATCTATGATAAGACTTGGTAAAGACAGGAATGTTGGAGGGATTGGATCAGAACATTTGAATTTTAAGTTACTAGTGTTGATCTCATTAACTTTCTTTTGCTACTTCTTTCCCTTCATGTAAAGGGCAAAAAGAAGGAACATTTAACAGTATATGGAAAAGTGGAAAATAAACATAAAAATGGCTATAAAAGTGAATGTAATTAATGCACTGATAGAATAAAGTTGATAGCAAAATGGATTGGAAAGTAAAATTCCCTCCCCCTCCCCAAATAAGTTGGGTACAAGAAACAAACTTAAAACATTAAAGTTCTTACATAATTATAACGAAGGAATAAACTAGATTCTAGACACTAGAATTTACTATGCCTCAGGTAAAATAAAAAAAGAAAAGGTTAGCAATCATCATCCCAGGTGCAATAGCAATAAAAGTAGATATAACTAAAAGAGATAAGGGAGCAAACATCCTTAAAGCTATTATATATAATCAGAAAACATCAATTTTAAACACACACACACACTTAATGTAATAACACCTAATTGCTTAAAAGAAAATCTAGGAGAATTACACAGAAAAAGAGATAGCAAAACAGTAATTGTCATGGAGATCAATGTATGTCTTTCATATCTAGACAAATATATCACAAAGACAAATGAAAAACAAGGACCCGAGTAGAATTTTGGGGAAAAAAAATTATGTACCTTTATGGACTATTAGATGGGAATTGCAAGGAATTTACATCTATCAAAGCATTGTGTTGAATTTTTCTTTTAACTTTAAAAAAATACTTATTCAAATTTTAGTTACAACATCCAATTCCACAAGGTTTGGAGTATTAAATTTTTCTCCCCTCCTTCCCCTCCCTCTTCCCATGATGGTAAGCATTCTTATATAGGCTCTACATATACATTCATATTAAAGGTATTTTAACGTTAGACATATTGTAAAGAAGAATCACAAGCAATGAAATTAACCACGAGAAAGAAGAAACAAAACAAAATGAGAGAGAGAGAGAGAGAGAGAGAGAGAGAGAGAGAGAGAGAGAGAGAGAGAGAGAGAGAGAGGAAATAGTATGTTTCAATCTGCATTCAGGCTCCATAATTCTTTCTCTGGGTGTGGACAGCACTTTCCATCGTGAAGTTTTTGGAGATATCTTGAAATCTGTCATTGCTGAGAAGAGCTGAGTCTATCAAAGTTAGTCAACACACAATGTGGCTATAGCTATGTACAATGTTCTCCTTGTTGTGCTCCCCTCACTCAGCCTCAGTTCGTGTGTTTCCAAATTTTTCTGAAACCTGCTTGCTCACCATTTCTTGTAGAACTAGCATCCCATTACATTCATGTATCACAGCTTGTTCAGCCATCTCCCAACTGATGAGTATCCCCTCAATTTCCAATTCTTGGCCTCCACAAAAATAGCTGATATAAATATTTGGTGCATGTGTAAATTATTTTGTACATGACCTTTTCGGGATACTGCCCTAGATATGTTATTACTGGGTTGAAGGTTATGCACACTTTTATAGCCCTGTGGTCATAGTTCCAAACTGCTCTCCAGAATGGTTGGATCAGTTCACACCTCCACCAACAATGTATTAATGCTCCAGTTTTCCCACATCTTCTCCAAAATCTATCATTTTCCTGTTTTGTTATATTATACAATCTCACAGATGTGATGCGGGACCTAAAAGTTGTTTTGATTTACATTTCTCCAATCAATAGTGATTTTGAGCATTTTTATATGACTATAGATATCATTAATTTCTTCCTCTGAAAGCTGCTTAATCAGCTGGGGAATGTGTGAAAGTTTTAGTTGAAAATCTCATATATGCAGAAAAGTAGAGATATTAAAACACGGCTTACTAATTACAACATATTTAAAAAGCATAACCAATAAGGGAATTTTGAAGAAAGGATTTAGAATTAAAAGGAGACTAAGAAATAAAATGGTAAAGCTTATGAGGGTTAGAAAATAAATCATTGAAATAAGACATACTTTTATCTAAGAAAATATATTAATGAGATATCACATGAAATTTCATATGAAAAAACAAAATAATCCTTAACCAAATGTATATGTCTAAACACATTCATCAACAAAAGACACAAAGGACTAATAAAATAAACATATGACTAAAATAAATTAAAAAGCAATGAGTTTAAAATTGCAAAATAATACAAAAATAGAAATTATGGGGTAAAAGAATATAACAATTAAATTTAAAAAATGAAATAAATACAGAAGGTTTTTAAAAAGACTAACAACATAGACAAATCATTAACTATTTTGATTAAAGAAAGGAAAAGTAGATTACAAAAGTAAAGACAGAATTATAACAGAGAAAGAATAAATTAGGTAGATATGTGTAAACTCTTTTGCTTACATATTCTATTTCAAATATGTATCAAATAACATACTTGGTTTGGCAGGTAAACTCCCAAATATTTTATAGTGTCTACCCTAGCTTTCAATGGGATTTCTCTTTCTATCTCTTGCTGTTGGGCTTTGTTACTAATAATATAGAAATGCAGATGATTTCTGTGGGTTTATTTTGCAACCTGCAACTTTGCCAAAGTTGTTTATTATTTCAAGTAGTTTTTTACTTGATTCTTTTGGGATTCTCTAAGTCTATTATCATATCATCTGCAAAGAGTAATAACTTAGTTTCTTCTTTGCCTATTTTAATTCCTTCAATTTCTTTATGTTCTCTAATTGTTACAGTCAACATTTCTAGTACCATATTGAGTAATATTGATGATAATGGACATCCTTGTTTCACTCCTGATCTTACTGGAAATACATCTAGCTCATCCCCATTACATATAATGCTTGCTGAAGATTTTAGGTAGATATTGCTTATTATTTTATGGAAAGTTCCCTTTATTCCTATGTTCTCCAGTGTTTTCCATAGGAATGAATGTTGTATTTTGTCAAAAGATTTTTCTGCATCTATTAAGTTACTTATATGCTTCCTGTTAGGAGGACCTGAGTTCAGATTTCACCTCTGACACTTGACACTCACTAGCTGTGTGACCTTGGGCAAATCACTTAACCCCAATTGCTTCATCCTGGGTCATCTCCAGTAATCCTGATGAATATCTGGTCACTGGATTTAGATGCCTCTGGAGAGGAAGTGAGGATAGTGACCTGCACAGCCCTCCCTCACTCAAAACAAAGTCAAGTGCAAGTCATGTAATTATTTCTCTGATGGCATGGTCTTCTTCAGCAAACAAATGACAAACACACTTCCTCTTCTATTTATCTCGGCAATTTATATTTTTTAAAATAATCATCCATCTTATTTAGAATGTAGAATTTATGGGCATAAAGTTGGGCAAAATAATTTCTAATTATTGTTTTAATTTTCTGCTCTTTGGAGATCAGTTCACCACTTTCATTTTTGATATTGGCAATTTGGTTTTCTTCTTTCTGTTTTTAATCATATTGACCAAAGGTTTATCAATTTTATTGGCTTTTTCATAAAACTAACTCTTAGTTTTACTTATTAGTATGGCAGTTTTCTTAATTTCAGTTTTATTAATCTCTCTTTGGTTTTCAGTATTTCTAATTTGTTATTTACTTGGGGATTTTCAATTGTTTTTTTTTTTTTTAACTTTTTCAGCTGCACATCCAATTCACTGATCTCCTCTTTCTCTACTTTACTCATGTAGGCATTCAAAGAAATAAAACTTCCCATACGAACTACTTTTACAGTATTACATAAAATTTGTATGTTTTCTCATTATTGTCATTCTCTTGAATGACGTTGTTGATTGTTTCTGTGATTTGTTGTTTATCACACTCCTTCTTTAAGATTAGATTATTTAGTTTCCAATTAATTTTTGTGTATCTTCCCATGGCCTTTTATTACTTATAACTTTTATTGCATTATGATCTGAGAAGGATGCGTTGACTCTCTCTGCTTTTGGACACTGAATTGTGAGGTTTTCATGCCATAGTACATGATCAATTTTTGTATATGTTCCAGGTACTGCTGAGCAAAAGGCACATTCCTTTCTATCCCCATTCAGTTTTCTCCAGAGATCTATGATATCTACCTTATCCAGAGTTCTATACACCTCCTTAACTTCTTTAATGTTTATTTTAAGGCTATATTTATCCAATTCAGAGAGGGGGAGGTTGAGGTCCCCCACTACTATAGTTTTGCTATCTATTTCTTCCTACAACTCCTCCAACCTTTTCTCTAAGTATTTGTATGCTGTACTACTTGGAGTATACATGTTTAGTAATGATATTGCTTCATTGTCTATGGTGCCTTTTAGCAGGAGATAGTTTCCTTCCTTATCTGTTTTGATGAGGTCTATTTCTGTTTTTGATTTGTCTGAGATTAGAATTGCTACCCCTGCTTTTCTTACATCGACTGAAGCACAATATATTCTGCTCCAACCTTTTACCTTTACCCTGTGTGTATCTCCTGTTTCAAATGTGTTTCTTGTGAACAACATATTGTTAGATTATAGTTTTTAATCCATTCTGCTACCCTTCTCTATTTTATGGAAGAGTTCATCCTATTCGCATTCATAGTTATAATTATTGTGTCTTTCCCTCCATCTTCTTTCCCCTTGTTTGTGCTTTTAGTTCTCCCTTCTCCCTTTGTTTCCACAATAGAATTTTAGTTTTTGACGACTGCCTCCCTCAGTCTTCTCTTCCTTCTCTCAGCCTCCCTTCCTTTTACTTCCCTTTATCCTTACTACTTCTTCCTTCCCTTTTCACCTCCCTTCCCATTTCTTTCCCCTTTCCCTTCCTACTGTCTATAGAGCTAGTTGCATTTCTATTCTTAATTAAGTTGGTTGTTCCCTTCTTGAACCAAATCCAATTAGAGTAAATATCAAACAATGTTCTTGTCCCTCCTCTCTTACCCCTACTGTAATATAATTTTGTGCCTCTTCCTGTAACTTGATATACCATTTTCTGCCTCCTCCTTTTCAAATCTCCTGCTCCGATTCCTCAGAATGCTTAAATCACATTTTTTTATCATCACATCATTTACTTTATATTCACTCCCTCTATTTATGTGTATCACTTTTATATATCATGAAAAATATACAATTCTCAAGATTAGCAAGTATCATCTTCCCTTATAGGGATGTAAACAGTTTGCCCATATTGAGTAACAATTTTTCCCCCTGTTTACCTTTTTATGCCTCTCTTGAGACCTGCATTTGAAGACAGAGCTTTCTATTGAGCTCTGGCCTTTTCGTCAAGAAATTATGGACATGCCTTATTTCATTGAATGTCCATTTCCTTGCCCAAAACATTATGCTCAACTTTTCAGAGTAATTGATCCTTGCAATCCCAGCTTATTTTCCTTAAAGAACGTAATATTCCAATTCCTTTGATATTTTAATATAGAACCTGAAAGGTCCTGTGTGGTCCTTACTGTAGCTCCTCAATATTTGGATAGTTTCTTTCTGGCTGCTTGTAGTATTTTCTCATTCACTTGATAGTTCTGGAATTTGACAATGATATTTCTTGGTGTTTTTAATTTAGGATCCCTTTCAGGAGATGAACAGTGGATTCTTTCAATGACTATTTTGCCCTCTGGATCTAGGACTTTGGGGAAGTTTTCCTTGATTATTTCTTGGAAGATTTTGTCCAGGCTCTTTTTATCATCATCAAAATACTTGAATTGAGTCTTTCTGGAAGCTTGTAATATTTTCTCCTTGACCTGGGAACTCTGGAACTTGTCTACAACTTTCCTAGTTTTCCTTCTGGGATTTCTTTCAGGAGGTGATTGGTCAAGTCTTTCCATTTCTATTTTGTCACCTGGTTCTAGAATATCTGGGCAGTTTTCTTTGGAAGATGATGCGTAGGCTCTTTTTTGAATGATGGTTTTCAGGTAAACCAATAATTTTGGAATTATTTCTCCTGGATCTATTTTCCAGGTCTGTTGTTTCCAATGAGATATTTCACATTGTTTTCTATTTTTTCATTTCTTTGACACTGCTTTATAATTTCTTGATTTCTCATAAAGTCATTTGCTTTCATCTTCTCTATTCTAATTTTTAAAGAACTATTTTCTTCAATGAGCTTTTGGACTTCCTTCTCTACTTGGTCAATTATGCTTTTTAAAGCATTCTTCTCTTCATTGACTTTTTGGACCTCTTCTGCCATTTTAATTAGTCTATTTTTAAAGGTGTTGTTTTCTTCAGTAATTTTTGGGTCTCCTTTAGCTAGCTGTTGACTTGTTTTTCACGATTTTCTTGCATCACTCTCATTTCTTTTCCCATTTTCCTCCACCTTTCTTACTTGATTTTCAAAATCCTTTTTGAAGTCTTCCATGATCTGAGCCTATTTCATATTGTTTTTGGAGCCTTTGGATGCAGGTGCCTTGACCTTGCTGACTTCCTCCAGTTTTGTGCTTCAGTCTTCCTCTGGTCATGTGTTTTGATCTTCCTCATCTGAAAAGATATTTTTGTACATTTAAGTCCTTTTCCTTTATGATTTTATCACTTTTGGGGTATAAGACCCATGGTCAGTGGTATTGCTATGTCAAAGGCTTTATAGCCCTCTGGGCATAGTTCCAAATTTCCCTACAGTATATTTGAATCAGTTCACAACTCCATCAACAATGCATTTTTTTGGAGCCTTTGGATGCAGGTGCCTTGACCTTGCTGACTTCCTCCAGTTGTGTGCTTCAGTCTTCCTCTGGTCATGTGTTTTGACCTTCCTCACTGAAAAGTGAAAATAACTTTTCACTAAGAAAGTAACCTTCTATGGTCTTATTTTTTCCCCATTTTGGGCTATTTTCCCCAGGCAATTACTTGACTTTTGAGTCTTTCTCAAGTGAAAGGTATACTAACCCAGGCTTCAGAGGTTTGAGGCAGCTGTTCCCTGAAATATCTCTAGGGACTTGTAAGTTTTCAGTTCTTCCAAAGTGGCATAGTCAAGGGAAAGATTTTTACTCCTAACTTGCACTCTGGTCTGTGAGCAATCACACACACTGTTTTCTGTTCTGGAATTGTGAGTAGGATTCCCTCTCCACTGCCACCACCAGCTTTGCTATGCCAGTGCTCCTTCTCACCCTGACTGCCTCTCAGGACTGAAATCCAGATCAGCTGCCCGATTCCCTAATTGTTTTTCAATCCAGAGCTCCACAAGCCACTGCTACTGAGGCAGTGCCTGCAGCTGCCCTGGGAGTGGGGCTGGGCTTGTGGCAGGGACTATGCTCCCCTCTCACCCAGATGAAAGAGCTTTCTCCCTGACCTGTCTTTGGTGAGCTGCCCATGATTTAGTGCCCTGAAGCCTGGTTCAGTCCCCTCTGTGCTGGTGCAACCCCTGTTGGGCTGTGTTCCACTCTGAGCCCAGTGCAATAGACCCTTCCTGTTGGCCTTCCAGGTTGTCTTGGACTGGAAGTCTGTTTCATTCTGTCATTTTGTAGTTTCTGCAGCTCTAGAATTTGTTTAGAGTAATTTTTACAGGTATTTTAAGGGCTTTGGGGGAGAACTTGAACAGGTCCATGCTTCTATTCTGCCATCTTGGCTCCACACTATCATTTCTTATAGTTTAAGCTTATACCATATTTATACTTATTCCCCCATAATCACACACCACAATTTGTTCAACTGTTCCCCAATTAATGGTCATCCCCCCAATTTTCTATTCTATGCCCTCAGAAAAGAGCTACTATAAATATTTTTGTACATTTAAGTCCTTTTCCTTTATGATTTTATCACTTTTGGGGTATAAGACCCATGGTCAGTGGTATTGCTATGTCAAAGGCTTTATAGCCCTCTGGGCATAGTTCCAAATTTCCCTACAGTATATTTGAATCAGTTCACAACTCCATCAACAATGCATTAATGTTTAATTTTTCCTATGTCCCCTATACCATTTGTCATTTTTCTTTTCTGTCCTATCAGCCAATCTAATAGGTGTGAGGTGGTACCTCAGAAATGTTTTAAATTATATTTCTCCAATCAATAGTGAGTTTGATCATTTAAAAACTATGGCTATAGATAGCTTTGATTGCTTCATCTGAAAACTGTTCATATCTTTTGATCATTTATCAGTCAGGGGAAGGACTTTTATTTTTTTATTTTAATTTGACTCAGTTTTCTCAATATGTTTGAGAAATGAGGCCCTTATCAAAGAAATTTGCTTCAATTTTTTCACACTTACTTTTGCAAACCATTTTTCCCTCTATCCTATTTTCCCCATTTATTCTATTCTCTCCTTTTCACAATCCCTTTTCAAAAATGTTTTGTTTCTGATTATCCCCAATGTGCCTTCCCTTATACTACCTTTTCTCTTATCCTCTTCCTTTCCCTCCTTTTTCATTAAATTTTAGGGAAATTGTGATGTCTATCAGGGGAAGAAAGCTATATTCACACTCCTGTGAGAATAATGAACATATTTAAATGTATCTCTTCCCTCCACAATCACACCCATTCCTATTCTAAACTTAATATTGTTTTCTTTATGTGGCACAGCTCAATAAATTCTTGTTGAAATAAAGTGAATTATATTATTGCGACCTAACATAATTTCAAATGACCTTTAAAATAACTGAATATTGTAAGAAACTTAAATTTAGCCACATTTTATTGAGAATAATTTGATATATATGTATATATATATTCAATAAAAACATGCTTTTATGGACTATTGATAAGAAAAAAAAAACTAAAGGAAAGGCACATGGCCATAAAATTAATGGGATTAGAGTTTTGGGGGATAGCCATGCAAATATTGCCATTATAATCAAATTTTAATTGATCTCACTAGATTTAAAATAATTTTCAAGACTGAGTAGGCTTCATATAAAGGTGAACTTTATTTGTGTTTGTGCAAGTAAAACAATAGAAAATTTTTAGTGGGGTAGAGAGGAAAAGAGAATCTAATAATTCAAGAAAAAATATTGCTATGTAGCTTTCCTAGTAATGGGAAGAAAACATTGGCATTTAAGCCACTCAGGTGACATAAGTAAATCAGAGAAACAGGACCAGAAATAGAGAAACACAATTATAGATATATGTCACAGCTATAGTGAATTGTGGAATACATGAGTATGGTATTTGGGTCCTTTCCCCCCAATAATTTGCATGCTCTAATACCCTAAAATTATTATTTTAGAATGTTATCAAAATTATTAAAAAGGAAAAAGTGATGAGAAGTTTCAGAATTAAAATTCAAGTTTTAAATATTCAAGTATACAAACAGATTAGGAAGACAAACCTCTCCTCTGAGGAATACCTCAGGCATTTCAAAAGAATATTTAGTGAAGTGTAGAAATGGCATAAGCTTAAATTGGTGAAAAGCAGATCAAACCAAGTTTTATGTCATTCATCTAATGTCCCTTTTTCCATTCTGCAAAGAAAAAAAAAGCACTGAATGGATATTGGTGTTTTTTTTTTTCTTCCCCATAATAAAACTTCAATCACACTACATAACCAGCCACTTTTCCAGAGGAATGATGAAAAAAAAAAAAAAGAATGCTGCCCACATTGTGACAGAGAGATGATGGGTTCATATTAAGAAAAGAATCTTTGACATGACCAATATGAGAATTTGACTATGTTTATGCGATATAGGGATTACTTCTTTTCTTCCTGCCTTTTTTCCCCAGGGAGTGGATATTGTTGGGAGAAAAGAAAAAGAATGATATTTTTTAAAATAAAATGATGTAATTTATAAAAATATATAATAAACTTAGTGGTATAATGAACCTTAGAGGTCATATAGGTCAAGAGACCAGTTAGTTCAACCCTTCCAACCTTATGAGATGAGAAAAAAAGGAAAATGAGAAGTGGAGAGTTGAACTGCTTTGTTCAAGTTCATGCTCGATAAGTGGCAAAGCCAGCATTCAGTGCTGGCTCCTCTGGCTTCAAATTTCATGTACCTTTCTACTGTACCATGAGGAATCAAGGTATCATCTGAAGGAATTAATTATATTAAGAAAAATTATATATTACATATATTTTAGATATATAATTATACTATGTAACAAGGGTTAATATCTTCACATTAGCAAGGTATTTCATATAGGAACAAGAAGGCTACACCTGTTCCCAACAGAAATGATAATAGCAAATACATATCATGCTTACTATGTGCCAAGTGTACTAAGCATTTGAAAATCATATTTCTTTTGAACCTCACAATAATCCTGAGAAATAGAAATATTTTTATCCCCATTTCACAGATGAAGAAACGCAGGCAAACAGAGGTTGATTGACTTGCCCAGTGTCACACAGGTAGTAAATATCTGAGACCAGATTTGAAATCAGATCTTACTGATTCTAGTCTTCATGTTCTATCCATTGTACCACCTAGGTTCTATCTAGAAAAGGATATGAACCTCTTGGTCTCCCTGACTCTATGGCTATCAGGCATGCAATATGTAACAAAAAAAAAAACAAAACAAAAAACAAAAAACAAAAAAAGACAATGTGTATATGGATGTGTGTCAGAGGTGTTAGGGGATGGCCCCAGAACCTAAGGGCTGGTGTTCCTAAACCAGATGCTATACTGTAAGGGAAATGATTATTATCTTGATATAAGCTTAAGTAAGAGCTAAATCAGTAGGGTTCTGAGGGGAAATGGTAATCCTGCATGTCAGAATGGTTGTCATCAAACATGTCTATGATTCTCTTTATTGCACATGTGTGTCCTTGAGGAAATTTTGTACATAAAATTTTGTTACATCATACCTTTGGTCTGAAATTTGATAAAGTGGTGAGCAATATTGACTGAACAATACAATGACAATTAAGCCTTGACCTCTGTCAGACATCTCAAGGCTTTGACAACCCCTCTAAAACAATGGATTTTGTTCTAAAACGTGATATAAGAGATAGAAAAAAGAAGGGGATCAAAACCTGAGGTTTTTATCTACCCTGGGTTGATGGCTGGTGGAAAATAGCATGACACTGTGGGAAAATGCTCTGAGTCAGAACACCTCAGTTGAAATCATCCCACTGTCACTTATTACTTGCATGGAATTAGGCAAATTAGGGCCCCTTCTGAGAAAGTGCCCAGTACATCCACGTTCACTTCAAACACAGCTCTGATTAGAACTCTGAAGATTTTTACACCTTATCCCCTTACTAGTATCTTCTCTCTCGCACTACATTTTTCATATCTATTTAATATATTCTTTTCCCTCATTAGAATGTAAGCTGCTTGAGGGAGGGAACTGTCTTTTTTTGCTATTACTTATATTGTCAGTGTTTAGATCAGTACTTGGTACAATGTAAACACTTAATAAATGCTTAATAAATAAAATAACCCCCTTTCTTCAGTTTCTATCTCCCCTCTCTTCTCTTTTCTTCTCCTTCCCCACCATGCTCTCTCTCTTTCACTACTTTGCAACTTAACTCTTTCAGCTCTGAAACTCACACCCTAGGTCCCATCAACTTCTTGGTTTAGTGATTGCCTTACACAGCCAAATACAAATAGCCTTAGTCATACTTTTCTTTTTTTAATTCCCCCAAAATCTCATCTTCTTATCAACTTTACTCCTTCATACAAATATACTTTCTGCACACTGCTCCAAATTTCTAATAATTAAACCATAATAAAACTGTCTCTGCCAATTTACTCCTCAATGGCCTTCATTCAAACCAAAATAGCTCTCCTTGATCTCCAATATTGCAAGTACTTAATACATGCTTTTTTGAGTCTCCATTTCTTTTGAAAGACAAGAGTTGGACTAGATGGACCTCTGAGACCATTTCAAATTCCAAATCTATGAGAATAAAAAAATCTGGAGAAGCTCCAATATTTAAAACCTAGTAGAAGGTACTAAGCCATCAGAAGAGTGTAGGAGTGTCAAAAAGCCTAAGTGCCTGAGAAAACTGACAAGTCTATATTCCAACACATTCCACTAATATATCAAGACTTTGTGGCATAACATGTAGCTAATCTAATAGATTTTAAGGGAGAAAAGAAAGAAAATATGTAATTTATTGACACAGTTTATATCTCTTCCATTCATCTGAGTGGTATTCAGAGAAGACATATAGAACTTGAGAAAATAAATATCTATTAAAGAAATAAAATGTTTTAAAAAGTTAAATGAAGGAGAGTAGTGAATAAATGGAAAAGAAAGATGACTTTCTTGTGCATGTTTAAAAGTTTGGATAAGTATTATGGTTTGGGATGCTTCTATCTGCTTTCCTATGTCTCTAACCAAGTTATTTCTGGTCATCCCACAACCTCAACTCAACCTTCCAAGATATTGCTTGAGAAAGATTACTTTGCTTCCAATCCTTTACTGCAAAGGGACCTGGAACTTTCCTCAAGTGGCAACATATCTATCTCTGTTTCAGAGTCTGACTTTGGCACTTACCCTACTCCTTATCTGGACATTTCTATTGTCTCATATTACATTATCTCTTGATTTTGTCCCACATTCTTTCTTCTAGTTAGTCTTCATCAATTCTGTATCTCTGTTGACCCCTGCCACTGGGCTCTTACTTTTAAATATGCATTTCCATATCATATATCTTCTACTGAATGTGTGGGAGTCAGAAATCGTACACTAATAACTAAAATTTTCTCATTATACTTCTAGGAATACCATGGTGTGCATACATAAACTAACTTCTGTTCACTTAGGAATGTCCAGATTCCTTCAAATAAGCACAGAATCACAGATCTTAATCTGAAAAGGGCCATTAAAAATCCTTCAGTTTAATGCCCTTATTTTACAGTAGAACTGAAATCAATAAAAGTTAAATGACTTTACTAAAATTGTATGACTGGTAAAGGTCTGGGGTTGCATTTGAAATTAGGTCTTCAAACTCTGGGCAGCTAGGTGGCATAATGGACAGAACACTGGTTCTGGAGTCAGAAGGACTCTTCTTCCTGAATTCAAATCCATCCTCAGATGCAGGGCAAGTCACTTAAGCTCATTTGTTTCTATTTCCTCATTTTAAAAATGAGTTGGTGAAAGAAAGGGCAAACCATTCCAGTATCTTTGCCAAGAAAACCCTAAGTGGGTTATGAAATTCAAAATGGATAATTTTGGTTATATTAAATTGAAAAGTTTTTGCACAAAAAAGCCAATGCAACCAACATAAGAAGGGAAACAGAAATCTGGGAAATAATTTTTACAATCAATATCTCTGACAAAGGCTTCATTTCCAATATATATAGAGAACTGAGTCAAATTTATAAGAATATAAATCAATCCCCAATTGATAAATAGTAAAAGGATATGAAGAGGCAGTTTTCAGAGGAAGAAATTAAGGCAATCTGTAGTTATAGGAAAATGCTCTAAATCACTATTGATTATAGACATGCAAACAAATCAACTCTGAGGTCCCACATCACATCGTTCAGATTAGCTAACATGACAAAACAGGAAAATTATAAATATTGGAGAAGATGAGGGAAAATTTGGAACACTTGCATTGTGAATTGATCCAACCATTCTGGAGAACAATTTGGAACTATGTCCACAGGGTTATAAAACTGCACATACTCTTTCACCTTGTAATGCCACTTCTACATCTGTATCCCAAAGTGATCATAAAAATATGAAAAGGACCCACACATACAAAAACATTTTTAGTATCTCTTTTTTGTGATGACCAAAAACTGGAAATTGAAGGGATGCCTATCGATTGAGGGATGGCTGAACAAGTTGTGGTTGATGAATGCAATGAAATACAACTGTGCTTTCAGAAATGATGAGCAGGAGGACTTCAGAAAAGCAACTTACATAACCTGATGCTGAGTGAAATGAGTAGAACCAGGAGAACACTGTGTACAATAACAATCACATTGTACAATGACTAACTTTGACAGACTTAGCTCTTCTCAGCAATGCAAGGATCTTAGATCACTCCAAAAGTCTCATGATGGAAAATGCTATCCACGTTTGGAGAAAGAACTATGCACCATGAACACAGATCAAATCATAGTATTTGTTCTTTCTGTATGTCTTTATTTTTTTGGTGTTGTTTTGTTTCTTCTTTCTCATGGTTATTCTCATTGGTTCTAATTTTTCTTTGCAACATAACTAATATGAAAATAATGAAAAAAGAAAACCCATGTGGGTTCACAAATGTCAGATGTGACTGAAACAACTGAACAATAACACCTTCCTAACTCCACAAAGAGCACTATCAATTATACCTCTTTAAAAACTCATCCTTCCAAACTTGAAAGTTTGAGATGGAAAGATTTATTGAACTCAAACCAGGAGAAAAAACTCCCATAACACAATGTTCTAGAAAGAACTTCCAGTTTTAAATAATTTTTGCAAAAGGTATAACCTTTATATTTAAGGAAATGTGCTTGTAGGACAGTGAAGAATATATGCATAAATATTGTATTCATTTTTGAAATGATCTTTGTTGCCTCAGCTCATTGCCACACTTATGATGTGCAAATACATTTTAATTAACAATGACCTTGCTCTTGTCAAAACTGCAAGTCAAGTTAGTGAAGTTACATTAAGAATGCTGAACAATTGGCTGGATTTTGCTGCTGTTATCTTCCTTGTAGACACTTGTAATTCATTGCGTCACTGATGCTTAAGGGCTATGGTATTTTCTATATACTTACATTTCTTTTACTCAATTTTCTGGGAATCATAAATTCCAGTTATAAATTATATGTTAAAATGAGGTCATTCATCAAAACTTTCTGTAAATCCAAATTTCTCCCATAAAATTAGTTTCCAAAGAAAATTAAAAAAAAAAAAACAAACAAACAGAACATTTGATGCTTAAAACTGTCTTCTTCCAAAGCTAATTGAGTATTGTCTACCTCTGGAAAGGGTTTAATCAAGTCAAGTTAACCAAATACCCTGAAAATCTGTATAGAGTACTAACTACTAACCATTGGAACTAGCTAGGTTTACCATAAAGGTCATGCTATAGAAAAAAAAAAAAACAACTTTATTTTAACTTAAACCCAAGGTATAATTATAGAACTATAAGATTCAGTTTGTTGTCTGATATTTGAGTAGTTGTCTGATTTTCACAAAATGCTAATGAGCGTAAAATGGAGGTTAGTACTAATTTCATAGTTAGTTTCACTCTTCTGTTTATCCGCAATCCTCATCCCTCCCTACCCCAATATGCACCAGTTCTTGTGAATATGTTTGTTGATTAGCATATAATGACAGAGTATTCTGTATTGTTTATGAATCGCCCCATTTTCATCATTGTCATTCTTGATCGTCTCATTTTTCTCATTCTACTTTATTTCAGTTGGCATCAGTTTATATGCCTTTGTGTTTCTCTAAAGTCTTATTTTCATAATTTTCACTTCTTATTGTACAGGAATATTCTATTACATTCATGCATCATAGTTGGTTTAATCATTGCCCAGTTGATGAGCATCTACTTAGTTCTCACTTCTTTCGCATGTTGGTGAGGGGTGATGAAAGAAAAGAAATATATTGTTTCAATTAGTGCCAGACACTATGCTAGGTTCCTTTACAAATATTAACTCATCTTATTCTCACAGTAGGTGCTACTGTTATCTCCATCTTAGAGCTGAGGAAACTGAGGCAGAGAAACATTTGCCCAGTTTTCCATAAAGTGTTGCTATGAATATTTCAACGTAAATGTTGCCTTTCTTTCTAGAGAAGAGTTGAGAAGATTTTAAAAAGCAAGAGACAGTGTTTTCAGGGGAAAAAAAAGTTGTAGTGTTGATAGTAGCCAGTGGTAACCTTGTTGAAAGTTGGTCCTCTGGAAAGAATTTACTAAGCACCTATTGCTCCATAAAGGCTGAAATGCCTAGGGCAGTGAATCAGACATTAGTAAAAGCAATACAAAGCTAACTAACTACCCACTCTTAGGAGTAGTGGACAGTGGTAGTAGGAGCCATGCCATTGGCCAGGGTCAGAGGACAGCTGTAACACATGGCAAAACACTGAAGGGCCCTCTATTTGGGATAGATGAAATGAAGGGGCTTCAGAGGATGGCCCTAATTTGGAATTTGCATCTACTACAAGGATTGAAAAGTGTGTTGATTGCTTGAGATAATTAGAGAAGGTGTTGAATAGGTATTGAGGATGGTAATAGAGAATCACGAAAGCTAAAGAAGTATTTGACCTACTGAGAAATTGATATTCTGTGTCATAAAATATCATGATTGAAAGGGACCGTAGAAGTCACTTGGTCTCACCTAAATCTGATCAGGAATTGTATCTACAACATCCTCATAAGTGTTCATGAATCCTGTTTAATTTGCTTCCCTGCCCCAGGGTGCTGATTATTTATAACTCATCTAACTCAGTTTGATTAGAGCTTTCGACTTGGATTTCAGGGGATCCAAGTTCAAATCTTGCCTCAAACACTTACTATGTGTCCCTAGTTATGGCAATGAACCCCTCTCAGCATCAGCTTCCTCATCTGTAAACAGAAGTCACAGTGCTGTCATGAAGATCAAACGACATGATATATAATATTTGTAAAATACTTTGCAAAACTTAAAACTCTATTAGTGGTTATTGAGCCAGAATTCATTATTTTAAAAATATATTTTAATAGCTATATAGGGAGGGGATAGAGCCTATGACCTGAAGTCATGAACACCTGAATTCAAATCTAACCTTGGACCCTAATCAGCAATGTGATTTTGAATAAATCATTTAGCCTCTGTCTGCCTTAGTTTCCTCATCTAATTTTATGGGAGAAATTTGGATTTACCAAACATATTCATAAAGTCCTTGTAAAATCTGTGAAATAGGAATAATATTTTTGCTATGAGGATAAAATGAGATAATATTTGTAAAATAAGTATATTTAAATGCTAAAATACTGTATAAATGCTGGAAAGTATTTTTATTTTATACATTAAAACAATAATAGCTAACATTTATACAGAACTCAATATGTGTGAGACACTATACTAATGACTTTACAAATCATTTGATTTTCAAAACAACTGTTGGAAATAAGTGTTATTATTATCCCCATTTTACAGATTTTATAGACTGCCAAAAGAATTCGTGATATAAAAATTTATATATCCCTTGTTTTCTATAAATATCATTTATTATTGTTATTATTATTGCTATTAATTAGATGAGTTGGCCCTAATTCTTCCTGCAGGTGGTCAAATGAAGTAAATCCAAGTCCTCTTCTATCCTCTACATGACAGTCCTTGAAATATATAGTTATCATGGCTCCTCTGTTCTTTCCAAAATTTTCTATTCTGTAGCCTAAACATTTTCATTTCTTGTGATAAAACTTATTTGACATAGATGTTCATCACATTTTTCTGGATATGCTCTAGCTTATCCAAACCCCTGGATAACCAAGGATAGAACTCCATATGTGATCTGACCAGACCAGAATAGACAGAGTTTATAACCTTGCTTGTTTTAGGTACTCTGCATCTATTAATAGAACCCAAGAGAGACAGTTCCCTTTCCCTCTCCCTTCTCCTCTTCTTTCTCTCTCTCTAATAACAATAGTGTCTAACCAGTTTCCCTGCAGTAGTATTTTTTTTTTAAAGCCAAAGAAAACAAAATTTATTAAAGATTTGCCAAACTGGGTTGCCTCTTAAGGAGCCTAAGCATTTGTAACTCTTGTATTCACAAGCGGGCCAGATAAGAGTCCCAGCTAGACAGAGTCTGAGCTGGATTGAATCTGAGCACCTTCTTGGAGGCGAGATGGAACTTAAATAAAGAAAAGAGTATAGGAGGGATCTGGGGGGTTGGTCGGGTAGTCCAGGGTGCTTAGAGGAGGGGTTTAGGAAAGGTCTTGAGGAAAATGAACAAACTTCAGACTGGTGGGCACCTAGGTGAGAAGCAGGTAGGGCAATCAAGAGATAACAGACAATGGTCACAGATTTGAGTATGAAAAGTCAGGTTCTGTGGAGAGATATAAGGGAAGCTCAATTTGAGTATGAAAAGCTAGGTTAAGTGAGGAGATTCTGGGGGAGCTCAAGGAAGTTCCCAGAGTCTGAACCTCATCATTCCCCCCTCAAACAGATTGAACCCAAATTCTTTTGGGATAAAAGGCGAAGGTCTCAGCTTCTGAAACTTCTTCCTGCTGGCAAGGGGTGTAGAGCTGTCCCTGCCTTGATGGGTCCTGTTCAAGGGGTCAGACTTCAGAACCTGGGTGGTGCCAGGTCCAGAGGGCTGGAGACCTTGGATTCAGAAGAAGGTTGGTATACAGCATGGGCTGTCATCTGGAAGCTGATGGCTTGCACTCTAGAAAAGGCAAACCTGGCAAGGAGGTTAGGCAAACACACCAAGCGGGTACAAAAGGAATATAAAGAAAAGATGATTTCCCTGGCATAAAAAATAATTTCTCTGGAGAGAATTAAAGATGACTGTGGCAAGGCCAAAACATAGAAGGGCATGTTTGATAGGGGAGTTTTTTTCTGTCAGATATCCCCTTTCTTTCCAGATTGCTCCATGGGCATGCAGAACAAGGAAAACATATTTTGAGTAAATAAAAACATCAACTGGTCTGGGATCAGGTCCTAAGGAATGGGTTAAGACTCCCAGAGCCTGTCCTCTCCTTTCATCAACATACAGAATGAAAGGTTTTCCCAGATTGGGTAGGTCTAGTGATGGGGTGGTGATCAAATTAGTTTTCAGAGTCTCAAAAACTTTAGCTTGGTCTGAGTCAATGCCCTGAGTAGGGTCATAAAGGGGTTTAGCAATAAAATCAAAATTAGGAATCCAGAGTCTACAAAATCCAGTCATGCCTAAATGGCTCAAACTTGCTTCTTACTGTCTAGACTAGGGAAAGACAGGATTGTCCTTTTTCTCTCAGAGGTTAAGGAGAGAGAGGAGGTGGACTTGAGTTCATGGCCCAGATAATTTATGGACTGGTATGCTATCTGGACTTTGTTCAAAGAGACCCTATAGGCTTGAATGCCTAAGAAATTAAGGGCTTCTGTGGCAGCAGCCAAAGAATCTTCCTGGGTGGGGCTACAAATAAGAATATCATGCACATACTGAATTAAGCTACTGCCTGCTAGTTTCAGGTGCCTTAAATCCCTTCCCAAAGCCTGGCCAAATAAATGAGGTTTATCTCGAAAGCTTTAGGGCAAGACTGTCCGTGTTAGCTGATATGGACTTGATTCCCCAGAAAAGTACATTCAAAAGCAAAAACAAATTGTGAGTATTCTCCATTAGGCTTTTCTGTGGGAAGGACTGCAGTGTGGCATGGACTTAAACAAGGAACAATGATTTTATACTTAAGGAATTTTTCAGTTAAAGGCTGTAGTCCTTCCCAGGTCTCAGGCTTAATCAGTTACTGGCTGAGATAGGGGAGCACTTTAGGGTCTGGGAGGCTAACAACAGCTGGGGTGGCAGAAGTAGCTCTCTCTGGGATTTCAGTGTCCCAAATATTTGGCCTGACTGTCTCCCACACTCTCAAGCAAACTGGGGAAGACGTAGTGAACTGAGGCAAAAGGGAGAGGGGAGGTTTAACGAGAGAAAATTGGCTCCCCAATTTCACCATCAGGTCCCTTCCCAACAAGGGGGCAGGGTCAGAGGAGGGCGTAAGGAAGGAGTGTTTAAACAACAGATTCTCAAGCAGGCTGGGGAGGGGATATGTCTGGGTTCATTCCTTAGTTTCCTCTTCAATGCCTATGACCCGAGGGGTCAAGGGAAGGGTAGGGCCAGAGTGACTGGTCAGAGCAGAGAATTTAGCCATGTTAAAGTGGGTAACCCTACCTTCAGCCATCGTTTTTGGCCAGGGCTTGGTGAAAGAGGTGGAGAAAGTGGGAGCACTACCAGCACCCAGGCTTTCCTGTTGTTCCAAGTCTTAAGAATACTGGAGGACAGGGTACTGGGGGGCGGCTCCACCACTTTTCTGTCCTGAGGGACAATCTTTCCTCCAATGCCCCTTCTGGTCACACGGGCATGGTTCCACAGGTGTTGGTTCCTGGGGCTCCCTCTGGGGGGGTGCCCTGGAGGGCAGTGACCCTCCTTGTGGCAACGAAAGCAGGTTTTCCTGGCCAAGGCAGCAGCCAAGAATTGAGCATGCTCCCTGGCCCTGGCCCTTCTCCTTCGTTCTCTTTCTTCTGCTGCAACGAGGTCTCTGTTGTTAAAGACTCCGAAGGCCATCTCCAGTAACTGGGCCTGAGGTGTTTCGGGTTCCATTGTCAATTTCTGCAGTTTCCTCTGAATATCTGGGGCAGACTGATTAATAAAATACATGCTAAGGATTACTGCCCCTTCTATGGAGTCAGGATCCAAATTTGTATGCTTTTTAATAGCTTCTACTAATCGGTTTTGAAAAAAGGCAGGGTTTTCCTTTTCTCCCTGAGTAATTCCCCTAATTTTTTGAAAATTTACTTATTTTTGAAATGCAGTTTTTAGGCCTTCTAACAAGCAAATTACCATAAAGTCTCTCTTTTCCCTGTCCTCTCTCTTTTGATCGTCCCATCTGGGGGTCACTCATGGGAACAGCAGCTGGTCTTGGGCAGTATTTTATGGGATTATTGCTAGCCATATGATCCCCAAACTTTTGGGCATGTTCCCAAATTCTCCCCTTCTTCTCAATGGTACAACAGACGAAGAAAAGAATATGCAGATCCTTCCAAGAAAGTTCAAATTGTAGGGATATGTCCCTAAAACCTTCAGTAAACCTAGTGGGGTCTTCCGAGTATCTCCCCAGTTTCTCTTTAATCTGGGTGAGAGCTGAAAGAGAGAGTGGAACAGGCATCCTGGTTGTCCCACTGGGTGGGGTAGGCACTTCTCTCAAGGGAAACAGCCCTGACGGCCCAGTGGGGACAGGGGCTTGTGGAGGAAGATAGGAAGTCCCACTTCTTGTGAGGGAGGGGCTGGGGAATGCCTGCTGAACTGGATTAGGCTGCAGGGCCAGGGGATCTGGCTGGCAAGGGGAAAGATATGCTGGTACCTGAGGAAGAGTAAGGATCAAAGGGGGAGATGCCCCAGAGAATGCCACGGGAGCAGGGCCTAAGGCCTGAGTGAATGTTGCCCCAGCGAGAGGGGCTGCAGAGGGAGGCACCCCAGCAAGGCCTGTAGTTGGGGCCTGAGGTAAAGTCCTCAAGGAGAGGTGGGTTACAAGCAGTGATACAGTAGAGACTGCCGTGGGGGTGGGGCCTGAGGTATGAGTGAATGTTGCCCCAGTGAGAGGGACTGCAGAGGGAGGCACTTCAGCAAGCCCCATGGCTGGGAACTGAGTGGGGGTTGGGAACGGAGATAGGGGAGGAAGGGAGGCTGAGACCCTAGGAGCCATAAACAGGGGGTCCTCCAAAACATCCAATTCACCCCCATTTCCTTTTTGTGGGGTGGCTCTAGCTACAAGCATCTTACTATCTTTTCTGAGAATGGGGTCCTGGGAGAGTTTGACAGAGGCCCTTATGTAAGGTATTTCTATTCATTTTTCCTTTTGGAGACAATATAATTGTAATTGCAAAGGGGTATTACATTGTAAAGTCCCAAACATGGGTCACACTTCGTTGTCCTTCAGGTGATACTGAGGCCAAAGTGTGTTGCAAAAGAATACCAACTTTTTCTTTTTAAGTTGTTTAGAAAAGCTAAATTTTTTCTAATTTTGTAAAAGACAGCCCAAAGGCAAATTCCTTGGAATTGATGAATTTTGACCCATTTCTTGGTGTGGGGCTGGAAGGCCCCCCCTTAAAGGAGGACATGGAAGTAAGCCTTGAGAAAAAAACACAAGAGGACAAAAATAACGAAGTTTTCCCTGATTTCCTTATGTCCAGGAAATCCAGAGAATTGGGCACCCACTTAACTGACGTTTCTCTAACCTTCTAGAGCCCAGAAAGTTCAGAGAATTGTGCTTTGGAGGGTATGCCCAGTTCCATGGCCACAAACACAACCAATGGACTAACAACCTGAGTCTCTAACTCTCTAGCTCCCAGAAAGTTCAGAGACTTTGCCTGAAACTGGGACCTGAAGCCAGGTCCGAAAATCCACTTCCCAGGTGCTTGGAGAGCAAATAGGGGAAAGGGAGAGGGGGAGGCTTACATACCTTCCAGTTTTAGCAGAACTTGAGATTAGCAGCTTTTCCCAGTCAGGGAACCATAAGCGACGAGGTTGAGGGGTGATCGGGGACCCCAAAATACCGACAGTCTGGGTCGTGCTCCAATGAATTTGACTCAAGCCTTCTTAAAGCCAAAGAAAACAAAGTTTATTAAGATTCGCCAAATTGGGTTGCCTCTTAAGGAGCCTAAGCATTTGTAATGCTTGTATTCACAAGCAGGCCAGATAGAATTCCAGCTAGAAAGAGTCTGAGCTGGATTGAATCTGAGCCCAGTAGTATTCTAAAAGTGTTCAGCGGTTCTCCAACTGATGGGCATCATATTTAGGTGCCAGTTTTTTCCCATCTTAAAAAATCTTATATGAATTTTTTATGCATATAGGTTTTCCTCCTCTTTCTTTCATCTCTTTTGGAGATCTATTGTGTTAAGTGGTGTGACTGAGTAAAAGTATGTATAGTTGAGTTACTTTTCAACAAATTGTTTACCAAAATGACTGTGCCAATTCGTATCTTCACATCAATGCTTCAATATATCTGATTTTTTTTCAGCCTTTCTAATATCTGACATCTTCCTTTTTTTGTCATTTGCTACATCTGATAGATATTAAGTATGAACCTCAGTTGTTTTAATGCACATTTTTCTGTTAGTAATTTGGAGAATTTCCTTCCTTGATTAGTAGTTTGGTGGCAACAGATATTACAACAACCACAGGTAAATCATCAGCTCAATAGATAGAACCACTATAGAAGATTTATGAAAAGAAATTTTCAAGGATCTAAAAATGGAGATGGATTGTGATTTTTTATTGGTAGAGACATTATTGAAACCACTGAGATCACAGGACTCCTGAGGGATTACTGAAGTAAGTAATAATGACTGGAAAGGAAATGCGTTTCCACAAATTATCTCTAAACATTTTTTTAATTAGCCACTCTGAAATATCTCTGTGCTCAACTGTGATTTTTAAAAAAAGTCTGTCTCCAAAATAGTAAAAATATATCCAGAAAAAATTTATTTAAATAGTTAAAACAATTTTTATGAAATAAAAGTGGTAGTTTTGAGTGAAAGACAAGAGTTGTAAAGGGATAGGCACAATGGCCTACGGGTAATATGGTTCAAGCACTCAAAAGCTAAGTTGTGATAATGAAATTGTGAATGTTGCCAAATGAGTAAGAAGAGAGAGAGCCATGTGAAAAAACCTTGCATGTTGGATAAGGGAATTTACTAATGAAATTAAGAATTAACAAACACTGGTAGAATGGTAGTACAATAGAAAGAACTTTGGCTTCATAGTCACAGGACCTGGGTTCAAATCCCATATCAGAAGGATGGTGCTTGGGTAAATCATTTAATCTGTCTAGGTCAGTTTCCTCAACTGAAGGCAGGAGTAGAAGGCTTCTAAGTTTTCTGACAAATTTAGTACTGTGGTGGTATGATTCTAAGAGGATATAACTAAGGAAAAAACAAAAACTGGCAATTATATATAAGATTATTTTAAGAAAGCCTAAAGAAATTGAAAGATGAGATGTAATCAATGTAGAGTATTTCGCTTTATTTTTTGCTCCTTTAAATAAAATATTTAAACAAAAAAGAAGAGTAAAGAAAGGCTCAGCTTACTGTTTTTGGCAGATACAACAATACATTTATCTTACATTAACAGACAGAAACATATAGAAAACCAAATTACTGTCCTTCTATTTTTCTTCATTCTTTCCTTTAAAGGAAAATATAATAGTTCTCCAGATTGAAAAAGGTAAAATAAGTATTGTTCAAAGTGCCTTGAAGCTACAAATAAGTAAGAAGACAATGAGAGAATGTGTAGTTGCCATAAATTAGTGCAAGTCTCCAGGCCTAGTAGATGTATTCCCCACTTAATGAAAGAATATGCAGAAAGACTGAAAAATTAATGTGGGTAATCTTTGAAGAACTGTTAAAATTATGAAGAATAAAAAAGAGAAGGAAAAATTTCTAAGCAAATATTGATGAACTAATGATTAACTGCAACACAATTCTAAAACAGAATGCAGATATAAACAATGTAAATATATAAAGAAATGAAGAATAAAAGATGGTGAACATTTAAAGAGGGAAGAAATAATGACCAAAACACGAAAAAGACTGCCTAAAAACATGTCATAATATACTGACCTGATTTACTTTTTTAAATAGGGTTATTCATTGGTGAATCAAAGAAATGATTCTAAGAAAAAATATTGGGCAAGTGTTTATGCTAATTTTAGTAGTATGAACTTTGTACTTAACTGCTGAACCAACAAACCACAGATGAAGAATACCAATTAATGGATCAATAAGAACCTAGAAATAAAAGTCTTTTGTTGATTATGAGTATTTTTCTTTGGTCCTAGCCTGTTCAACATTGTTTTACCAAAGACTTGTATGCAAACACGTTCCTCAAATTTGTAGATTACATAATTATACAATGCAGAGCTTGGAGGGACAGCCTTTATTTCCGGTGACAGAATCAGAATCTGAAAATAAATCAAGCTGGAAGGAGAGGGCAAATCAAGATGAAATTTTAGAGAGATAAGTGTAAGATGCCATTAAGCTAAACAATTCAACTACCCAAGTACAAAATTGAGGGCACAAGACTTAACAACAGTTCATATAAAAATAATCTGGGATTTTGACTAAAACCTCTTAGTGAGTCAATAGTTAAAAATGTTAGACAAAAAGGCAAATTACTCTTACAGGTATATTGGTATAGATCACCTATCCAGAAAGAGGATATCCAAAAAGTCCTGTTGTACTCTTCCCTTTTCAATGCAGATGTGAAACTACATTTGGAGAAGAAAGTTTAGATATTGGAACAGAACAAAAAAAATATCATATATATGCTTGCCACTTTGCATTTTCCATCTCTCCTCTTAATCCTCCCTCCCCCTTCCGTACCTCCATAGAAGATAAACTTTTGAGGAAAGGGACAGGTTTGGGGTTTTTTTTGTCTTTGTATTGTCAATGTATAATGCTGAGTCTTGTGTATACGCACTTCATAAATACATTTTAGATTGGATTAGACAGTAAGCACAGTCATCCTTTCAAGAATCCTTCAGGACACTTCATGCTGTATGACCTATATGCTTTTGTCAGTGAGTCAGTTGTTTTACTATGATGTAAAAATATGTTTTTATGTGTCAAAGTGTGTTTAAAGTATGAAAAATATATTTTGTAGAAAAGAAGAAAGGTTGCTAAATCCTAATGTGATCAGGCATTTTGAATAAGAACCATATCTTAGGAGCACATTCAGGAAGACACATTCGTATTATGTTGAGTTCATTCACTTCTCATATTAACTGTTCTTTCAACTTTTCTAGTTACAAGGTGAAATTTGCACTGCCTGGCTTTAATAGGCAATTATGGTTGACTTTTATATAATATTTTTCAGCTTAAAAAGAATTTTAAATCACAAATCATATCAGTTGTTCCTCAAAATAATCTTGTGAGGCAAATACAGATCTCATTAGTTACAGTTTATGTATGAGGAAATAGAAGATCAGAGAAGTGAGGGACTTAGCCAAGATCACAGAGTCAGTTAACAGGAAGAGCTAGATTTGTTTTCCTAAGTGTTCTGGGAGGGAGTCCAGAGTTCTCTCATTTACTTATTTATTTATTTTTACTGCCTCAATTCTCAAGACTAATTTAACTGAGCCTTCTCAAAACAGAAAACAGAAGGAAACCTCAAAGTTAATGATGACATCATTTTTATCATAAATTCAATTGAACAAGCATTCCTTCAGCACCTACTAAATGCAAATCACTCTGCTATACACAAGGATGCAAAACTAAACAAAAAAATGACAGTTTTGGACCTTGGAGTTTGCTAAGGGAGTTACACAAGTAATCAGATAAGTATAATTGAGGGTAGAGTTTTACAGGGGCAAAAGGTAATTTCAGATAAAGTGCTATAGAAATACTTGAGGAATGGAATATGTCATGCAAACCAGTGGGCAAGGAATGGTTTAATATTAGTGTTTTGGATTACCCAAAATAACAAGGTAAGAAGAAAAAGACAAAAGGGAAAAATACTTAATTTGTAAACCTCCCAGGATAACTTGAGACTACATCAGAAAAGAATGCAAGAACATTCCTAGTCTTGTGGAGAGCTGGGGGAAGAGAATGAAAGAATTTATGGAAAAAGCAAATCTGAGCTGAGTTGAGCCTTGAAGGTACCAAGCTTCTGAAAGGCCAATGAGTGGAGGGATTATCTTTACAATTGCATGGAGGCAAGAGATAAAATGTTTAGTTTTTGTTGTATTTATGGTGTTTTGATGAAGTTTATAACTTATTAAGACTCAGAAGATGACTTCTACATGCCCTCACACTGAGCGGGCCATGTCTTCTTCATCAAGTGCCATCCTTCAAGAATGGAGATGGAGGAGTGTTTTAGTCTCAGACAAAAGACTCAAGTCTAACCTGGAGCCAATTCTCATCATCATTCATCATTCATGTCTATACTTGGCATGCAGTGACTAGGGCTTTACCTGAGAGCATCTACACTGATAGGGTACAAAATTTAATAAATGATGATTTTTAAAACACTATGCATTCTAAAAATGTTTTACACTTATATTTTGTTGGTACTATTACAAACTCATCAGCACAGAGTCTGGTTAGAAAAAAAAAAAAAGCAATTTAGCTACACCAGATGGTATTGTTACTTACCCCCAGTGCTTAAAAATCAGGTAAGTTCCTCAACTCATCTTTTTCCTCTATAGGCAGCATCTTCTATCACAATGGCCCCATATGACTTCTCAGGGTCTTTGTCCACTGTCATGATTTTTTTTTTAGGGCTGCTTTCTCTGACGACCAAAACTGCTAGATAAGATTTTGTCACCTCTCCTTGAAGGCACATCTGTTTATATCAATTCTTGAGATCCTTTCTACTACTCACAGATGAGGCCAGCAGGTATCACCTCATTGGATTTTACTTTTTCATAAACACCGAGACTCAAAATGTTTCTATTTTGCACAAATATTCTTACACAAAGGAAAAAATAAGCAAGTTTGTATCATAGTGATATTGAAAGAGGGGCCAGACATGAAGACAGGAAATTCCAATGCATGGAACTTTGCCTTGCACAAAGTAAGTGTTCAATAAATGTATATGGATAATATTGTAGTTCCATGGGTCCTGTCTTAAACTACATAGGGTTTCTTATCTGTAATTTTTTTACTCATTATTAGGATAACCTCATTATCCTATAAGATCTCTTCATTCTTGGTACTCTATTTACTTACTATTCTGTGACTTTTTGATTGGAGGAAGGGGCCATAATAAACTCCCAAATTCCATTTAGGCAGAGGGCTCAGTTCAGACATTTCTCCATTTCTCACCTAGATGCATGCTTTAGGACTTCTCTGATTTCTTCCCCATACCCTTAAGTCTGGTACCTTCTTCCCTTCCCTGCTTCTGCATCTCTGCTTTTGAGCTTCCTTTTGTGTTTGTGTCCCCCCCCCCCCTTAAACTGTAATCTTCTTGAGTTCAGGGACTTTCTTTTTTCTTATTTGTATCCTCAGAGTTTAACACAGTGTCTGGCATACAGAAGATAATTAATAAATATTGATTGATTGACTAATAATCTCTCTTAGCAAGGCTAAGAATTGTTGTCAGAATGGATCACCAACAATAAAAACATCTGTTACACTGGTCTGATTAGAGTGAGATTTAACCCGAATGAGGTGATGCGATGAAAACACGTTTGCCCTCTACCAACTTTTTGGTTACTCACTCTGTTAGTTACCTACTTTCATGGTTCCGCACACTAGGAATCAACTCTTCAACCCATCTTTATATTTTGGCATAGTCTATGAGTAGCACATAACTATGACTACAGTTAAAAGATACCTTTTGTTCTAAAATGTACCATGGTTAGATCTATGAGTGATGGAGGTTGAGAACTGGTCCTTGATTAGAGTCATCATAATTCTTATTTGAGGACCCTGAGCATCCCCAATATCTTTATGTTTGAGGGATGGCATCTGGTGAAAAGGACAGGGTCCTCCCTCTCCATGTGTGTCCTTATACAGGAGGTAATTGAAATTTTAATAAAATTTCATCAAAATACTACAAATACAAATAATAATTTCTTTTTTTTTCACCAAAACATCTGTGTTTGCATGGATTCTGAGCTATAGACCTTTCTGTGTATACTATAATGTGAATTTAATGCCTCCATTTCATTATCTTATAGGTCATATCCAATCATATGCTTTATTTTTTAATTTTTTCTTTTTAATTAATTTTATTCATTTCCAGTGTTCTGCAATCATTACCATATATCTTAGATTTTTCCTCTCCCTCCCCCCTCTCCGCTCCCTCCCTTCCTGAGACAGCATACAATTTTATATAGCTTCTACACATACATTCTTATTAAAACCATTTTCACTAGAGTCATTCTATGCAGAAGAATTAAAATGAATGGGAGAAATCATATAACAAACCAAAACATAATACACACAAATAAATGATCTGCTACATTTTGCAATTGAATTCCATAGTTCTTTCTCCAGATGTGGAAGACATTGTGCCTTAAAAGACCATTGGGAATTTTTTTAAGTCCTTGCATTGCAATGAAGTTCCAAGTCTACCAGAAAAACTCTTGCATACTGTGATCATTGCTGTGCACAAAGCTCTCCTGGTTCTGCTCTTTTCACTCAGCATCAGACCATATGTCTTTTCAGACCTCTCTGAAGCCTTCCTGTTCATCATTTCTTATAGCACAATAGTATTCCATTACATTGATATACCACAATTTACTCAACCATTCCTCAATTGATGGGCATCCCCTTGATTTCCAGTTTTTGGCCACCACAAAGAGTGCTGCTATAAATATTTTTGTACATGTGGGACCCTTTCCCATTCTTAGGATCTTTTGGGGATACAGTCCTAGAAGTGATATTCCATGCGTATTTTGTAGCCCTTTGGGTATAGTTTCAAATTGTTGTCCGGAATGTTTGGATGAGCACACAGCTCCACCAAAAATGAATTAGTGTTCCAACTCTCCCACATCCTCTCCAACATTTATCATGTTCCTTTTCTGTCATGTTTGCCAATCTAATAGGTGTGATGTAGTACCTCAGAGTTGTTTTGATTTGCATTTCTCTAATCAATAGTGATTTAGAGCATTTTTTCATATGACTATCAGTATCTTTAATTTCTTGCTCAGAAAACTGCCTGTTCATATCCTTTGAACATTTATCAACTGGGGAATCACTTTTATTTTTGTACATCTGACTCAGTTTTCTATATATTCTAGAAATTAGGCCTTTATCACAGACACTAGCTGTAAAAATTCTTTCCCAGTTTTCTGCATCCCTAGGAATCTTGGTTGCATTGGGTTGCGTTTTGCAAAAACTTTTCCATTTAATGTAACCACGTTATCCATCTTGCACTTCATAATGCTCTCTATCTCTTCTTTAGTCAAAAATTCTTCTCTTCTTCTCTGCTGGTTACTATAAATACACTATTCCTTGCTCCACCAATTTATTCATAATATCAATCTTTATCATGTACCCCTTTGTTTTGTTAACTGCAAATAGTGGCTGAAGGCATTTACTAATATGTGTTAGACTGTTCTCATATGTAGAGTTATGAGACATTAGAATTACAAAGTATTTTCTGAGTAATCTGGCTCAACTCCTTCCTTTGACAGATAAGGAAACTGAGGTACAGAGAAGGGAAGTGATTTACCAAAGGTCATACAGAAAAACAGTGGCAGAACCTGTACTAGGACCAATTTGTCTTGATGCCCAAATCAGTATTTATCTTATTATTGCTTAATCCACTAAACTGCTAATTGTGCTCTTAGGTTAAAAGAAGGTGTTATTTTCAATTATAAGTTAGAGTAAACAGTAAGTTTAACTAACTTTACATTTAATTACTTTTGGCTTTTAGCACTAAATTTTGTAAGTAATATTTATCTTTCAGAGAAGTGATATTTATTTCAAGTAAATGGCCTCCAAACCTAAGATAAATAGAAACACCACTGAATTAATTGGTGCTTTTGTGAAAGAAAAGAGAAATGATTAATGTGATCCAATGAAAGACACAAAGCAAAGAGATCAAGGAAGTGCTTCAGAACACAGCAGTGTTCCCTTGTAGAACACTCCATTCAGTTCCCTTTTCTCAGAATTTGTTCAGCATTATTGTATGCTCAAAGTTTTCTAACAGCTCTTTTCTTCATGCCAAAATTAAGGTGTTTCAGATGATGCCAGAAAAGTATCATCTTCCAAAGGAAAGGAAATGACCACCCAGCTTGTAATGTAAGGGTCCTTGTGTTCCTACAGAATACTGGAGAGAATGAGACAGAAAAAACATGCCTGAAGGCCAACTAGAGGGTGAAAGCCCCTCCATAGGACTTTCTAAAAACTGAGCCTTGTGATGTGGTGTTAGTTTCCATGGGAATTCTCTTCTTTTTCTTCTTGCCAGGAGAATAACAAAGGCAAAACATCTGTGGCATGAATAACCAATGAGGGATAGCACTGTGAAATATAGTCACACATTGGAATTCACGCTCTGTAACAAAAATAATTTTTACTTTCAGTCAGTTTACTTTTCAATAGTGACTTTGGAATGAATAAGAGAGAAAAATTCCACTCTTTGTGGACACATCAACTTGATAAAAATTAGTCAAAGAATTGAGAAGTTGCTAACAAAAATAATGACTGAGATGCACCAACATGCAGTGAATAGAGTTAGTTACAGAGTCAGAAAGACCTATGGCTCACATCCCACCTAGAACACATACTGGCTGTAGGACTCCAGGTAAGTCACTTTATCCCTCAGTGTCATGAGGATACTCTGTAAGCCTACAGGTTGTAGAGAAAGTGTTGATCTGTATAAGTAGAAGAAACCAAAGCAAACTTCTTTTTGATAGCTGCCCACATGGATAAATAATTGGTTTTTACTGTATGAGTGTGTGTGTGTGTGTGTGAGTGTGTGTGTGTGTGTGTGTATACTTAAGGTATATCATGTGTTCAAAATTTTCAATAGAAGGAATATAATAGGATGATTTATTTGTGTTTTCCGTGTCATGCATGAATAATTACTTGTTGACTGGTTTGACTAGATTCATTGTAGGCACTGGCACTTCTTGTAAAAGGCAAGGTCAAGTTCATACTTTACCTAGATAATGGAATTAATCTTCAATTATATTGAAGGTATCAATTGTTTAACATGTATTCATTGAATAAATGGTGAATGAATAACTGAATCAAGTAGAAGCTCAGAAAAGTTCATCCTCAAGCAACCCATAAGCATTTATTAGTTGCCTAAAGTGTGGCAGCTATTGCCAGGTGTTGGGAAAATCAAAGACTAAAAATAAAGTGCTTTTTACTCCCAAAAGCTAACATCCTATCAGGAAAAGCAACTACAAATACTATGTAGTCTACATTCAAGAATTCTGAAACCTCCTTATGACTCTAATTTATTAGTTTTTCCCTGCTCCCTTTCCCTTCCTGTACATGATACTAATCATCTACACATAACTTTCAAACTCTTAACTCCTCACCTGTCTCCCAGACCATCTCTCTTGCACCAGCAATCTCTTCTCTTCTCCCCATATTGACTCCTTGGTGAACCAATTAAACTCTGAACTATCGTCCTCTTTTGATTCGTTATGACCTTATTATATGGCTGATTATGTCCAGTCAATCATCAGGTATAGCTAACCCCTACCACTCATTGCCTTTACTCCTACACATCTGCATAGAACAAAGAAAACAAAAGTCATGCAATTGCTCTGACTAGGTCCATTACAAATTTACACCACATAGCCTCAACCTTATGATTCTTCATTGCTGCTAGGCAATCCCTTATCAACTCACTATCCCAGTCTCCACTGAAGCTCTTCCAATCCTTCTTATCCTTCCACAAACCTCCCACGGCCCAACTCTTCTGCTCAGCTGAGAGCTTTGCATTGTACTTTTTAAAAATGAGGTCAATTGACATGAACTCCCTCTTCTCCCGTCTTTCTCATCTCCTATCACTCAGATGCCTTCTGTCTCCTTTTTCTCCGTCACTCCTGTTTCACAAGATGAAGTAGACTTACTCCTTACTAAAGCTAGCCCCTCTACTTGTTCATGCCATCCCATCTCCTCTATTAAACTTTCCTCTTTGTCATCCCCACTCCTTAACTTATTTTTAATCTCTCATTCTCTACTATACAATGTCCTATTGTCGTGAAACATGTCCATGTCTCCCCATCCTGGAGATGGGGAGAAAAACAAACAAAAAACCCCACTCTCACATGATGATTTCATCCCTGCTGTCATTCTATGTCTCTTCTGCTCTTGCAGCTGAACTACTCAAAAAATCTATCTACAATAGGTACCTTCATTTTTTCTCCTCTCACTCCCTTTTAATCCTTTACAATCTGGCCTCTAACCTTATTAATTCCACTGAAAGTGCTCTCTCTAAAGTTATCATTGTTTAAAGTTACCCATGGTTTTCTCTCTACTCCTTCTCAACCTGTGAGCAGCCTTTGACACTATTAATCACTCTCTCCTCCTTGATACTCTCATTCCCTCTACATTTTTGAAACACCACACTCTCTTTATTTTCCTCCAACCAGACTGCTCTACTTTCTCCTCAGTTGGATCTTCTTTCAGACAATGCTCTCTAACTATGGGTGTCTCTCAGAGACTGTGGCCTACTTCTCTTCTCCCTCTATGTTACTTCACTTGGTGATGTCCTCAGCTCCCAAAGACTTAATTGCTATCTCTATGCTGATGATTCTTAAATCTTCCTGTTCTGCCCCAATCTCATTGTTGATCCCCAGTCTCACATCTCCAAATGCTTTTTAGACAATTTATACTGGATGTTCAGTATACGATTTCAACTCATTATATCCCAAACAAAACTCATTATCTTTTCCTCTAAGCCACTCCTTCCCCTCCATCTACTATAGAGAGCATCACCATCTTTCCAGTCTCTCAGGCTTGCAACCTAGGAGTCATGCTGGATTTATCATTATTTCTCATTCCCTATATAAAAGCTATGCCAGTGTCTGTTGATTTCACCTTCATAGCATCTTTTGAATATGCCCCCTTCTCATCTCTGGCACTGTCACCACTCTAGTATAAGTCTCATCACCTCATGCCTAGCTTATTTCAGTAGCCTGCTGGTGGGTCTGTCTGCCTCAAGAATCTCTGACTCTAATCCATCCTCCCCTCAGTCACTAAAGTGAATTTTCTTAAAACACAGTTCTGATCATGTCACATATCTCTCCCTCCAACTCAATAAACTCCACTCTCTTCTTATTGTCTCTAGGAGGGAATTTAAAAAATGCTCTGTTTGGCATTCAAATCACTTTATTAAACTAGCCAGCTTACTTCCCATCATGTATTCTTCAATCAAGTGCACTGGGCTCCTGGTTGTTCCACAAAGAAGACACTCCATCTCTCAGCTATGATCATCCTCTCTGGCTATCCACCATGCCAGGAATGTTCTTTTTTCTTTATTCTGGCTACTGAATTCCCTGATTCCTGTAAGACCTCAATTATAATCCCTACTTGTCCTTTATTCCAAAGCCTTCTTTCTATTAATTATTTCCATTTTTCCTGTATATAGTTTGATTTGTTAATATATTTGATTGCATCTTGTTTCCCCCAATAGATTGCGAGTTTTATGATGGCAAGGACTTTCTCTTACCCCTTTTTGAAGTCACAGTGATTGCCACAGTGCCTGGCACATAGTACATGTTTGAAGAAATATTTATTTATTGGTTGAATGATTGATATATATGTATATTGAAAATTAATACAAAGTAATTTGGGTGGACTAGGGAATGAGCAGTTAGAAGATCAGGAAAGATTTCTTTCTGGGGATAGGAACTGAGCTTTTTTTTCTTTTTTCTTTTAGAAATTAGGGATTCTAAGAGATCTAGGTCAAGATGCAATGTTTTACAGTCATTGAGGGACAGCCAATACAGGGAATAAAGATGGGAGGAGCATTGTGGATGATGAACAGTATTGAGGCAAGTTTGTCTAGGCTCTACAATGAATAAGGAAGAGCAACATATAATAAGGCTGAGAAAACAAGTTGGAGATAAGTTGTGAAAGGAGTTCCCACCTGAAGTAATAGGAATTTTATTGAACAGAAGAGTGATGTGACAAGATCTGAGTGTAAGTAAAATAAATCACTTGTGGAAACAGTGTGAAGGATGAATTCATGAGAGGAGAAGATTCCAGGCATAGAAGTTCATTAGAATTAAAAATTAATAAGAGGTTGAATCAGGATGGTGATTGAGTACATTGAATAGACAGATAGAAAAGATGCTTTAGGAATCTGTGATGAACTTTGTCTGTAGCAACTCATTTAACATTTTATTCACTTGGAAAGCAGAAGTTTAAGGGATAAAATAATTGATATTTTGATGTATTGCAAGGAGAAAGAAGGCCTGAGTATAAGTGTGCACAAAGTTTTTAAAAGCAGCACTGAATAAAATGTACAGAAAAATACAAATGTGTTGAAAAGATTGAGGAGAGAAAGAGCAGAAAATTATTGGTACCTTAAAATTAAATATGCTGAGCTAATTTTCAGAATTCTAGCAAGACAAAGATGAAGGTTTGAGCATTCCGCTTTACTTGATACAATGTTCTCAAAATTAACTCGTGTTACCATAGGGACTATTTTCATCTCTTTTCTGAGTTTAACATGTATCTGATATTCTAGCTTTTTGGAAATAACCATTTTCAAATTGAAGACAAAAATTAATTTTAAACTTCAATTTTGAACTTGGAAGTCTCTTTGTCCTTAGCATTTCAACTTGCCCGTTTGCTGGAGAGAAGTATAAAGATATTTGAGTTCTCACGGTGAGAACTCAGAAGTCAACGTGAAGTTTAGACTTCGTTAATATTAGATTATTGGGGAACTAAAAAAAGGAGGAGATGGAGTCAAGATGACAGATTAAAAGAAGGGACTTACCAGAGCTCTCTTCTAAATCCCTCCAAATGATTGTGAAAATGACTCAAAAGATAAAAAGACAGAATGAAACAAATCTCCATCCAAAGACAACTTGGAAGGAAAAGTCTGTTGCACCAGACTGAGAGAGGAACTCAGTCCATCACAGAAAATGCAAACACAAAACATACCCCAACAAACCTGAAGTAGGCCTCAGGGTACTGAATCACTGGCAGCTGTGGAGGTTTCCAGGTTTCTCAACTAACAAATCTAGAAGAAAATCTAGAAGATCAGTAGGGAAGGGCTGTTGGACCTGGATGAGATAGGAGCACGGTTCATCCATGGCCCAACACAGTCCTTGGCCCAGCAAAACAGGAGCAGGCCTGGGGAGTGAATGAATCAGCAGCAGTAGTGAAGGTGGCTGCTTCCAGTGTTCTCACCCTTCAGAAAAAAGAGAATAAAATAACAGGTCAGAAGGAGATTATAGGGGTCTCTTGGCTGGTATTGAGGTTAGACTCTTGGTTTTCTCTTATTTGCATCTGGGTGACAGTCTTGGTTGGCAATAGTGGATAGGGATCCTTCCTCAAAGTTCCAGGGCATAAAAGAGTGCTTGTGGTCACTCAAAGACTAGATCACAGGTCAGGAGAGGAGTAGACACCTCTCCATAGATCATATGACCTTGAGAGAACTGAAAACTTAGAGGTCCCTAGAAGTATCTCTGAATACAGCTGCACAAAACCTCTGAAGTTTGGGAGAGTACACCCTTCACCCTGGAAGCATAGGCCTGCCTTAACAAAAAGTCAAGAAATAAACTAGGAAAAAGAGCAAACAATGGAAAAAGAAGCTCAGAATATAGAATCTTACTTTGGTGACAAGGATGATCAAAACATACAACCAGAAGAAGACAACAAGGCCAAAACTCTTGCCTCCAAAGTCTCCAAGAAAAATGTGAATTGATTTTAGGCCATGGATGAGCTCAAAAAGGATTTTGAAATCATGTAAGAAAACGAAAGAAAACATTGTGAAGAGAAATGACAGTGATGCAAGAAAATCATGAAAACAAGTCAACAACTTGGTGAAGAAGACCTAAAAATTACTGAAGAAAATAATACCTCGAGAATAGATTAATCCGAATGGCAAAAGACATCTAAAAAGTCAATGAGGAGATGAATGTCTTAAAAGGCAAAATTGGCCAAATATAAAAAGAGGTCCAAAAGCTCATTGAAGAAAATAATTCCTTAAAAATTAGAATGGAGGAAATGGAAGCTATTGACTCTATGAGACATCAAGAAATTATAAAAGAAAACCAAAAGAATGAAAAAAATCAAAGACAAAGTGAAATAGCTAATTGGAAAAACAATCTGGCCTGGAGAATAGGTATAGGACAGAAGATTTAAAAATTATTGGACTACCTGAAAGTCATGATCAAAAACAGAGCCTAAAAATCATCTTTCATGAAATTATTAAGGAAAACTTCCCTGATATTCTAGAAGCAGAGGGCTAAATAGAAATTGAAAGAATTCACTAATCACCACCTTAATGAAATTCTGAAAAGAAAGTTACCTAAATTCTGAAATTTCCTGGTCAAGAGAAAATATTCCAAGCCGCCAGAAACAAATTCAAGTATTGTGGAGCCACAGTCAAGATAACACAAGATTTAGCAGCTTCTGCATTAAAGGATCAGAGAGTTTGGAATATGATATTCTGGAGGGCAAAGGAGTTAGGATTAAAGTGTAATCCATAATGGGCAAAACGGATATTCAATGATGCAGAGGAATTTAATGCATTCTTGAGAATAAATCAGAGCTAGATAGAAAATTTGACTTTCAAATACAAAACACAAGAGAAGCCTGAAAAGGTAAACAGGAAGGAGAGATCATAAGGGACTGATTATTTGTTTACATTCCTACATGGAAAAATGATATTTATAAGTCTTGAGACCTTTCTTATTATTAGGGTAGTTGGAGAGAATATACACACACAAATGCATACATACAGAAATCTAGATATAGATATATAGATTTATACATTTAGACAGTGAGCACAAGGGAAGTTGGATATGAAGGGATGATATCTAAAAAAATTTAAGGGGTGAGAGAGAAATGTATTAGGAGTAGGAGAAAAGGAGAAGTATAATGAGACAAAACATTTCACATAAAAGAGGCAAGAAAAAGCTTTCACTGTTGAAGAAAAGAGGGAGAGAGGTGAGAGGGAATGAGTGAATCTTATTCTCATTGGATTTGACTTAAGGAGGAAATAACATACACATTCAGCTGGGTATGGAAACCTATCTTACCCTACAGGAAAGTAGGAGGATGAGCATAAGAGAAAGGAGGGCAGTAATAGAAGAGAGAGCAGATTGGGGGATGGAATAATTAGAAACAAATATTTTTGAGAAGGGACAAAGGAAAAGGAAACAATATTGCTATTACTGAAGTATTTTGCATGCCTGTACATGTATAATCTATATGGAATTGTTAGCCTTCTCATTGAGGGTTGATAGGGAGGAAGGAAGGGTATGAGTTTGGAACTCAAAATTATAAAAATGAATTCCTCTGTATCTAAAATGCCTGTAACTAATTTACTATCAACATGGGGGATATTATGACAGATTCTCATTCTTCCTAGGCAAAGAAAGCCAATATTGTTGCAATTGATATTTAAATATTAATGGCAATGGTGTAGTGGACTCATGCATGGGTGAGGCCATAACACATACATGTCCCTCTTGCTGACATGCTACGTTGCTATTCAAAGCCTAAAATTCTTGTACTTGTTCCTTGAGTTGATGAATCATGTGTCCCAGTCTCTCCTGATAGACAGGGTTATGACAAATATTTTACAACATATATCTCTGGGTTCTAAAAAATGGGATTCTAAAACATGTCATAAGGATGATGGACTGTCTCAGTAGAGATGCAACCTGGGCTACATTAGAAAGTCCTCAGCATTCCAGACCAGCCCAAACAGGAAGAAGATACCTTTTTCCACTTCTTATGATTCTGCAAGCAAACCAAATTATCCAAAATAACCAGCGTAACTACTCACCAGCAATCAGCAAATATTCTTCCATTTATTTATATATTCCAGAATATTTATATATTCCCTGTCTAGCCATCTAGGCTAGACTTGGAATTACCCACAGTGACTCCTGAATATTCACATGGCTTTCCTAATAATAGTGCCAATACTATAGCTATCTCTAAGGAAACGGTAGAATAGCTAAAGCATGTGTGTACTTTGAGCATTGTGTCCTTTACTTGCTCTTTTCCAAGAGAAGCTTTGAGCCTTCGGGGTACTACATAAAATCTGACATCACAAAAGACACAGCTGCATGCTATAGACAGCAACATTTACTGGAATTATACGTGTGTGTGTGTGTGTGTGTGTGTGTATGTGTGTGTGTGTTTAGAAGTAATGTTTTGTTTTTTTTTTTAAAGTATTACTTATTGCAGCTTAAGCGATTTCTTAACCTGCCCGCTTTCTGGTAATCAATCAATCAATCCTGGCTACTACAGAGATATAGTAAAGTTCTTTTGACTAGTAACTCGTTGGATATGAACTCTTTTAAATGTCCGGATCTTCTCTCTCCTTTGTAGAAGCCTAATGTCTTAGCTTCTACACAATTTTTAAAAGGAAGAAAGACTATAATATGGAATAGATTCACAATAATTTGCCTCTACACTATTTCATGGAGAGAGCATGAACAATATTATTTTTTTCTTGACTCCATTTCTTTGAATAAGCTATTACTCACGCTTGAAATGCATTATCTTCTTAATTCTGTCTCATAGAATCTCCAGTTTCCTTCTAGTCTCAGCTTAACCATCCCCTTCTATATGAAATCACTCCTAATTATCCCCAGAAATTATTATTCACTCCTCAAAATGATCCTATATTCATTTTAATACATTTGGATATTTATGGTATATATTCTCTCGTTTTCTCTGTCTCTGTCTCTGTCTCCATCTCTGTCTCTGTCTCTGTCTCTCTCTCTCTCTCTCTCTGTCTCTCTCTCTCTCTCTCTCTCTCTCTCTCTCTCTCTCTCTCTCTCTCTCTCTCTCTCACTCTCTCCCTCTCTCACACACGCACAGACACACAGACACGCACACAGACACACACAGAAACACAGTGTTTCTTTGAGTGTAAGGTCTGTCTTTTTTTGGTCTATGTCCAATGACTGGAAGATGGTTGGCGTTTAATATATACTTTTTGATTGATATATTCTTGAACTCAAAGAGTGAAGACAATTCAACCAACCAGTTATTTCCTTTCTTTATTATTTTGAAGACTGTTCTCTGAATAAATAATACTGCTAATAAATTCCCATCTTACAAATTCCCAAGAGAAAATATCTGTTAAATAGTATCCTGTGAATTCCTTCCTCTACTCTTAACAAACACTGTAGTATTATTTTCTTTATTTTAATATCACAATCTTGATTAGAGTGTAGCTTGAAACTGAACCATTTCATGGCAGTTTCCTTTGTATTGTGACAACCAAAAGTGGTAACAGAGACAAGGAAAAAGCTGAAAAACAGACAAGATATTTAAGAAGAAAACTGTCATGCAGAGGGCAGAAGGCAAGGAGAGAAGTTTTAGAAGCAGAATGGAATACAGTACAGTGAGTTCTAAATTCTGAGAATTGGCCTTCAATATTATTTTAAAGGAAACAATGTAAGTTAACATAGAAGCAATTGAAAAAGCTCATAGTGTCTTGGATTGATATATCAGAACTATCAAACAGCATTTTATTCTTATTTTGCTGCATGATAATGTAAGACTAATTTTCACTTCAGTATACAATATCAGTCAGTGCTTAATATAACTTACCAAACATTTTCTCTATTGCATAAACTTTCTAACAGAACCTTGGATTAGAAAAAAATATTATTTTTCCCTTTTTGTTTTCCTAATTCAGATAGTCAGTTTTGGGCAAGATGATACTATGACTTACAATCAATTGGATTTGAGTGAGGGAGGGCTGTGAAATGTCACCAACCTCACTTTCTCCTCCAGAGCCATCTGGTTTGAATGGTCAGACATGGATCAGGACAACTGGAGATGGCTCAGAATGCAGTGGAAGATCTTGGCCTTTTCCAGCTAACGTCTTTGCAAGTTCTCACTTTGACTGAGGCAACACCCATTCAGTGATTAAGCATGCTTAAAATGTCAAGAGATGGCCCTTTAATAAAAAAAAAAAAAATCAAACGTAAAAAGATCCTCAGAGTTGCTAGCCTAAAAAGAAACAGTTATATGCATTCACTCTGAAACATCTGGCCCAAAAATTGACCATTAAGTGGTGCTTGTGCAGGGATCTATTGTTCGTCAATCAATGAGAGATAGAGTGAATTAGATTTAAGGCAAGATTTTTAAGAAAGAAATCTAGCCAGTAAACTCCAAGATAAATAGGTAGGTTTTAGTTATCAAATTTTATCTTCCTTTGGGCAAGATACCCTCAGGTAAGGAAATGATATCTCATGTAGGGGGAGGAAAGGAGAAGATAAGAGGAGAGTAGAAGGAGAAGAGGAGGGGAAAAGAGATGAGAGGAGTCAGACTTCTCACAGGTTATGGTTTTCCTTCCCTGTTCTGTATTTGACCAGTATTGTAGACTTCAGAAACGATATTCACTTCCCTAATGGCATTGAAAAAGATCAGTTGTAAAACTTCAACATTGCATTAACCTAGTTTTGAAGTAACTCAAACAATAAAAGAGCTAAGAGATATGTTAGACACCATTCAGTCCAAAATTTTCATATTTGTAATTTAGGAATATTAAATGATTAGCTCCAAAGTTATGCACTTAATAATAAGTATCAGAGTGAACCAAAGTGCAAACTTGTTTCCTGATCCTTTGGTGTTAATTCTCTTATACAATAACTGCCTCCTATATTTGTGCTTCAGTAAATTCTACCTTATTTTATGTAGATATTTGAATTTGATTGTAGCCAATCAAATAAGTCACAAGCATTTATTAGTGCCTGCAATTTGTCAGGTACTCTTCTTTGGCTCTGGGGATAAAAATGTAAAAAAAATGAAAAAAATCTCCTTCAAAGGTTCTATCAGGAAAGACAACACACATTTAGCAGTATATAGAGAAGAAATATAAAATAAATAATTAAATGGATAGATATGGTGGGGAAAGCACCAGGAGGGAGCCAAGAACGGCTGTTTCTAGCACGTATTTGATCTGTGTCCTGAAGAAAGATTGGGAATCGATAGCACAGAGATGAAGAAGGAGTACATTACACAAATGATGAAAGCCTGATTTGAGGAGAAATTCAACACTTTTCTAACATGTCAAGACACTGTCTGCTAGTATCTCAGGACAGAAATGTAATATTTACAGAATCTTGATGATCAAAAATAATATAAACTTTTTGAAACTAATGAGTTTATGGGTTACATAAATACATATTTCCTTTAATTTTTAATAGATTCAGAATCTCACAAATGATTATGTTCTCGTTTGGAATAGACTTCAGCTCATCATGTTCAGTTCATCACTGAAGTTTCATCATTATATAAATGTGACTCTGGATTCTTGAAAGTCTTTCTGGTTAGAGTCCAAATATAGAAAAATTTCCATTCTGGAAGGCTTTGAGTATGGTCTGCAATCTGAGTACCAGTCAAGCAAAATGATGCCATGATGAAGTAGAATTTTTGAGACTAAAGTCAGGAGATCTAAATTCAAATCTTTCACTGATTTTGATCACCTGACTTCTGTTAATCTCATTTTCTTTTTCTCTAAAATGAAAGGCATGGATGAAATTACCTCTAAAGTAATTTCCATCTCCATAGCTTTAATCTTAAAAATGAGAAACCCATCATCACCTCTAGTTTGGTCACTAGTAATGATTTCCGCTTTTTTAGCCTCTTTTTATTGATTAATTAATTTATTTTTCATTTTCAACATCCACTTTCACAAGATTTTGAGTTCCAAATTTTCTCCCCATCTGTCCCCTCTGCCCACTACAAGACATCATGCATTCTGA
The DNA here is from genome assembly GCF_028372415.1 of Notamacropus eugenii. NCBI lineage: Eukaryota > Metazoa > Chordata > Mammalia > Diprotodontia > Macropodidae > Notamacropus > Notamacropus eugenii. Next base: position 90,197,367 of record NC_092878.1, read on the forward strand.
ACACTCCATCCCCCAATATGTCCTCCCTTCTATTACACATGTGCCGTCTTATCCCCTTCCCCTCTATTCTCTTATAGGGCAAGATAGATTTATATACCTTGTTGCTGGTATGTTTTATTTTCTAACTGCGTGTAACATCAATTTTTTTTTTTACTTTTTAATTTTTTAAGGTTATTTAAATTTATCCATTTTATTTATTTATTTAATATTTTATTTCTTTTTATTTAAATTAATTTATTTTAACATTTATTTATTTTCAACATTCATTTCCACAAAATTTTGAGTTTCAAAATTTCTCCACATCTCTCCCTTCCCCCACCCCAAAATGCTGAGCATTCTAATTACCCCTACCACCAATCTGCCCTGCCTTCTAACATCCCTCCCTTCTCTTATGCCCATCTTTCTTTTTGTCCCGTAGGGCAAGATAAATTTCTATACCCCATTATCTGTATTTCTTGTTTCCCAGTTGTAGACAAGAACAACACTCAACAGTTGTTCCTAAAACTTTGAGTTCCAACTTCTCCTCCTTCCTCTCTCCCCACCCATCCCCACTGGGAAGGCAAGCAATTCAATACGCGCTATATATGTGTAGTTTTGCAAATGACTTCCATAGTAGTCATGTTGTGGAAGACTAACTATATTTCCCTCCAGCCTATCCTGCTCCACATTTCTTCTGTTCTCTCTTTTGACCTTGTCTCTCCTCAAGAGTGTTGACTTCTAATTGCTCCCTCCTTCCATTACCATCTCTTCCATCATCCCCCCTGCTTATCCCCTTCTCCCACACTTTCCTATATTGTAAGATAGGTTTTCATACCAAAATGAGTGTGCGTTTTTTTTGTTCCTTGAGTCAAATGTGATGAGAGCAAGCTTCACGTTTTCCCTCTCACCTCCCCCCTTTTTCCCTCCATTGAAAAGTCTTTTTATTGCCTCTTTTGTGAAAGATAATTTGCCCCATTCCATTTTTCCCTTTCTCCTCCCAATATATTCCTCTCTCACCCCTTAATTCAATTTTGTAGATATGATCCCTTCCTATTCAACTCACTGTGTGCTCTCTAGTCTGTCTATCTGTCTGTCTGTGTGTCTGTCTCTCTATGTGTGTGTGTGTGTGTGTGTGTGTGTGTGTGTGTGTGTGTGTATAATCCACCAACTACTCAGATGCTGAAAAAAAGTTTCAAGACTTACAAACATTGTGTTTCCATGTAGGAATGTAAACAGTTCAACTTGAATAAGTCCCTTAGGATTTCTCTTTCCTATTTACCTTTTCATGCTTCTCTTGACTCTTGTGTTTGAAAGTCAAATTTTCTTTTCATCTCTGATCTTTTCATCAAGAATACTTGAAAGTCCTCTATTTTACTGAAAGACCATTTTTTTTCCTCTGAAGTATTATACTCAGTTTTACTGGGTAGGTAATTCTTGATTTCAGCGATAGTTCCTTTGACTTCTGCAATATCATGTTCCAAGCCCTTCAATCCCTTAATGTAGAAGCTGCTAGATCTTGTGTTGTCCTGATTGTATTTGCACAGTACTCAAACTATTTCTTTGTAGCTGCCTACAATATTTTTCCTTGACTTGGTAACTCTGGAATTTGGCTACAATGTTCCTAGGAGTTTCTCTTTATAGATGTCTTTCAGGAGGTCGTTGGTGGATTCTTTCAATATTTATTTTACCTCTGGTACTAGAATATCAGGGCAGTTTTCCTTGATAATTTCATGAAAGATGATTTCAAGCATCTTTGTTTGGTCATGGGTTTCAGGTAGTCCCATAATTTTTAAATTGTCTCTCCTGGATCTATTCTCCAGGTCAGCTGTTTTTCCAATGAGATATTTCACATTATCTTCCATTTTTTCATTCTTTTGGTTTTGTTTTCTTGTTTCTTGGTTTCTCATAAAGTCATTAGTCTCCATCTGTTAAATTCTAATTTTTAAAGAATTATTTTCTTCAGTGAGTTTTTGAACCTCCTTTTCCATTTGGCTAATTCTGCTTTTTAAAGCAGTCTTCTCTTCATTGGATTTTTGAACCTCTTTTGCCATTTGAGTTAGCCTATTTTTAAAGGTGTTATTTTCTTCAGCATTTTTTGAGTCTTCTTTAGCAAGTTTTTGACTCACTTTTCATGATTTTGTTACATCTCTCTCATTTCTCCTTCCAATTTTTTCTCCACTTCTCTTACTTGATTTTCAAAATCCTTTTTGAGGTCTTCCATGGCCTGAGACCATTAAATATTTTTCTTGTATCTGTTTTCCAGGTCAGTTGTTTTTCCAGTGACATATTTCACATTGTCTTCTATTTTTTCATTCTTTTCATTTTGTTTTATGATTTCTTGATTTTTCATGAAATTATTAACTTCTATCTGATCAATTCTAATTTTTAAAGAGCTCTTTTCTTCAATGAGCTTTTGGTCCTCCTTTTCCAGTTGTTCAATTCTGTTTTTTAAGATAATCTTCCTTCTTTGCTTTTTCAATCTCTTTGGCAATTTGAGTTAGTTTATTTTTAAAGATGTTATTTTCTTCAGCATTTTTTGGTTCTCCTTTAGCAAACTGTTGACCCTTTTTTCTTGATTTTCTTGCATCACTCAATTCTTTTGAATTGACAGCCCTGTAGTCTGTCTTGGGCTGGAAATCTGTTTGAATCTGTCATTTTGTGGTTTCTACTGCTCTAGAATTTGTTTAGAGTCATTTTTACAGGCATTTTAAGGGTTTTTGGGAAAGAGCATGAGCAGGTTCGTGTTTCTACTCCGTCATCTTTTCCAAGGAGCAGTAACATTTTAATAACCCCAGAAAGTATAGGGACAAACCACACAGAAAGTACAGAGACAAATGCCAAGAGGAGTACAGAGACAGATAGTGCAGGGACAGGGAATGGGGTGGTGAAGAAACCAGGCAGTGTGAAGAAGAAGATGAGGAAAGGGGAGAATCATGGAGGATATTTCTTATAATTTCTTGAAGGACGATGTCTAGGCTTTTTTGTTTGATCATGTCTTTCAGAAAATCCAATAATTTTTAAATTCTGTCTCCTGTATCTATTTTCCAGGTTAGTTGTTTTTCTAATGAGATACTTCACATTGTCTGCTATTTCTTCATTCCTTTTTTTTATATATAATTTCTTGATTTTTCATAAAGTGATTAGCTCCATCTGCTCCATTCCAATCTTTAAGGAATTATGTCCTTGAATCATTCTCACTTCTCTTCCCAATTTTCCCTCTAATTGTCTTACTTGATTTTCAAAATCCTTTTTGAATTCTTCCATGGCCTGAGATAAATTTACATTTTTTTCTTGGAGGATTTTGATGTAGGAGCTTTGACTTGGCTGTCTTCTTCTATTTGTATATTTTGGTTCTCGAAGCAAGATTCTATAGTCTGATTCTTTTTTCTCATTTTTGTCTATTTCCCCAGCCATTTGCTTGACTTCTGAGCTCTTTGTAAAGGTAGTTCTCTGCTTTTAGTGGGTATATGAAAGTGTACTCTCAGTTGCTTGGTACCCCCACAATCTATAGGCCTAGAGTTCCAGAAACAGTCACTCCTTCTTCCTCTGCTGTCTCTGCAGCTGCTCTAGGCTCCTCCACTCCTTCTACCACCCTGGAGCTGAGGCCTAACTAATCTACTCTCTCACACAGATCTGACAGGTTTTTTTCACTGAACTTCCAATTTTCCTTGGCATTTTGGGATTGTGAAATCAGAAACCATGATAAGAGTGAATGATTCAGTACCCCCCTTCCCTGCTCAGGTCCCATCTGTGCTGGTGTGGCCCACGCTGGACTTTCCTTTTCTCCCAGCACAGTGTTTCCTTGACCATCCAGGCTGTCTGGGACTGGAAATTTGCTTCATCCCATCTTGCTATGGGTTCTGCCACTCCAGAATTTGTTTTGTGTCATTTTTTACAGGTATTTGGCTGGACTTGAGGGGAGAGCTCTGGAAGCCCTGTTTCTACTCTGCCAGCTTGGCTGTGCTCCCCTAATAATGGCTTCTTTAGTCATGGAAACATAAACTCATATTCAGGTGGAAAAAAATGAAACAATAATAAGATGACTTATTTTAGTGTTGGAAGAAAATTCAATCAAGTTTAGTAAAACTGCATGACAATGTTATCATTCAATGAAAAATAGTTGGGGGAGGAGCCAATATGGCGGAGTAGAAAGACACACATATGCTAGCTCCAAACCCACAGCCATAAAATATCTGTAAAAAAGAACTCCCAACAAATTCTGGAGCAGCAGAAGCCACAGAACAAGGGAGTGGAGGAAATTTCTGTTCCAGAGAGCCCTGAAAACCTGACGTGAAAGGACCCGGAGCTGGGCCCAGCCCTGCCTTGGCCACACGGCACTGAGAGGAGCAGATCCGAGAAGGCTTCAGGGATGGAATCTCCAGTGGCCACACAGGTCCCTCCACCCACAGGCGATGGGGGACAGTGAGTCTTTCTGGGTGGCAGAGAGGGGAGTGGGGTGTCCCCATAACTCAGGCCCCCTCTGGAGGCAGCAATGGGGGCAGCAGCAGACAGGGGCTCCCCAAGCAGGCAGGAGCTCAGATCCATTGTTGAAGGTCTCCACATAAACCCCCTGAGGGAACTGAGTCCCCTGAGTTGGTCCTGCCTCCACATGAGCACCTGGACTTAATCTCACACTGAATAGCAGCCCTGCCCCCACCCAAAGCCCTGAGGCTGGGAAGCATTATTTGAATCTCAGACCCCAAGCACTGGCTAGGCGGATCTGGAGGTGAGGTGGGTGTGAGGAGGAAGCTCAGAAGTCAAGTCACTGGCTGGGAAAATGCCCAGAAAAAGGGGAAAAAAATAAGACTATAGAAGGTTACTTTCTTGGTGAACAGATAATTCCTCCCTTCCTTTCTGATGAGGAAGAACAATGCTTACCATCAGGGAAAGACACAGAAGTCAAGGCTTCTGTATCCCAAACATCCAAAATAAATATACCATGGGCTCAGGCCATGGAAGAGCTCAAAAAGGATTTTGAAAATCAAGTAAGAGAGGTGGAGGGAAAACTGGGAAGAGACATGAGAGAGATGCAAGAAAAGCATGAAAAGCAGGTCAACACCTGGCTAAAGGAGACCCCCAAAATGCTGAAGAAAATAACACCTTGAAAAATAGGCTAACTCAATTGGCAAAAGAGGTTCAAAAAGCCAATGAAGAGAAGAATGCTTTAAAAAGCAGAATTAGCCAAATGGAAAAGGAGGTTCAAAAGCTCACTGAAGAAAATAGTTCTTTCAAAATTAGAATGGAACAGATGGAGGCTAACGACTTTATGAGAAACCAAGAAATCACAAAACAAAACCAAAAGAATGAAAAAATGGAAGATAATGTGAAATATCTCATTGGAAAAACAACTGACCTGGAGAATAGATCCAGGAGAGACAATTTAAAAATTATGGGACTACCTGAAAGCCATGATCAAAACAAGAGTCTAGACATCATCTTTCATGAAATTATTAAGGAAAACTACCCTGATATTCTAGAACCAGAGGGCAAAATAAGTATTCAAGGAATCCACCAATCACCACCTGAAAGAGAAAAAGAGAAACTGCTAGGAACATTGTGGCCAAATTCCAGAGTTAGGGAACTAAGAGAGAAAATATTGCAAGGAGCTGGAAAGAAACAATTCAAGCATTGTGGAAATACAATCAGGATAACACAAGATCTAGCAGCTTCTACATTAAGGGATAGAAAGGCGTGGAATAGGATATTCCAGAAGTCAAAGGAACTAGGACTAAAACCAAGAATCACCTACCCAGCAAAACAGTATAATACTTCAGGGGAAAAAATGGTCTTTCAGTGAAATTGGGGACTTTCAAGCATTCTTGATGAAAAGACCAGAGCTGAAAAGAAAATTTGACTTTCAAACACAAGAATGAAGAGAATGTAAAGGTAAACAGCAAAGAGAAGTTATAAGGGACTTACTGAAGTTGAACTGTTTACATTCCTACATGGAAAGACAATATTTGTAACTCTTGAAACTTTTCAGTATCTGGGTACTGGGTGGGATTACACACACACACACACACACACACACACACACACACACACACACACACACACATGCACATACACAGAGAGACAGAGAGCACAGAGTGAATTGAATGGGATGGGATCATATCTTTAAAAAAATGAAATTAAGCAGTGAGAGAGAAATATATTGGAGGAGAAAGGGAGAAATGGAATTGGGCAAATTATCTCTCATAAAAGAGGCAAGCAAAAGACTTTTTAGTGGAGGAAAAAAGAAGGGAGGTGAGAGAAAAACATGAAGTTTACTCATCACATTCCACTAAAGGAAGGAATAAAATGCACACTCATTTTGGTATGAAAATCTATGTTACAATACAAGAAAGTTGGGGAGAAGGGGATAAGCAGGGTGGGGGGAGGATGGAAGGGAGGGCAATGGGACGAGGGAGCAATTTGAAATCAACACTCTTGAGGAGGGACAGGATCAAAAGAAAGAATAAAAGTAATGGGGGGCAGGATACAATGGAGGGAAATACAGTTGGTCTTACACAACACGACTATTATGGAAGTCCTTTGCAAAACTACATAGATATGGCCTTTATTGAATTGCTTGCCTTCCAAAAGGAATGGGTGGGGAGGCAGGGATGAAGAGTAGTTGGAACTCAAAGTTTTAGGAACAACTGTTAAGTACTGTTCTTGCTACTAGGAAGTAAGAAATACAGGTAAAGGGGTATAGAAAGTTATCTGGCCCTACAGGACAAAAAAGAAGATGGGGCCAAGGGAAGGGAGGGATGATAGAAGAGAGGACATATTGGTGATAGGAGCAATTAGAATGCTTGGTGTTCTGGGATGGGGAAAGGGGACAAATGGGGAGAAAATTTGGAACCCAAAATTTTGTGAAAATAAATGTTAAAAGTTAAAAAAAAATTAATTTAAAAAAAAAGAAAAATAGTTGGACCAGAAGCAGCCATTGGTCAATTAACATGATAGTTTCTCATAATTTCACTATAGTTTACTGTTATTTATCCTATCTGTGCAAATGCATTTTATAAACAAATAATTACTAGCAAATATTATTATTTTACTTTGAAATAAAAGTTTTCATCCTACTACCTTGTTGTTTGAAAATGCACTACATCTGTTGATGAAAATGAGCCCTTCAAGGTATTCTTAAATTCTATGTCTCTATTCAGTTATAAGTGTATAGCAAATGATACCTATGTGGCCAGGCAATAGGAATAAAAGGAAAAGTAAAATAAAATAACATCTCCTTTCAGGGAGCTTACATTCTATTCGGCAAAACAAAATTTATACATGGAAAAATGTTTGTGTATGTTTATGTATGCATAATATATATACATGCATTCACATACATATACATACATGTGTATATATGTAAGCAATATGTATACAATATGTATAAAATGTGTGTGAGTATAACACAAAGTATTTTTGAGGGGGACTCAGTAGCATTTGAAAAGATAAGCCAAGATCTTACCTAGGAGGTGACACATAAGTTGAGCTTTGAGGGAAGGTAGGGATTGTAAAAGACAGAAATTAGAAGAAGGTACATTCCAAGAAAACGATAGAGCAGGGAGATAGAATAAGATGTATGTGACAGAGAATAAGACTTGTTTAGCTGGATTAAAGATTGCTAAGGGAAGCAATGCATATAATGGCTGAAAAATTAAGTGGCAGGAGTCTCAGAGCCCATCAGAGTTTGTATATTGAGAAAAGAGAGAATTAAGATTCATGTTACTGGTTTCTGTCTTGTAACTGAAGAAATAGATACCTCCTATATAATTAGGCTCATAGCATAACTGAATCAGTAGTAGAATGAACTAATTTTAATGGATTTTTTCCATTGAAATTCACAAAAACAGAACAAGGTTTTCAATCTAAATGTATTGTTAGTATAAATAATAGCTACTGGATGAATTTGTTTTAAATTTGACCAGTAACATAGGCTGTTGCACTGTTCCTGCCTTGGAGTTTTGTGTAATGGTATTTGGAAAAATAGAATTCTGATACTTAAGTGTGATAAATTTTCATATTCCTACGGCTTACTTAGAAATAAAAACCTGATATATTATTTCCCTTATTCATTCAGCAAACACATAAGCACTTACAGTGATCAAAAGATGAACATGGCATGGTTCTTGCCTCCAAGGAATTGACAACTTAACTTTTAGCATCAGACTATAATATGTACTTGAAGAAGTGTGGCATAGATTACCCTTGTAATAAGTATATGCATACACACATACATACATATACACATATACATATATGTATATATATACATATGTGTGTATGTATATATATATATATATATATATACATATCTTGAAAATATTTTCCCACCACAGTGGCCTTGATTAAAAATGCATATCTCATTTTTCATCTTGAATCTATTATATCCCTGTCAGAATGTGGGGAAGCTTTTCAGGCTTGTGCTGGTAAATATTTAATAACCAACTTTCCAAAAAAAATATGCACACAACACACTTTTAAATTTAACATGCATTATTAACATTTTCTCCAACACTTTCTTTAATCTAAAAAAAATCAATAAAAAATAATTCAAGCTTTGACTTGTAATGTTTGTAAATTCGAAATCTAAACACTTATAATGAAAATTTAACAACTGCTTATAGCAATCTAGTATGAGCCAATTCCAGCACACCATTGATAGCATGCTCATCACCAATTTTCTGGAATTGTATTTGATCACAGAATTGAACAGAGTTCTTAAGTCTTTCAAAGTTCTTCGTCATTACAATTTTATTCTTATAGTAGAAATTGCTCTCCTAGATCTTCACTTCACTCCACAATAGTTAATACAACTATTCCCAAGTTGCTCTAATATCATCCCTTTCATCAAATCTAAAGTACAATACAATTCAATTATGGTCATATAATATAATTAATTCAGCCATTCTCCATTTAATGAGCACCTTCTTAATTTCCAGTTCCTTTAATCTATAGAAACAGTTACTGTACAACAGTACATACAGAACCTTGTCCTCATTCTGTGAACTCTTTTGAGGTACAAATCAATGAAGGCTATCACAAGTTCAAAATGTCTGCATGGTGAGGCAGAGCCAAAAGAACAGAGTAGCAGAAAGAAAAGCAATGTGCTTCGCTTCCGTTATCCTGGAAATATATCTAGAAATATTTGAATTGTTACCTGGAAAATAAAGAAAACAAATACTAGTGAGTCAGTTTTTTGAGCCCAGGTATCCATAATAAGACAGAGAGATATGTAAACACAGGAGACAGGTCTAGCTAGGAGTACAGTGCTGGAAAATTCTAGCACAAAAAGAAAGATTATGCACCAGGACAAGAACTGACCCTGGATCCATCATTGAGTGGTTTAACCTTGTGTCACATGTGGAAAAACTGCTGACTGGCAGATCTATCACTCCCTACAAAGTTCCAGGTCACAATTCCAGGGATGGCTAAAAAGAGGATTTACCTCTAGGGTTCTGCTGGGAAAGGAGCAGCTACGGGTCCTTGTGTGTCAAGCAAGGAGAAAGTTCAGAATGAAGCAATTGTCCTGTCTCTGATGCCAGAAGCAGAGCAGAATCTCAGTTCTGGCTTCCATTCTCCAGAGGAAAAAAATCAGGGAAAATTTCCAGTCCACAGAGAAGCCTACAGTTCCATAACTCGATATCAAGCTTTCAAGCTGACTGCCATTGTCTGAGTCCAGTAACAGTTTATTGTTCCAAACTGAGCAAGCCCATTGATGTTTTGCTTACTTAAGTCAGAAACTTCTAGAACTCAGACGAGGCTAGACTGTTATTAGAATTTGTCGTGGATCAGACCTCTTTGGGAGTACTGAAAATACCTAATTGAGATGTCCCATTGAACCCGGAATAACAAAACACTTGGTACCCTAAGAAAGTTGTAACAGGATCAGCACAAACATTTCCTTCAGAAGTGTACCCAGGCTGGCCCTAACACAAAGTCTCTAAATAGATAGTACTCTGAAAGAATGAGCAAATATTTAAAGAATATCACAATAACAAGTTTTTGTAGGGACAAGGATGCTCAAGACCAGAAACCCAGAAGAAAAGAATGGCTCTAAAACATCTGCTTTGAAAGCCTTAAAAAGTAGCTTAGGCACAAATTCAGCTAGGACTCTTGGAAGAGTTAAAGAAGAGATAACAAGAAAAAAAGAGTTTAAAAGTTTTCTTTTAATAAATCAAATGTGAGCTCTATAGGAAAAATAGAAAAGAAATGAAAGCTATTAAATAATTATAAATGGAATAAATGACATAAAATTACATGAAAAGTAAAAAAAAAAAATCTTGCCAAAGCAACAAAATCTCTGAAAATTGGAAGGGATCAAATAGAAGGAAATGATTCCTTGGGACATCAAGATATATTAAAACAAGTTCCAATGACTAAAAATAAATAGAAAAGAATTTAAGGTAGCAAACATTAATAGATCAAGGAGATATAGTTTAATAACTATTAGACAATTTGAGAGCCATGAGAAAAAAAAGAACCTACACATCTGATTTCAGGACATCGCGAAACTGTCTCAATCTATTAGAATTGTAGAGCAAAGTGTAAACAGAAATATTCCACCTGTCACCTCCTGAAAGAAACTATCACAAATGAAATAACAACTATCATGAATATAGAATTTTCAGACAGAAAACACAATACTTAAAAGAAAATACTACAGAGCCCTAAGGGAGGAATTCAAGAACTAAGAGGTCATAATCAGGTTTACATAAGATTTAGCAAGGATTCATAGTGCTTCATGAAAAGTACATACAGATATAATATTTATGTTACCTACTATATATACCTGTGTGTATGTTATGGGTGACATGTTTCATTTTAAGTCCTCTGCAATTGTGATCGGTGATTACATTAATATACAGATTTGTAACAGGGATTTTTTTCTCTCTTTTTTTCCCTCAAGGCTGTAGATGATGGAGTCAGTGCAAGGGAGAAAAGATGTATTTTTAAACAATAAACATTTTAGTGACTTTTGGGATACAGTTTCAAATAGCTTTTCAGATTACTTTGATTAGATAGCACTAAAACTGTCTCAGCACCTGCTATTTTGTCTCTACTCAAAATACCTGCTGAGTTGGTTATTTTCGCCTCTGTTTCTCTCTGTCTCTCTCTGTCTCTCTGTCTCTGTCTCTGTCTCTGTCTCTCTCTGTCTCTCTCTCTCTCTGTGTGTTTTTCTCTCTCTCATTCTCTCTCCCAGCATTCAACTCTCTGTCTCTATTTCTATTCTGTGCCTTCCTTCTCTCTTTATTTCTTCTTTCTATTTATCTCTTTCTATATATTCACATCATGCATATCATATTGTCTTGCTAGGAAAAGAAAATAATCCAATCTCCCTTCATGAAACATGTACCTCCCAAACCTTCATGATCCTTTCCTTTCAGGTGGAGGAACTACCATTGTACATGTATATCACAAAACCAGAAATTCCATTCAGCTAGTGTCTAGAAAACACCTCTTTGTGGAACATACAAAGAGTTTATCTCTCCAGTGCATGATTTCTAACTCTTTAGCGTTTTATTTTTCTAACAGTCTTTTATTTTCCCTCAGTTACATGTCAAGATAATTTTTAGCATTAATTTTTACAAGATTTTGAGTTCTAAATTTCTCTGCCTCCCTCCCCTCTTCTGAAAATGGTAGTAAGTTTGACATAGTTTATACATATGCTATCAAGTAAAAATATTTCCTTATTAGTTGTAGTTGTGAAAGAAGAAACAAGTAAAAAGGAGAAAGAATAAAGTAAGTGAAAAAATATGGTTTGAACAGCATTCAGAGTCCATCAGTTCATTGTCTAGATATGGACAGCATTTTCCTTCATGAATTCTTCGTACTTGTCTTGGATCATTGTATTGCTGAGAAAAGCTGAATCATTCATAAGTGATCATCACTAGATATTACTGGTATTATGTACAAAGTTGGCATCAGTTCCTACAAGTTTTTCTGGGATTTTCTGAGATCTGTCTGTTCATCATTTCTTTTAGCAAAATAGCTTCCTATGAAATTCATATACCACAACTTCTTAGCCATTCCCTCATTTCCAATATTTTGCTACCATGAATAAGGCTGCTTTAAATATTTTTGCAAACATATATCCTTTTCTTCTTTTATGATATCTTTGGAATATAGACCTAGTAGTGATATTGTTGGATCAAAAGGTATGAACAGTTTGGTTGCCCCTTGGGCATACTTTCAAATTCTTCTCCAGAATATTTGTACCAGTTCTCAACTCCACCAATGCTGTCCCAATCTTTCTCACGTCCTCTCCGACATTTATCATTTTCCTTTTTTGTCATATTAGCCAATCTAATATGTGGGAGGTATTATCTCAGAGGTGTTTTAATTTACATTTTTCTAGTCAAAAGTGATTTAGAAGAGTTCTTCATATGCCTATAGATAGCTTTGATTTCTTCATCTGAAAACTGTCTGTTCATATCCTTTAACCACTTATCAGTTGGGGAATACATTCTTATTAATTTGACTCAGTTCTCTGTATATAGAGAAATGAGACTTTTATCAGAAGTACTTGTAAAAACTGTTGCTCAGCTTTCTGCTTCCCTCCTAAGTTAGTTGTATTGGCTTTGTTTGTGCAAAAAGTTTTCAGTTTAATGGACTAAAAATTATCCATTTTGCATTTTGCAATGTTCTCTATCTCTTGTTTGGTTATAAAGTTTGTTCTCCCTAAATCTCACAGGTAAACTATTCCTTGATCTCTTAATTTGCTTATGGTATTAACTATTTTGTCTAAATCCTGTAGCCATTCTTTATCTTGGTATGGGGTCTGAGATGTTGGTCTTTGGCTTGTTTCTGCCATACTATTTTCCAATTTTCACAGCAGTTTTTGTGAAACAGTGAATTAGTATGTGAGAATCTGGAGTCTTTAGGTTTGACAAATGGTACATTGCTATAGTCATTGACTACTGTGCCTTGATTAGCTAGCCTATTCCACTAATCTTCTACTCTATTTCTTGGCCAGCAGCAAGTAGTCTTTATGATGCTACTTTATAATATAATTTTAGATCTAGTATAGCTAGGCCACCTTCCTTTGCATTTCTTTTCATTAATTTAATAGATATTCTTGACCTTTTGTTTTTCCACATGAATTTTGTTATTATTTCTTCCACCTCTATAAAATAGTTTTGGGTAGTTTGATTTGTACGTCACTGAATAAGTAAGTTAATTTATCTAAAAGTGTCATTTTTATTATATTTGCCTGGCCTGCTGTTAAATAATTGGCATGTTTCCAATTGCTTAAATTTGGCTTTATTTGTGTTAAAAGTGTTTTGTAATTGTGTTCATGTATTTCCTGGGTTTGCCTTGGCAGGTAGACTCATGCATATTTTATATTATCTATAGTTATTTTAAATGGAATTTCTCTTACTTTCTCTTGCTGCTGGACTTTGTTGGTAGCATGTAAATTTTTTTACTATTTATATGCATTCCTTTATATCCTGCAACTTTGTTAAAACTTAATTGTTTCAAGTATATTTTAGCTGTTTTCCTAGGATTTTTTAAGTATACCATGATATCATTTGCCTGTTCCTCTTTGCATTTCCTCATTGCCTATTCTAATTCCATCAATTCATTTTTCTTCTCTTATTGCTAACACTAACATTTCTAGTAAAATATTGAATAATAGTGGTGATAATAGGTATCCTTGTTTCACCTCTGGTCCTGCTGAAAAACCTTCTAGCTCGTCATTGAATATAATGCTTGCTGATGGTTATATACAGATACTGCTTATCATTTTAAGGAATTCTCTTTTTCCCCCTATCTTCTCTAGTATTTTTAGTAAGAAAAGGTGCTATATTTTTTGTCAAAAGCTCTTTATGCATTTATTAATGCTGAACCAGTCCTACATTCCTGGTACAAATCACACCTGGTCATAGTGTGTTATTCTCAACTTAAGCTGCTATAATATTTTTCCTAATATTTTATTTAAAATGTTTGCATCAATATTTATTAGGGTAACAGGTCTATAACTTTCTTTCTCTATTTTGTCTCTTCTTGGTTTAGGTACCAGTATCATATATGAGTCATAAAGGGAATTTGGTAGAACTCATTAATTCGGTTTTTTTTCCAAATGGCATAACGTATTGCAATTAATTGTTCTAAAAAAGGTTAGGTAGAATTCACTTGTAAATCCATCTGGCCCTGGAGGTTTGTTCTTATGGAGTTTGTTCATGACTTGCTCAATTCCTTTCTCTAAAATGGGATTCTTTAAGCATTTTATTTCCTCTTCTGTTTATTTCCTCTTCTGGGGGTGGGAGGTAAAATAAATAAGAATGTGGCACAACAGGGAGAAGATAGGAAGAAAAATCCCGGTTTTTGGTCCCTACGAAGAATAAACACCTCCAGGCTAGGGTCCACTTAATAACAAGCAGCAAGCTTCTTAAACAACAAGCAGCAAACCCTCAGGAGAGGTGGTTTGGGAGGCTCCCTAGGTCCCAGTCACAAGAACTTTTACCCCCAGTATAGTGAGGGGAGTTGGTCATCTGATCTGTGGATGAACAAGGGATCCTTTACTGACAAGAACCATGCTGAGGAGAGCCCCACAGGTGGGAAAGAACCAGCGTGTGCTCCTGAGTGGAGAAGCAGTGGAGCAGAAAGCCCCTGGGTGTGTGAACTTATAGGAGGCTGGAGGTTTGGCTTTAGTTCCAGGATGGAGGAGAGAACTGAGATCTGTAGCAAGAGGCACCGTTCCCTATACCCCAGGGCTAGAGGTGATTACAAAAATTAAACTATTACTACCAAAAAATGCACAGGTTAAGAAGAAAGAATCCAACCATAGAAAGTTGTTATGGAATTAGAGAAGAAAGGAGTTGATCTTCAAAGGAGGTTATTGAAGCAAAGACACCCATTCTACCCCAAAGAGTAAGGTCAAATGGTCACCTGCCCAACAATAATTTATAGAACAACTTAAGAAAGACTTTAAAAATGAAATGAAAGAGATGGAAGAAAAGCTAAAAAACATAAGAATAATCCAAGAAAAACAAAATTATGCAAAGAAAATAAACCAATTAAAAAAGCAGATCCAGAATCTTAAGCAAGAAAATGACACCTTGAAAATTAGAACCGGGCAAGCCAAAGCCACTGAGGTTATAAGAGATCAAGAAATAATTAAACAAAATATGATTAATGAAAAAAAATTGAAGAGAATGTGAAGCATCTTATAAGATAAACGACTGCTCTGGAGAATAGATCAAGGAGAGAAAACAGAAGAATAATTGGCCTACCTGAAAGTTAAAATCAAAAAAAGAATCTTGATACAATAATACAAGAAACAGTTAAAGAAACTTGTCCTGAAGCATTAGAACAAGGGTCAGGGAATAAAAGTAGAAAAAATCTATTGAGCACCACTTGAAGGAGATCCTATGAGGAAAACTGATAGGAATATTATAGAGAAATTCTAAAACCCCCAGGTCAAGGAGAAAATATGAAAAACCACAAGAAAAAATAGTAATTTCAATATTGTGGTGCCAAAATTAGAATTACACAAGACATAGCTGTGGAGGTGCTAAAGGGCTGCAGGTCTTAAAACACTGTATATCAAAGAATAATAGAACTGCTGTTGTGACTGAAAATATCATACCCATCAAAGTTACGCGTAGTCCTGAATAAAAATAAAAATAGGCATTTGATCAACTATCAGACTTCCAGGATTTTGTTAAAGAAGACAAAATGAACACAACAGAAGATTTGACACACAAAAACCAAGAGAAAATAAGGTACATACCAAAGAGTGATTACAAGGGATTCAATAAGGATAGACTATTTGCCTTTTGTGTATTTATGTAGGAGATTGTCATTAAGAACTAGATAGTTCATAAGAAAGATTGGAGTAGATCTGAGTAGACCTTCCCTCAGAAACTGGTGAAATCTTAGAAGCACTTTAAATAGGAATGAAAACCATGGTCTTTGCTTACTTTGCTTCACTTGCCAGTTAAATTATATGCATTATATGTGATGAACTTGACTTATCTTCTTCAATTCAGCAAACATCAAATCAAATTTAATTTTCTCTTCTTTCTAACTTCAAAGGACAGGCTGCCTTATATATCTCCCAAATGTAGTATTGACATCAAACTAAGAGATAGATTAAGCTGCTTTCACCAAGGCTTGCTGCAAAATAACCTATAGTCTACTATGTAGATGAACTAATAAAATTCAGAATGATAAATTTTTCCCCTCTGGAATGGGAATATAGTCAAACAATTAAGGAAAATATCCTAAATCTATTCCATGAATTTAATTTAATAAACCATTTACTAGAAACCAACTATGTGGAAGCTATGCTAGGCACCATGGATGCACAAGCCCTGCTCTCAACTAGGCAGTCCATCCACAAGTATTTATTATATATCGATTCCCTGGCACTGTGCTAAAAGGAGTACAGTACACAAATAACTATGAATCAAGGGCAAGTTAGATAACTTCAAAGCATAGATCCAGGCAAAGTTTTGAGAGATTAGTAGACAGGGTGAACAATGAAGGGGCAGTGGACATTGAAGGCTTCATGAAGAAAAAGAAATCTAAGAAAGTATACCCAGATCTTCTTACTGAAAGGAGATGATTCTTTCTCCTAGTTTCAAACTCTGTGTCTAAAGCCCAGGCTATGTTATCCAAATAAAGCAATAGTGTACATTCTAGTCCAGCAACTAAGTCATATCGGTGCTTTTGTGAAAAATGGGTCCCATGTTGCTCTACTAGTGGCATCATTTCTCAAAAATACAATTACCTTGAACTCTAGTTCACTTGTTAAATGTTTCAACTTTGATTTCCCCTTGGCTTTGTACATTCTTAAAATTCTCATGCCATATCTGTAGGTTCATCACAAATCTTTTCTTATGCATGTCTGTCAGAATCTATTGCTGAGATTAAGGACTTTATACAAGAAATGGATGAGTTAATCAATGCTGAATGCAGTAGTCCCTTTTTATTCAGTACTTTTAATGGAAGGTAATATGACTTAATGGGAAACAATCAAGGGACTTAGAGAAAGTGATAACAAGAGAAGGTATTAAGACATCAGTATAGATATAATTTTTATACTAGCATCCACATGCAACTGTCCCCTATTCTCAATAGTCCAAAATGTTAGATCTCATCTAGGAGCTTTCCTGACTACAGGTTGCCTAAAGTACCCTTAAACAGTTTTATGGGTGCTAGACCATTCTGGACTCTAGACTTCCTGTCATGATCTGAAGACCATTGTGCTCAGGGCAATCTGATGACATTTATATTGTAACTCTTCTCTGCCTCTTACTAGTACCACTTTAGAGGTCACAGCCCCTAGTGGCAGTTAGGTGATTTAATTGATAAGTGCTTGATTTGGAGTCTGGAAGATCAGAATTAAAAAAACAGCTTCAGACACTTAGTAACATGTGATGTTAGACAAATCAATTCACATTTACCATCCTCAATTTCCTTATTTGTGAAATGGTGGCAATAATAGCACATACTTCATTAGTTTTTATGAGGATCAAATTTGATAATATCTGTAAATCATTTTGTAAACCTTGAAATACTATATAAATATTATTGTTGTTTTTCTTATTTGTTAGGTAGATTAGTGGACTAACTAGTTTGAACGTGACAGTTTCAGTTCCATTGGGAGAGTGTTTAATGGCTGTACCACTTTGTAAGTATTGGAACAAATATGTACTGTATCTTCATACTGCACAATACTGAAATATAAACTAATATTCTAACTAATCTGCTTAGTATAAGTAACAAAATCAAGAATTTCAAATCCCAAAATATTTCTTTGGAATTCATTTTCACCTTTCATAACAAATAGCACATTTATATACTGACAATTCTACATTTATACAATGTTTTTCTTATGTCAGACCTCTAGTTCAGGGTTGAGGAAACTGTGGCCTTGAGACCACATATGACCCTCTAAGTTCTCAAATGGAGACCTTTGACTGAATCTAAACTTTACAAAACAAATCTCCTTAAGAAAAGGATTTGTTCTGTAAAACTTGAACTCGCTCAGAAGGCCATACCCAAGGACCTACAAAACCACATGTGACCTTGAGGCTTCAGGCTCCCCACCCCTGCTCTAGTCTATAACCTGCTTCTGTTTTCCTAGCTTAGAAGTTCCATCACATGATTGCTCATTCAAGTCATCTGAAATGCTGATAATGGTAACTTATGCTGAACATTATTTATTCCTTGATAATGTTTACTAAAAGTTTAATTTCCATTGCCCTGAAAATAAATAAACCAAGGCTCTGAATAGGGGCTTGGTGATCAACTGCTATGTCTCTCTCCAGGGATCAATATAGCCAAGTGCATAAAAGTTTATGAATAGAGTAGTGACAAACAGAGAATGACTGTTTTGGTACTAACATCTTCAAGAAACTGTCTGTTAATGTGGTGATTAACAAAATATGTTTCAGAGATGTCTGGTGTTGAATTTGGAAGAGGTCTGAAATCAATACAATCAATGAATCCATCAGCATTTTTTAAGTGCCAACTATATGCCAGGACAAAGAGAGTCCTTGCCCTCAAGGATGTCACAATCAAATGGAGGAGATGGCAAATTTTATAGGGTCTTATGAGATCAAAACTATTTTCATAATAATATCAAGGTGTTTTCACTTTTAATATAGTATATTTATAGATATAATTGATGAAAATACTGATAGATATTATTGATGTAAAAAAACACTTTGGGTACTCAATTTTTAAGACACCAAAAACGTGTAACTCTTGCTATTAAGGAGGGGGGGTAGCTTCTCTGTTCTATTGGAAGTAGAGACCTCACCTATCAACACATGTGTCAACAATGGTGACTGTTTGCACACAGACATCTCTGGATTTGTTTAAAATATATTCCTTTGTGGTATGATTTCACCCTCCCTAGGCACCACAATATTTACCCTTTACCATTGGGCACAACTGTCAAAACTATCCCTCTTCTATTCCAGTCTTTGTTTTTATATTCCTTCAGCACTTGGACCGTGAATTGTATTTCATTAAAATAACACCATTTGTTAAAGAAAAGATGTACCTGACTCAACATCAATAATACACAAGGAATGTGATTTGTGGGTCCCTTCCCACAGTGGTGGTAATGGATTTGCCTTCAAGCCCAGCTGCCAAGAGATAGCATAGTCAATACTTGCTGAGAGAAAATAAAGCTAGCTAACCTATTCAGAAGAATGGATACCTGAATTTATGCTAAAACTGATACAATCTTAGAGAACTTCTTGGCCATAAGCATTAATACTTTTTTAGTAGATACTCTTATTAACTTGAAAGATAAGCTATTTTTGAAGTTATGTGGCTTTTGACTTTGTCCTTATATTTATTTTTTGTAATGAATGTAACATTAGACCTCAGCAAAGAAGACAATTGAACAATCTAGAGACTGAGTTCTTGACATTTTTGCATCATGGGTCATTTTGGCAACTTGGTGAAACCTGTGGAAACTTTCTCTGAATGATATTTGAAATGTTTTAAATTTAGAAATTAAACTTGACTGAATTTGATGTGTCATGTTAAATTTAATATCTTAGATTTACATAAAATATATTGATTTCAAAGGAAAGCAATAATGTTGAAATGCAATGATCAAAATGTAAGAAAAAATGATCATTACATGCCAGGCCTAGAGGCCTGAGGGCTACCCGAGTCTTCTTACCTTACCTCTCGCAGGTCTTCGGCTGGCCAAACCGGATAATCGTATGAGAGAAGAGACCTCCCAGAGTCGAACAAGGGTTAAGCTTTATTCAGGGTCCTGGTTACAAGTGCAGGGGGAATTCTTCCTTAGGAGGGAGCGAGGAATCTCCCAAGGAGGCAAAGATCTTATAATAAGAGACTGGAAGCAGAAGTGTAAGTGGGGAGAGAGGGAGAGGGGAGAGTGAAGAGAGGAAAAACGGAGCCTTCTGTCCTGTCCGCTCCGCACCCCTCCCGCCTAAGAGTGCCTTCAGGCTTTCCTGATCCCAATTAAGCTCTCCGGCCACATAGTTTGCACCTGAATACCGTGCCTGTTAGATAACAATAGGAGTGCCCAGATCCGGGACAGTCTCGAGGGGGATGCTCCTCCCATCACGTTTCTCACGGGAAGAGGCGGAAATACACGAGATTGCTCGGTCTCACTCCTGGATTCCCTGGTGTTTATGGGGGGCCTCATGAGAACTCTAAGATTTAGAAGTTCCCACCTTTACCCGCCCGAGACTGTCCACATGGAATTGAGCTTCCATCCCCAGCAATTACATATTTATTTTTCTCTTACTATGTACAATGAACTGTGCTAGGTGTTGGGGATACAAAGGAAAATTAAATATCTCTTAACTTCTACGCACTTTTTATCGTTTTCTGGGATTATATATATATATATATATATATATATATATATATATATATATATATATATATATATATATATATATATATATATATATATAACATGAATAGAAACAAATACATATAATTTTAATGTATCGTATTATACAATAATTTATTATATTGTGTTAAATGTTATATAGAAATTATTTATTATAAATAAATATAATACATAATATATATATTATTGTCTATATCTGGGTATATACACATAATGAAATAGAAAATAATTTCAAGAGAAAAATGTCACTGAGGAAAGCAGGTAAAGTGTCATATAGAAAGTGGCACTTGATCTGTATTTTGAGACAAGTTATGCACTAAAAGCGAAGAAAGAGAAGAGTGTGTCAGAGATATGAGGGATCACTTGTACAAGGGTACTGGTGAAAGAAATGAAAATACAGGGACAGAAGATAGGGGTTTTTGAGCAAAGATTGATATGGGCATAATTAATATAAAATTGAAATAGTGGACAGGGGTCAAGTTGTGAAAAATTTTAAGTGTCAAGCTCAAAATTTTATCTTTACTCTCAGAACTAATAGGGAATTATTGAATATTTTTGAATCAGGGCTCTGACAAGTCAGAGTTGTGCATTTACAATGTCATTTTCTCCATTGTATGGAGGATAAACTGGGGAGTAGTAAGACTGGAGTTAGAGAGAGCAATTAGGGAGTTGTATTGTAGTTATAAAGGTGGGAGGTGACTATAACCAGAACTATGCCAGAGATTGTGTGACTGAATAGCAAGCAATGGAGGTAGGAAAAGTTGTGGGAGTATAATCGGCAAGATTTTCCAGATGATTAGATGTGCCAATTAAAGTAAAAAAAGAAGAGAGAATAGTGCAACATGATTCCAGTATTATGACCCTGATGATTGGAAAGATGGCAGTGCTGTCTAAAGAAATGAGAATTCTGAGGATCTTTAATTAAATGATATCTATATGGACAAAGCAGTTTGGAAAAAAGTTGGAATCAGTGCAAGAACATCTGCTGCTTTTATATCCATTAGATACTGACCTAAATTTGCAGACATACAATATCAAAGAAGCATTTAAAATTATCTAGTCTCATTTACAGATGAGGAAACTGAGCTCTTAAGAAGTAAAGTGAGGTTGACTCAAGATGACAGAGAAAAAGCAGAGACTTAAACTGAAAAGCAGCTACTTGAACTGTCTCTAAAAGTCCTCCAAATACCTGGAAAAATGACTCCAAATGAATTCTCAAAGAGACAAAGTGAAACAAATTTCCAACCCAAGACAGTCTGGAAGGTCAATGGGAAAGTCAACTTGCAAGGGGCTGGGAGAGGAGCCCAGTTCAGAGTTGGCCTCACTGGCATAGACCAAGACCCAGAAAACACAGATCAGGGATCAGGGGACTTAATCACTGGCAGCTGAGGCAGTTTCCAGACTTCTGAACCCACAAACACCAAAACCAATTTAAAAGGTCAGTGGGAAAGGTCTTTTGAACTTGAGTGAGAGAGGAGCACAGATCACTCCTGGTTGAAGTGCAGTCCCAGGGTGGTGGCAGCTACAGAAGTAATGTGTTTGTGTCAGGGGGAATGACTGCTTCCAGAGATCTCATCCCACAAACAGTAAGGAAATGAAATATCTGATCAGAAAATTACAGAAATTTCTTATTTGGTAGTCCAAGATTCTATTTCTTTGGACATACTTGAATCTGGGTGGCAGTTTTGGGGCAAGGAACACTGGCACAGCAGCAATTGTGGTAGCAGTAAAGAAGTAACTCTCCTCACAGTTCCAAGGCAGAAAAGAGTGCTTGTGGTCATTAACAGACCAGAATACAGGCCAGGAAAGGAATAAACACCTCTCCTTTGATCATAGCACCTTGGAAGAACTGAAAACCTAGAACTATCTCTGAAAACAGGTACACAAAACCCCTGAAGCTTGGGAGAGTACACCCTCCTCAGTGGAAGCAAAGTTAACAAACTTTAATAAAGCATTAAAAAATCAAATTGTCTTGGGAAAAGAGCAAATAAAGGAAAAAAATTCAGACTAAAAACTTACCTTGATGACAAGGAAGATCATAACATAAACTCAGAAGCGAATAAAGTCAAAACTGCTACATCCAAAGCCTCCAAGAAGAATATGAATTGGTTGTAGGCTATGGAAGAGCTCAAAACGGTTTGTAAAAATCACTCAAGAAAAGCAGAGAAAAAAATGGGAAGAGAAACGAGAATGATGCAAGAAAATCCCGAAGAACATGTCAATAGCTTGCTAAAAGAGACTCAAAACAAGACTGAAGAAAATAGCACCTTAAAAAATTAACTAACTCAAATGGCAAAATAAGTTCAAAAAGTCAACGAGGAGAAGAATGCTGTGCAAAGCAGAACTGACCAAATAAAAAAGGAGGTCCTAAAGCAAAGTGATGAAAATAATTTCTTAAAAATTAGAATTAGGGGAGGAGTAGAGCCAAGATGATGGAGTGAAAGAAAGGACTCACTTGAGCTCTTCCACAAATTCCTTCAGGTACTTCCAGAAAGTGAATCTGAGCAAATTTTAGAGTGGAAGAATTTACTATGAGACAGATTGTGAGATCAAAGGATATGTTACACTGGTTTGGTAGAGGACAGAGAATACACACTGCAGTAGCACAGACTCAGCCATAGTGGAGTGAGAATGGTCCTGGACAGACTGAATGCCCAGCAGTAGTGCCAATTAAAAATGTCTCAGTGCAGGATGGTAGTCTATTTAAGCTGGGTGATGGAGAAGAGGAGGGCCCACAGAACTGGCAGCAGGCACTCCTGTGGCAATCAACCCACAGATTAAATGTTTGAAAGTTATCTACATTAACTTCTTGGAGTCAAGATGGCAGAGTGAACTGTAAGTGACCTCACTCTCCCCTTGTTGACCTTGAAAAATGCAGAGAATATTGCCCTAGGAAAACCCTGGTATAATAGAGCTAGAACAAGAGGTATAGCAGTCTTTCATCTTAGGAGGTTAGGGAGATTTATGGGAATGGTCTCTCTTGCTGAAGGGGACCAGTGCAGGACCAGAAGTGTTCTAGAAAGCCTGACCTCAGTGGTTCACCTGGAGATCTTGAGGATTAGAGTGGGAGAGGGTGGTGGAGCCAATAACTGCCAACACCAGGACCCCACAGTTGCCTTAGCACAGCCAGAGGAATTGAGCAGACACCATCACAGATCGAGTTCATCAGTCACTCAGTCTGCCCATGCTCTAATACCACCCTAGGGAGGAGGAGACCTCCAATGGCCACACCACCCCTCCCCCAGATCTCATGCCATGAGCTTCAGGGTAACCAGGGAAACTCAGAAATACTTCACCAGGCCTCATTCTTGGCACACACAAACCAGATCAGCACCAGGTAAGCAGCAACATTATACAGATTTTGCTTGAAAGAACCAGAGGCCACAGCACACAAAGCCAGTAACCAGGCCCCAAGCTCCCAGCACAAGAAATGTGGGACTGAGTC
Source organism: Notamacropus eugenii (assembly GCF_028372415.1). Classification (NCBI taxonomy): domain Eukaryota; kingdom Metazoa; phylum Chordata; class Mammalia; order Diprotodontia; family Macropodidae; genus Notamacropus; species Notamacropus eugenii. The sequence continues at coordinate 90,221,141 of NC_092878.1, forward strand.
CCGTGTGCCCCAGAAGTGAAGATTCACTTTAAATGCCAAGACAAAATCAATCACCATGAGAAAGAAGCAAATTAAAAAAGGAAGAACCATAAAATCTTACTACATGGACAAGGAAGATCAACATATGAATTAAGAAGAAGAATACTGCATTGACACTATAACCATATCTGAGAACTGAAAAGGTAATATGAACTGGTCTAAAGACCAAAAAGCATTCTTGGAAGAGCCCAAGAAGGATTTCAACAGTCAAATTAAAGGATAGAATAAAAATTCACCATTGATTTTAAAAATGAAATCTACAAAATAAAAAAAAAAAATCACTTGAAAAAATGAAATTGACCAAATGGATAAGGAGACACAAAAGGTAACTAAATAAAATGATTGGTGAAAAATTTGAATTGGACATGAAGAAGCTAATGAATCTATGAGGCACAAAGAATCAGTCAAACAAAATCTGAAGAATGAAAAAATAGAAGAAAACATAATAAAATATCTCATTGGAAAAACAAGTGACCTGAACAATTGATCCAGGAGAGACAATCTAAGAATTACTGGTCTACCAGAAAGCCAATTTGAAAAAAAAAAAAGAGAGCCTGGACAATTATTTCCAAAAAATCATCCAGGAAAACCGCCCTGAGGTCCTAGATAAAGATGGCAAAACAGTCATCAGAAGAATCCACTGGGCAGAGCCAAGAAAGCAGGGATGAATCTGAGTTCATCCACAAACTTCTTCAGATACCTCTAAAAAGTGAATCTGAGCAAGTTTTAGAGTGGCAAAATCCACTAGGAGACAGAATGTGGTAGATTCCCACTCCTGGACAACCCAGAGAAGGATCTGTTGCAAGAGACTGGGGCAGTACAGAGTACATGGGGTGCACCACAGCAGACTGGGCCATAGAGGATTGGGAATGGCTCCAATCAGACTGAATCAGAAGCAGTAGAGCAGATTCTCAGACTTCTCAGCACAGGATGGTAGTCCTGTGGTACTGAGTGAGAGAGAAGCTCAGGGCCTGTGGTAATAGCAGAAGCCACTCCTGAGGCTGATAGCCCACAGAATAAATGTTTAAAAGTCACCTACTTGAACTTCCAGGAACCAAGATTGTGGAGCAAGCTGTAAGTGCAGTTAGTCTCCCCTTGTTTACCTTGAAAAACCCAGAGAATATTGCCACTGGAAAATATCTGGAATAATAGAGCCAACAGTAGTCTTTCAGCTTGGGAGGCTATGGAAATCAACAATCCTGAGGTTGAAGGGGACCAGTGCAAGAATAGAGGCATTCCAGCAAGCCTTAACTCAATGAACCAGGAGGAGATCCTGAAACACGGGGGATAGAACCAGTAAGGCACCCCAGGTGTGCCTTAGCACAGGCAGAGAAATTGAGCAGACACCAGCACAGATGGGGTTCGCCAGCCACTGAACCTGCTTGTACTCTAGCTCAGCCCTATGGAAGCAGGACACCTATGCTACCCAGACTACCCCTCTCCCACACCTCACACCTTGAGCTTCAGTAGAACCCCAGGGAAGCTCAGAAAGACTTCACCTGGCCTCAGTCTTGGCACAAAGCAACCAGATTAGCACCAGGTAAGCTTCAGCATTATATTGCTTCTAGCTGAAATAACCAGAGACCACAAAACACAAAGTCAGTAACAGGCCTCAAGCTTTCAGCATAAGATAACGGGACAGATGCCCCCGTGCCCAAGAAGCAGAGATCCACTTTAAAAGCCAGGAAAAAAAGCAATCATTATAAGCAAGAAGCAAATCAGAAAAGCAAAAACCATAGAATGCTACAATGGGGAAATGGAGGACCAGAACACAAATTCAGAAGAGGATAGCACTGACAATATATTCATATCTGAAACCTCAAAAGGGAATATGAATTGGACTCAAGGTAAAAAAGCATTCTTGGAAGATTTCAAGAAGGATTGCAAAAGACAAATTAGGGAGGTAGAAGAATGATTTTTAAAAAGGTCAATGGGGGTGGAGCCAAGATGGTGGAGTAGAAAGACACACATATGCTAGCCCTTACCCCACAGCCGATAAAATACCTATAAAGAAGAACTCTCAACAAATTCTAGAGCAGCAAAAGTCACAGAACAACGAAATGGAGGAGATTTCTATCCCAGAGTGACCTGAAAGACCAACGGGAAAGGTCTGTCGCACACTGAATGAGGAGCAGAGCCCAGCCCTTCCTTGGCCACATGGCAGTTCAGAGCAGATCCGAGCAGGCTTCAGGGACAGAATGTCCAGTGGGAGCACAGATCCCTCAACCCACAGGCACTAAAAATCAGTGAGAGAGTCTCTTTGGCTGGCCAAGAAGGGAGCAGGGTGTCCCCATAACTCAGGCCTCCTCAGGTGGCAGCAGTAAAGGCAGCAGCTGACAGGGCTCCCAAAACAAGCAATAGCCCACATCCATTGGTGAAGGTCTCATGGTAAACCCCCTGAGGGATCTGAGCCCTGTGTGGCGACCTTGACCCTGCCTCAGCAGCTGATCTTAATCTCACACTGAATAGTAGCCCTGCCCCCCCTAAAGGCCCTGAGGCTTTGGAGCAGCTCATTAGAATCTCAGCCCCCAGTGCTGGCTTGACACAACTGGAGGCGAGGTGAGTGTAGAGAGGAAACTCAGAAATCAAGTAACTGGCTGGGAAAATGCCCAAAAAAGGGAAAAAAAATAAGACCATAGAAGGTTACTTTCTTGGGGAACAGGTGTCTCCTCCCATCCTTTCAGATGAGGAAGAATAAGGCATACTGTCAGAGGAAGTCAAGGCCTCTGCCTCTAGGGCCTCAAAAGGGAACTTAAACTGGTCTCAGGCAATAGAAGAGCTTAAAAAATAAGTTAGCAGCTTATTAAAGAAGAACTCAAAATATGCCGAGGAAAATAGCAGCTTTAAGAAGAGGTTAACTCAATTGGAAAAAGAGGTCAAAAAAGCCAATGAGGAGAAGGCAGTTTTAAAAAGCAGAATTAGCCAAATGAAGGAGAAGGTTCAAAAACTCACTGAACAAAATAATTTGTTGAAAGAGAGAATTGAATTCAGGGAAATGAATGACTATGAGTTAAACCAAGCAGTTAGTAAACAAAGCCAAAAATTTGAAAAAAAAATAGAAGATAATGTGAAACATCTCATTGGAAAAACAACTGACTTGGAAAATAGATCCAGGAGAATCAATTTAAAAATTATCGGACTACCTGAAAGCCATGATCAAGAGAAGAGCCTAGACATTATCTTCCATGAAATTATCAAGAAAAACTGCCCTGATGTTCTAGAATCAGAGGGCAAAATAAATATTGAAAGAATTCACTGATCACCTGCTGAAATAGACCCGAACAGAGAAACTCCTCGGAATATTGTGGCCAAATTTCAGAGTTCCTAAATCAAGGAGAAAGTACTGCAAGCAACCAGAAAGAAACAATTTGAGCATTGTGGAAATACAGTCAGGATAAAACGGGATCTGGCAGCTTCAACATTAAGGAATCAAAGGGCTTGGAATGGAATACTTCAGAGGTCAAAGAACTGAGATTGAAACCAAGAATGACTTACCCAGCAAATGTGAGTATAATAATTCAAGGGAATAAATGGTCATTCAATGATGTAGAGGACTTTCATTCATTCATATTGAGGAAAAGACCAGATCTGTATAGAAAATTTGACATCCCAAGACAAGAATCAAGAGAATCATGAAAAGGTAAATAAGACAGAAAAATCATAAAACACTCTTTCAAGCTGAACTGTTTACATTACTACATGGAAAGAAAATATTTATAACTCTTGAATCTTTTCTCAGTATTTGGGTAGATGGAGAGATCGTACATTGACACACACACACACACACACACGCACATGCACATATATAGACAGAGAGTACAGGGTGTGTTGAATCATAAGAGATGATATCCACACAAAAATAAAATAAAATAAAATAAAAATTAAGGGGTGAAGGAGAAAAATACCGAGAAGAGAAAGGGAAAAATGGAATGGGGCACGATATAACTCATAAAAGAGATAAGAAAAATCTTGTTCAGTGGAGGAGAAAAGGGAAAAGGGGAGAGGGGAAAAATGAAGCTACTCTCTCCACATGTGGCTGAAGGAGGGAATAACACGCTCACTAAATTTGGTATGAAAATTTATATCACACCACAGGAAAGTAGGAGAGGAGGTGACAAGTGAGGTGAGAAGAATGTTAGAAGGGAGGGCAAATGGGAGAAGGGAGTCTCTAGAAGTAAACACTTTTGAGAAGGGACAATGTCAGTTGTGGGGGGAAAATAAGGAGAGATAGAGTAGGATTAGTATTAGTATTAGTAGTAATGAGTATTACACAACATGATTATTATGGAAGTGTTTTGCAAAACAACACATATTTAGTTTCTATTGAATTGCTTGCTCAGTGGGGCTGGGGAAGGAAGGGGGGGAGAGAAGGTGGAATTCAAAGCATTAGCAACAAATGTTGAGAATTTTTATTGCATATAATCTGGAAATAAGAAATACAGGCAATGGGGTATAGAAATTTGTCTTGCCCCACAAGAAAAGAGGGAAGATGGGGATAAGGGAAGGGTGGTGTGTGACAGAAGGTAGGGTACATAGAGGGAAGGAGTAATCAGAATGCAAGGTATTAGGAAGTGTGGGGAAGGTGAGTGATGGGGAGAAAAATTGGACATGTTACAAAGTGAGATAAAAGCAATTAGTATTAAAACAATTGACTGAATTAATTACTGAGAATAAATCAATACCATCTTTAGTTTGGGGAAAAGAATTTTAATGTAAATTTCCTGGAGGAAGGTAACGTCGGGTAAAATTTGGCATTGATAGAAAAGTTAAGGTTGTAATGGTAAATTTGATTTTATGATTGCTATTTAATCATGAACTAGAACATGTATAGCAAGACATTTAAGCCACTTAAGACTTGCCTCAAAAGATGTTCCTTAGCCAAAGTGAAATTATAATCATATTTGAAAGCTGATTATGGGAAGTTGCCATTTTTAGAGGCTATGGAACTATTAAGCTACTGTTCTTCTGAGTCTAACTCCAGGTATGGATAGCAAGAAAGGTGGTCTGAACCTCCAATCCATGATGCCAGTAAACCTGTGAGATGCTGGTATGAATTGCAAAAGGTGATCTCACGGGAAGAGTGGGAGAGTGGCTGTTCAGTCTGGGCTGAGGTAGGATTCTCCTGACTCAATTTCCCCACTGGTGCCTGGCAGGCTTTAAGCCTGACTGAATGCAAGTGGACAGTCTGCTCCTACCTGGAATTGACATGAAGTTGGGGAGATATTGTATCCCTGCAATGTCCCTACTCTTGGTGGCAATTTCCTATAGTGAAAAGTTTTGTAAGCTTAATACCAGATCTATTCAATTTTCGATTATTGGTAGGGGAACATCTGAGGTTAAGTCTAAAATTAAGCTATTAGGAGTAGGACTTTAGACCAACAACAATAAGTTAGGGTCCTTTAATTCTTAGTAATACTGTGGAGACAATTAGGTCAAGAGCTTATGAAGTTATGAACATAAATATTATTTGTGACTCAGCTGGTTAATGTTTAAAAAAAATTCCTTTGTGGTCCATATTGTAAACACTTTAAAAAGAAGTATCACGTGACCAAAAGTTTGAATTGTTTTATCTGTTATAAACTGTGTTAAAAATGAAAAATTAAATTTAAAAAGGCCAATGATTTTAAAAATATAGTTGACAGAATAAAAAGAAGAATACCTTTGAAGATAACATGTCCATAAAAAGTAAAATTGGTCAAATGGATAAGGAGGAACAAAACATAACTGGGAAAATGGTACAAATCAAAAAAGGAGGCACAAAAGCTAACTGAAGAAAACAATTTCTTAAAAGTTAGAATTAGGCAAGTAGAAGCTAATGAGTCTATGAAACATCAAGAATCAGCCAAACAAAATCTAAAGAATGAAGAAAAATAGAAAAATATGTAAAATATCTCACTGGAAATGCAGCTCATCTGGACAACTGATATAGGAGTGAAAATCTGAGAATCAGTGGTCTACAGGAAAGCCATAAAGAGATAAATAGAGCCTGGACAATGTATTCCAAGAAATCATCCAGAAAAAAATTCCTGGAATGCTTAGAACCAGAAGGAAAAATAGTCATCGAAAAAATCTATCCATCACTTCTTGAAAGAGATCTCAAATTTAAAATGTGAAAGAATATTGTTGCAAAATTCCAGAACTATCAAGTTAAGGAGAAAATACTACAAGAAAGAAGAAAGAAACAATTCAAATTTCAAACAACTACAGTCAGGATAAACCTTTGACCCATTTGATTTTTTAAAAATGGATAAACTAAATTGCCACTATCAAAAATTAAAAAGGATGTATTTACCACCAAAGAAGAAGAAATTGAAACAATAACTAGAAATAATTTTACCCAACTATGTGCCCATAAATGTGACACTCTCATTGAAATGGATTGACATTTATAAAACATATAAATTGGCCAAATTAACAGAAGAGGAAGTAAAACACTTAAAAACACCATCTCAGAAAAAGAAATTGAATAAGCCAATTGAACCTCCCCAGCAAAAAACCAGAAAAACAAATAAAAAAAAAAACTCTAATCCAGATGGATTTATATGCGAATTCTATCAAACATGTAAGGAACAATTCCAATACAATACAGACTATTTTGGAAAATTGGTGAAGAAGACATCCTACCAAATTATTTTTCTGACACAAATATGATGCTGATACCAAAACCAAAAAGAATCAAAACAGGGAAAGAAAATAATAGATCAATGTCCCTAATGAATATAGATGCACATATTTTAAATAAGACACTAGCAAAAAAGATTACAACAACTTATCACAAGAATAATATATTTTGACTAGTTATCTATTTATACCAGGAATGCAGAGCTGGTTCAATATTAGGAAAACTATCAACTTAAGTAATCATATCAACGATAAAACTGAAAGAAACCATATGATTATATCAATGAATGCAGAAAATACTTTTGATAAAATACCACCATTCCTACTAAAAAGACTGAAAAGCATAGGAATAAATGTGACCTTCCTTGAAATGATAAGTAACACCTACTTAAAACCATCAGCAAGCATTATAACTAATGGGGATGAGCAAGATGCGTGTCCAGTAAGATTGAGGGTGAAAGAAGGATTTTCATTATACCACTCTAATTCAATATGGTGCTAGAAATGCTATTTTTAGCAATAAAAGAAGAAAAATAAACAGAAGGAATTAGAATAGGCAAAGAGGAAATTAAGTTATCACTCTTTGCAGAGGATATGAAGAGATATTTGGAGAATGCTAGAGAATCAATTAAAAAAACTACTTGAAATAATGAACAACTTTGGCAAAGTCACAGGTTACAAAATAAACCCACACAAATGTTTTGTACTTCTATATACTACCAACAAAGTCCAGCCGCAAGAGATAGAAAGAGAAATCCCATTTAGAGTTACCATAAACATTATATAATATTTAGGAGTCTAACTGCCAAAAGAAACCCAGGGACAATGTGAACAAAAGTGCAAAAAATTTTTGCACAAATAAAGTCAGATCTAAATAACTGTAAAAACATCAGGTGCTCATGATTAGGTGAGCTAACATAGTAAAATGACAATTCTACATAAATTAATTTACTTAGGGGGCAGAGCCAAGATGACAGAGTGAAAGCAACTACTCACCTAAGTTCTTAGACAACTCCTTCAGGTATCTCTAAAAAGAGAATCTGACAAAATATTGGAGGGACAGAATCCAATATGAGACAGAATGTGACAGGTTCACAGATCAGGACAGACTGGAAGGTTAACGAGAAGAATCTGTTCTGCAGAGTGGAAGAGCCCACAGCATACAGCACAGCATGTCCTGCCATGGCCTGGCATAGGAGGAAAGCCCTATGGCGGCCTGAGGCAGCTGCAGCACAGTGTAACAGCATAGTGGCAGCCCAGGTTGGAAGACCAGTGGAGCCGAGTAACTGACAGCTGCTGAGCCCCAAGTATCAGCAGCAGCTACAGATGAAACATCTCTAAGTGACCTACTTGAGCTTCTCAGAGAAAAAATGGCAGAGTGATTGGTAAATGCTCTCTCCTGTTCCACTTGTTGACCTTGAAAGAACCATAAAATACTTCCCCTGAAAAATCCGGGGTCAGTGGGATCAGCAGAAGGGGCAAACAGTCTCATAGCATGTGAGGCAAAGAAAATCGCTAAGGAATATTCCTCTTACTGTGGCAGAGGGAAACTGAAAGAAGGAGAATCCCAGGAGGGGTGGAGATCTGCAATCATGAACATCAGAAGACCAGGCTTGCCTCAGGGGAAATGGGAATACAATAGGGCAGCCCAGATCACCAACCCCTGAGCTTACCTTTGCTCCAACTCTGCTGAGGATATCTCCCATGACTGCACTGCCCTTCCCCCACAGTTAACAAGCTAACCCCAGGGCTAATCCAGGGAAACACAAAACAGAAAGAAAAATTGACACCTGCCCTTTGCTTTCTCACACCAGCCAGCTCAACACTAGGTTCTCCACCTTCTTGCTCCACCAAAGGCCACAATACACAAAGCATCATCATCATGTATAAGAAGAATCAGAGCAAGAAGGAAAAGACCACAGAATTCTGCTATGGGGACCAAAACACGAATATCAAAGAGGTCAGAATTGAAACTGTACTCCCACTTGAAACTTCAGAAGGGACTATGAATCACTCACATGCAAAAATAGCTCTCCTGGAATAGCTGAAGAATGAAAGAGAAGAAAAAACTGACCAATGATTTTAAAAATATGAAAAAAGAATTCTACGAAGAGAGCAACTCTTTAAAAGGGAAAACTGAACAAATGGAAAAGGAAGCACAAAACCTAACTGGGAAAATTGGACAAATGGAAATCGAAGTAGAAAATCTAACTGGACAAAATAATTCCTTAAAAGGAATAATTGGATAGACCGAAAAGGAGATGCAAAAGTTAACTGAAGAAAACAATTTGATAAAAATTAGAATTGGGGAAGTAGAAACTAAACATCAAGAATAAGTCAAACAAAATCTAAAGAATGAAAAGACAGAAAAAAACATAAAATATTAACTGGAAAAACAACTGACCCCCAAAAAAGATCCAGGAGAAAAAATTTAATAATTATTGACCTAAGCCATGATGAAAAAAAAAGTCTGGACTATATCTTCCAAGGAATCATCAAGGAAAACTGCCCAGAAGTGCTAGATTCAGAGGGCAAAATATTCATTGAAAGAATCCACCATTCACATCCTGAAAGGGATCCCAAACTAAGAACACCAAGAAATCTTGTTTCCAAATTCCATAACTATCAAGTGAAGGAGAAAATACTACAGGCAGCCAAAAAGAAACCATTTGAATATCAAGGAGCTATAGTCAGGATCACACAGGACCTTGCAGCTTCTACATTAAAAGATCGAAGGAATTGGAATATGATATTCCATGAGGCAACGGAGCTACAACCAAGGATCAATTATGCAGCAAAATTCAGCATAATATTTCAGGCAAGGAGATGGACATTCAACAAAATAAGGGATTTTCAGACCTTCCTCAAAAAAAGGCCAGGGCTCAATAGAAAATTTGATCTTGAAACACAGATCTCAAGAGAGGAATAAAAAGGTAAAGCATAGAAAAGAAATACTTATTCCTCAATTTGGGCAAACTGGTTCCCTCTCTAAGGTAATCATAAAGGAAAAAGGATACTTGTTAATCTTGACAATTTTACATCTACTATGAAAGATAAAAGGGATATACATAGATAGAGGGAATGGGTACAAAGTAAGTGATATGATGATAATAATATGATTTAAGCATGTGAAGGGATCAGAACAGGAGATATGAAAAGGAGGAAGCAGAAAATGGTAAATTACATAACAGGAAGAAGTACAAAATTATATTACAGTAGAGAGAAATAGGGGAGGGAGATGAGCATTGTTTGTGAGGTTATCTCATCTGATTTGGTTCAAGAATGAAACAATAAATTTAAGTATATAAATCTAACTAGCTCTATAGGCAGTGGGAGGGGAAGGGGAAATAAAGGGAAGGAGAGGCTAAAAGGGAGGGAAGAAGTAGTAAAGGTAAAGGGGAGTAAAAGGGAGGGGTGCTGAAAGAAGATAGGGCAGACTGTGGGAAGTGGTGGTGAAAAGTGAAAACTTTATTGAGGAGGGGAAGGGAGACAGGAGAACTAAAAGCACAAATGGTGGGGTAAAGGGTGGAAGGAAATACAGAGACTGTAATCATAACTGTGAATGTGAATGGAATGAACTCTCCCATAAAAAGGAGACTGATAGCAGAATGGATGAAAAGCCATAATTCAACAATGTGTTGTTTACCAGAAGAACATTTGAAACTGGGGATACACACAGGGTAAAGGTCAAAGGTTGGAGCAGAATATATTGTGCTTCAGCTGATGTAAGAAAAGCAGGAGTAGCAATCCTAATCTCAGACAAAGCAAAAAGCAGAAATAGATCTAATCAAAAGAGATAAGGAAAGAAACTATACCCTGATAAAAGGCACCATAGACAATGGAGCAATATCCTTACTAAAAATCTATGCTTAAAGTGTTACAGCATTCAGATTCTCAGAGAAAAGTTTGGTGGAGCTGTAGGAAGAAATAGAGAGCAAATCTATACTAGTGGGGGACTTCAACCTCCCCCTCTCTGAACGTGATAAGTGTAACCTTAAAATAAACCTTAAAGAAGTTAAGGAGGTGTATAAAACTCTGGATAAGGTAGATATGATAGATCTCTGGAGAAAACTGAATGGGGATAGATAGAAATGTGTCTTTTTCTCAGCAGTACCTGGCACATATACAAAAATTGACCATGTACTGGGGCACATAAACCTCACAGTTCAGTGCAGAAAGGCAGAGATAGTGAATGCATCCTTCTCATATCATCATGCAAAAAAAAAAATCATATGTAATAAAAAGCCATGCAAAGGTAAACCAAAAATTAATTGGAAACTAAATAATCTAATCCTAAAGAAGGAGTGGGTTAAACAATAAATTGTAGAAACAATTAACAACTTCGTCAGAGAGAATGACAATATTAAGACAATCTACCAAATATTATGGGATACTGCAAGAGTAGTTTTTAGGGGAAGCTTTACATCGTTGAATGCCTACATGAACAAAATAGAGAAAGAGGAGATCAATAAATTGGGGATACAGGTGAAAAATCTTGAAAAAGAACAAATTGAAAATCCCCACGTAAATATCAAATTAGAAATACGGAAAACCAAAGGAGAGATTAATAAAACTGAAATTAAGAAAACTATTGAACTAAGAAATAAAACTAATAGTTTTATGAAAAAACTAATAAACTTGATAAACCTTTGATTTTTTTGTTTAAAAAAGAAAGAAAGAAAAAAGCCAAATTACCAATATCATAAAAGGGGTGAACTCACCTCCAATGAGGAGGAAATTAAAACATTAATTAGAAATTACTTTGCCTAACTTTATTCCCACAAATTTGACAATCTAAATGAGATGGATGATTATTTTAAAAAATATTAATTGCCCAATTTAACAGAAGAGGAGGTTGAATACTTAATCAACCCCATCTCAGAAAAAGAAATTCAACAAACCATCAATGAACTCCCTAAGAAAAATTCTCCAGGGCCAGATGAATTTAAAAGTGAATTCTTTCAAACATTTAAAGAACAGTTAATTCCAAAACTATATAGACCATTGGGGAAGAAGGAGTCCTCCCAAACTCTTTCCATGATGCAAATATGGTTTTGATACCTAAACCAGGAGGAGACAAAACAGAGAAAGAAAATTATAGATAAATTTCTGTAATGAATATAGATGGAAAAATTTTAAATAAGATTTTAGCAATAAGAATACATCAACTTTTCACTAGAATAATACATTATGATCAGGTAGGATTCATACCAGGAATGCAGGACTGGTTCAATATTGGGAGAACTATTAACATTATCGATCATATCAACAACAAAACTAACAGAAACCACATGATTATCTCACTAGATGCAGAAAAACTTTTGACAAAATACAACGCCCATTCTTATTAAAAACACTGGAGAGCATAGGAATAAAGGGAACTTTCCATAAAATAATAAGCAGTATCTACCTAAAACATTCAGCAAGCATTATATGCAATGGAGATAATCCAGTAAGATCAGGGGTGAAACAAGCATGTCCATTATCATCAATATCAGTCAATATGGTACTAGAAATGTTGACTATAACAATTAGAGAAGATAAAGAAATTGAAGGAATTAGAATAGGCAAAGAAGAAACTAAGTTCTCACTCTTTGCAGAGGATATGAAGAGATATTTAGAGAATCCCCGAGATTCAAGTAAAAACTATGTGAAATAATAAACAACTTTGGCAAATTTGGAGGTTACAAAACAAACTCTCAGAAATCTTCTGCATTTCTGTGTATTAGTAACAAAGTCCCATAGCAAGAGATAGAAAGAGAAATCTCATTTAAAGCTAGGGTAGACACTACAAAATATTTGGGAATTTACCTGTCAAACCAAACCTGGGACTATATGAACACAATTGCAAGACATATTTTCCACAAATAAAGTCAGATTTAAGCAAGTGGAAAAACATCAGTTGCTCATGGATAGACAGAGTCAATGTAATAAAAATGACAATTCTACCTAAATTAACTTACTTATTTAGCACCATACCAATCCACATCAGATAATTATTTTCTAGAGTTGGAATAAATAATATCAAAATTCATCTGGAAGACCAAAGGTCCAGAATATCAAGGGGACTAATGAAAAGTAATGCTAGGGAAAGTGGTCTAGCTTTACTAGATTTCAAATTGTACTATAAAGCCACAATTATCAAAATCACTTGGTACTGACTAAGAAACAGAAGGGTAGTCAAGTGGAATAGGCTAGGTACTCAAGAAACAATAGTCCATGAATATAGCAATCTTCTGTTTGATAACTCCAAGGACCCAAGCTTCTGTTCGTCAAAAATTGCTGGGAAAACTGGATAACAGTGTCGTGGAAGCTAGGCATAGACCAATGCCTGACACCATACGCAAGAATAAAGTCCAAGTGAGTATATGATCTAGGTATAAAGGTTGATACTATGGATAAATTGGTAGAGCAAGAAATAGTGTATTTATCAGATTTATGGAGAAGAGGAAAAAAATTTGACTAAAGAAGAGATAGCATTATGAAGTGCAAGATGAATAATTTTGATTACATTAATCTGAAAAGTTTTTGCACAACCAAACTCTATGCAACCAAGTGTCTGAGGGATGCAGAAAACTTGGAAAGCATTTTTGCAACTAGTGTTTATGATAAAGGCCTCATTTCTAAAACATATAGAGAACTGAGTCAAATGTACAAGAATACAAGTCATTCCCCAATTGATAAATGGTGAAATTACATGAACAGGCAGTTTTCAGAGGAAAAAATTAAAGATGTCCATAGTCATATGAAAAAATGCTATAAACCACTATTAATTAGAGAGATGCAAATCAAAACAACTCTGATCAAAACATCACACCTATGAGACTGGCTAACATGACAGAACAGGAGGATGATAAATGTTGGAGAGGATGTGGGAGATTTGGACCCCTAATTCCTTGTTGGTAGATCTGTGAGCTGATTCAACCATTCTGGAGAGCAATTTGGAACTATGCCCAAAGGGCTACAAAAATATGCATACCTTTTGATCCAACAATATTGCTTCTTGGACTGTATCCCCAAGAGATCATAAAAATGGGAAACATTCTCACATGTACAAAAATATTTATAGTGGCACTCTTTGTGCTGGCTAAAAACTGGAAATCAAGGGAATGCCCATCAATTGGGGAGTGACTGAACAAATTGTAGTAAATGAATGTAATGGAATATTATTGTGATATAAGAAATGATAAACAGTAAGATTTCATAGAGACCTGGAAAGACTTCTATGGTATGATACTGTGTGAATGGAGCAGAACCAGGAGAACTTTGTACACAGCGATGACCACAGTGTGCAAGAGTTTTTCTGGTAGACTTGGAACTTCATTGCAATTAAAGAACTTACGAAAAGCCTGAATGGTCCTTTAAGCAAAATGTCTTCCACATTCAGACAAAGAACTGTGGAATTCATTCGCAGAATGTAGCAGATCCTTTTTTTTTGTATTACGTTTTGGTTTGTTATATGAATTCTCCAATTCTTCTACACAGCATGAATATAGTGAAAATGTATTTAATAGGAATGTATGTGCAGAACATAGATACAATTGTTTGCCATCTCAGAGAAGGAGGAGGGAGGTAGGGGAAAAAAAATCTAAGTTATATGGTAATGATTATAGAACACTGAAAATAAATAAAATTAGCAAAAAAAAAAGGAATTTACTTATTCAGTGCCATACCAAACAAACTGCCAAAAATATTTTAGAGAGCTAGACAAAATAATATCAAAATTTATCTGGAAGAAAAAGGTTCCAGAATATTAAAGGAATTAATGAAAAATACTATGGAAGGTGATCTAGCCATATAAGATCTTAAATTGTGTTATAAAGCAGAAATCATCAAAACCAATTGATACTGGCTAAGAAATACAGTGGTGGATTAGTGGAATAATTTAGGGCCACGACACACAGTAGTCAAAGATGAAAGCAGTCGACTGTTTGACAAACCTAAGGACCCTAGCTTCTAGGATAAGAACTCACTGTTTGACAAAAATTATTCAGAAAACTGGAAAATAGTCTGGTCGAAACGGGGCATAGAGCAATGCTTGACACAGTGTATCAGAATAAAGTCCAAATGGGTACACAATCTAGGGTTAAAAGCTGATACTATAAACGAATTAGGGAAGCTTTATTTGTCAGATTTACGGAGAATGGAGGAATTTATGACCAAACAAGAGAAAGACAACATAATGAAATGCAAAATGGATAATTTTGATTACATTAAATTGAAAAGTTGTTTGCAAACAAAGCCAATACAAAGCAAGATTAGGAGGGAAGCAGAAAACTGAGAAAGAATTTTTACCACTAGTATCAATAATAAAGGGTTCATTTCTAAAACAAATAGATAACTGAGTCAAATGTAAAAGAATACAAGTCATTCTCCAATTGATAAATGGTCTAAGGATATGTACAGGCAGTTTTCAGAGAAAGAAATTAAAGCTATCTATAGTGATATGAAAAAAAATGATCTAAACCACTATTGATTAGAGAGATGCAAATCAAAACAACTCTGTGGTAACACATCACATGTATCAGATTGGCTAACATGACAAAACAGGAAAATAATAAATATTGGAGAAGATGTAAGAGAGTTGGGACACTAATTTATTGTTGGTGGAACTGTGAGCTAATCCAACCATTCTGGAGAGCAGTTTGGAACTATGCCTAAAGTGTTATAAAAATGTGCATGCCTTTACCTAGCAATAGTGGTTCTAGGGCTGTATCCCAAAGACAACATAAAAGTCGGAAAAAGTACCCACGTGTGAATAAAATATTCATAGCAGCTCTTTTGATGCTGGCCAAGAACTGGAAATAAGGGAATGCCCATAAATTGTGGAATGACTGAACAAGTTGTGGCATATCAATATAATGGAATATTATTGCGCTATAAGAAATGATGAACCGGAGAACTTCAGAAAAACCTGGAAAGACTTATATGAAATAATGCTGAGTGAAGTGCACAGAACCAGGAGAATATTATATACAGTGACAGTTAGTCCTTGTCCGAAAATGCGTCTAAAGGAATCATGATGCAAAATCATATCTACATCCAGAGAAACAACTATGGAGCCAGAACACAGAATGAAGAAGACTGTTTCCTCTTTTGTTATATTTTGTTTTGCTTTTCTCATGGTTTCTCCCATATGTCTTAATTCTTCTATGCAACATGATTAATGGGAAAATGTGTTTAATAAGAACGTATGTGTAGAACCCATATAAATTTTGGGGGAGGTAAGCGTGAAGAAAGGGAAGAAAAGTTAAAACTTATGGAAGTGATTGTTAAAAAATAAAATCCAATAAATAAATATTTACTAATTAATTTTATTTAGTAATTTAATAGTTAATAAATTTAATATTAATATCAATATTTGGGGAGAAATAGAATTACATAGGAAAAATAAAAGGGAGCAAATGTACTTAATGACTCTCTGAGAAATCAAGAAATTTTCAAACAGGATTGAAAAAAATGAAAAAAATTAAAGAGAATGTGCAATATCTCACTGGAAATACAACTGACTTGGAAAATAGATCCAGGAGAGATAATTTAAAAATTATTGGCCTACATGAAACCATATGAATAAAAAAGAGCCTAGACATCACCTTTTAAGAAATTATCAAAGAAAACTGCCCTGGTATTCTAGAAGCAGAGGGTAAAATAGAAATTGAAAAAGATCCACTAATCACCTCCTTAAAGAAGTCTCAAAAGGAAAACTTATAACCAAACTTATTATAACCAAATTCCAGATTGTAAAGCTGAAAGAGAAAATATTGCAAGCATCTAGAAAGAAGCAATTCAAGTATGGTGGAGCCGCAATCAAGAAGACACAAGATTTAGCACCTTCTACATTAATTGAACAAAAGGCTTGTAATGTGATATTCAGGAAGGCAAAGAAGTTAGGATTAAAACCAAGAATTACCTACTTGGAAAACATGAGTGTAACCCATAATAGGGAAAATTTGCATTCAATGAGGTAGAGGAATTTAATGCATTCTTGAGAAGCAAGAGTTAAATAGGAAATTTGATCTTCTAATACAAGAATCAAGAGTGAAAAGATAAAAAGGAAAGAGAAATCATAAAGGACTTATTAAAGATGAACTGTTTACACACCTATGTGGAAAGATCATATTTGTAACTCATTAGACCTTTCTCTTTATTAGGGTAGTTTGAGGCAATACATACATATACATCTATATCTATATCTATATCTATATATCATGTACCTCTCTATACACATACGTACATACACACACGTATATATAAGTATATATATATGTATATATATACATATATATACATATATATATATATATATATATATATATATATAGAGAGAGAGAGAGAGAGAGAGAGAGAGAGAGAGAGAGAGAGAGAGAAAGACATAGGGCACAGATATGAACTGAATATGAGGAGATGACATCAAAAAATAAACTTAAGGTGTGAGAGAGTAGTGTACTGGGAGAAGGAGAAAGGAAGAGGTAAAATGGGGTAAATTATCTCACATAAATGAGGCAAGAAAAATCTTTTATAGTGGAGAGAAAGAGGTGGGAGGTGAGAGGGAACGAGTGAACCTTACTCTTATTGGATTTGGCTTGAGACTGAGTAACATACACACTGAATTGGGTATGGAAAGCTATCTTACCATACAGGAATACAGAAGGGGAAAGGTAGGTGGTTGATAGAAGGGAGGGCAGATTGGGTGAAGGGGTAATCAGAAGCAAACATTTTTGAGGAGGTACAGGGGCAAAGGAGAGAGTAGAATAAATAGGGGAGAGGTTTAGGATGTGGGGAAATGTAGTTAGTCTTTTACAACCTGATTTTTGGGGAAGTGTTTTGTGTAATTACACATGTATAATCTAAATTGAGTTCTTACCCTCTCAATGAGGGTGAGTGGGGAAAGAGGAAGGAAAAGCATTTGTAACTCAAAACTTTAAAAAATTAATGTTGACTTATTTTTACATGCCACTGAGAAATAAGGTACATGGGCAATAGGGTACAGAAATCTAACTTATCCTACAGCAAAACACAAGGGAAAGGGGATGAGAAGTTTGTGTATGGGGATGATATAAGGGAGGGCAGTTTGGGTAAAGGGGTAATCAGAATGTATGAAATTTTGGGCTTTGTGGAGGGGAGAGATGGGAAGAAAATTTGGAACTCAAAATCTTGTGGAAATACATGTTGAAAACCAAAATAACTACATTGGGTGAATAAAATGAAGTGAGTAGCCAAAGCCACAAAATGATTTAGTGAAAGAGCTCAATTACAACCCAAATTCTTCTGAATTAAGTTGATGTTTTCAATATTTACTATTTTTTTTTTTTACAAACAGGAATTTGTTTTCAACTAGATTTCTTGTGACTTCTCCTTCTCCTTCTCCTCATCCCCAGTCATTCTGAATTGCTTGATATTTCACTGTTAAACTTGGTTGTTTTAATCTTCTGCTTTTCTTAAAAGAGACATTTTTAAGACTGTGAGTGTGCATGTGTTTCTTTCTCTCTGATAGAAAGTCATGGGATTTTTAAGTAAATCCGTTGGCTAGTGGCTGGAGGTAACTCACAAATGGAAATAGAAGAAGAAATATACATGAAAACCTTTGGAGGATAGCTCTTTGTAAAAGGAGTAGATGACTGTCAAAATGAGCTCCTTTTACTTGCTGTTTTGGGTTCTCACCTGTCAAAGGAAATGTCACCTGCCTTCCAGTTGAGCTACAAGACATATATGCCTCAAGTGGCTTGATGAAAGACAAGAAAAAATAAGAAGGAAAAGAAGTACTCTCAGTACATCCAAAATTCCAGGGTCATACTATATGTCTCCACAAAAATATATGTCTTCTTAAGCAAATTACTGTATTTTTTAACCAATTGTTCTACAATTTAGTTTCCTAGCTACCTGGGGACATGAAAGGAGTTAGCCATCTTCTCAGTGTCACAGAACTATTAGATGACTAACTAAATGTATAATGAACAATCCTACTGGAAGTTGTGTACATGGGATAAGATACTTCTTCAGTTAGGAAATTGGCCATGTGCATAGCCATGTTTTGTTAAGTCTCACAGGAATCAGCTCACATTTTTCCCTTCAATTATAATTCTGACATCACAGCAATTATAAATTACTGCAACACTTTGGGGAATCACAAAAACTGAGATTATATAATAGGATCTTGCTTGTTGGATGTATTTGTGCATGTTGGAGGTTTCAGGTCATACGCCGCTTTATTTATTTACTTTTTAGTCTATTGCAAAGTAAAGACAAGTTTGTACAGCTCAAATAAAATGTCACACTTGGATTTTTAAATAGATTGCTAGCTAATTTCTCAGCACAATGTTGTCTTTTTTTAATCCTTTGTGAAGAAATGCAAATTAAGGACATATTTCATTTACTATCATTAGTAAAACCAATTATGAATATTTATTGCTTCCACCTGTTAGAATACTATTCATTCTTCAAAATTCAGTGCAAATTTTACGTTTTTTCAGCTTTCCAAGTTAAAATGAAATTTTCCTCAGTGATTTCAAAAGACTTTGTATCTTCTATTAAAAAAATATAATTTGTGTGTGTATAGGTGTACTTTTCCTACCATTAGATCATAAGCTCCTTGAGAGCAAGGGATGTTTCTGTCTTTCATTGTATTCCCAGTACTTAGTATAAACCTGTACGTAGTAATTAGTGCTAGTTGAATTGCTGACTTGACTATCTCTGTTACCACACAGCAAGATCCTTAAAGGCAGAAAGGCTTCATGGGAGTAAAAAGAGTACAAGAGTTGGAGTTGTGAGACCAGGATTCAGTTCTCACTTTGTTATTTACCAGCTTAAATATGTCACTCACAGTGGATGTTAGCTGGCATCTGTTGCACATCTTAATCAGACAAGAATCTCCTCTACAGTATCATCAACAAATGATCACCCAACCTCTGCTTGAAGAAAGTATCTAATGAAATGATTTATACAGCAGATTCAGGGTAGGAGAAGAGAAAATCTACTTGATACTCAACTTTTCTGCTGTATCAGTCAGTTTCTTAAATTTCAGGATGGGCTGGAGTGTTTACACATTAAAATGCTTGCAGAAATTCAATTGAGTGAGGTAATCTTGAAGTGGGTATTCACCTGCTCCTACAAGGCAAACCTTTCTTCCACTTTGAAGGCTCCTCCCCATTGCTTTAAGAACACCTAAACTGTTGTCTACTCCTGGAATCTTTCTTGATTCTCCCATTTTGGAAATTCTTTTTTTCCCCTAAAATTGCACAGAATTTTGCTTGCACACCTCCAATGCCAGTAAGTACATCTAATTTTGCCTTTGTGATTTGTATTTTTGTATTTCTCTCCAATTAGACTGTGTGTTAGATAGAGATTCCCCTGACACTGCGGGCTAGTGAAAAGTAGTCCTTCACCTTAATCTGTTCTCAGAAACGTGTTATATTTTGCTTAATTCTCATCAAATATTTACTTTTTTGGGTGATGTTGTTAGACTAATTCCTCTTGTTATGGTCTTTTTAGTAGGCTTTTTAGAATATAGTTAAATGCAAGTTTTATTTTCTCCCATTGATGTTTTGTAACATTTGGTTGGAAGCTAGTTTTAGGATGATATAACTTAGAGAAATGAAAAGGATGTACACAATAAGAAGAGTAATAGCCTAAATCTAGCTCACAATTTAGTGCAATGGTTACTTTATAAACTTTCACTGGAAAGTCATCAAATCCAATTAAAATGTCCTTATGTTTTTCTGCTTTGAATTTAATAAAAAATGCTATTTTCCTCATTTCCTTAAAAGTTCCATACCTGAAAAGCTGTTTTTTCTATGTAGTAAGCCAGTTTCCTTTGGATTAAAGACTAAACCAATTGTCACTGCTAATATTAGCATCAAAAAATTTCTAAGTTTTACAAGAACTGTATTATAATAATCCTGCAACAAAAGCAAAAAAACAAAACAAAACAAAACAAACAAACAACACCTCATCTGGCACTATGAGTTACACTCTTTTGAATACATCAAATTAAAAGAGTATTATTATATTATGGTCATGTATGTGAGGTTAGAGAATAAGAGTTGAATGATGTTGGAAATATTACAAGCAATTAATAGGCCAATCATATCCTTCAAAATGTGGTACTTTTGAGTATTATCCTATAAAAATTAGTTTCTTGATTTGAAATAACCTTCATTTTACTACAGTGAGTTCTAGTTGTCTTAGGTATACATCCTAAATTTCTAAAATTAATTGCCCATATCTAACTTATACATTACAATGAAATTTATCTTCATGATAGAATTCAAAGAGGAGTGGTTCTGGAGTAAGGAGAACTTGGTTCTTATTGTGAGGTCTGCTGCTCACTAATGATGTGACCTTGCACAAATGACATGACATTAACTTTTAAATATATTTTTACTTCATTAAATATTTCCCAACTACATGTACAAAAATTAAAAATCATGTTTAAAATATTTGAGTTCCAAATTCTCTTGCTCCTTCACAATCCTCCTCCTCCCTTGAGAAGGCAATTTGATATCAATTAAACTTCTGAAGTCATGAAAAACATATCTCTACACTGGCCATGTTGCAAAAGAAGATGAAGAAAATAAAAGAAGAAAAATAAAGAATTTTTTAAGAAATATGTTTTAATCTGCACTCAGAGTTCATTAATTCTCTTTCTGGAGAGGAATAGCATGTTTCATCATGGGTCCTTTGGATTTTTAGTTGAATTTTTAAATTTTAATTTTTCTTGGACCATAATTTTAATTAGAGTAACAAAGGCTTTCACAGCTAATCATTGTTACAATATTGATGATAATGTGCACAATGTTCTGGTTCAGCTCACTTCACTTTGCTTGAGTTTATATAAGCCTTTCAAGGTTTTTCTGAAACCATACTGCTTGTCATTTCTTGTAGTGCAAAAGTATTCCATCACAGTCATATACCACAACTTGTTCAATCATTTTCCAATTGATTTGAATCTCCTCATGTAATATTAATTGAAATGAAATGATGTTTCTCATTCATTAATAGGCTCATATGACTTGCTCAAATCACTTGGAAACCTAAGTCACACATGATAGGAGGAGCTTGCTGAACAGGTGGAACAGGAAGGATGGAGGAGAACTAGGAGGAAGTGAGTGGTTGGGTCAGAGAGAGAGGACATATGAGTTGGTTTGCCCAATGGATGAGAGATTAACCCTGCAATGATTCAAGGGCCAGTTCAAACCATAAAGTTTTGGGGTATACAGTGCAATCAGGGGCTGGGACAGATTGTTCTGTAAGCCCAAACAAAATATTTAGGATTTTCCTATCCCCATCATTAAAAAAGAGGCCCCAAAGTTTATAGGATTATTTGGATATTGTTGACATCACATAATGCATCTAGGGTCAATTTTGAAACCTTTATGTAAATTTACTAGAAAAAAAGTATGAATTTGATTGGGGGCTTGAGCAGAGCAAAAATTTTAATGAAACTAAGGCTGTTATTCAATAGTCCCTAGGTTTAGGGCATATGCAAAGTGGCCCAGTGGAATTACAAGTGACTGTACAGGATGAATATGCAAACTGGTGTTTATGCAAAACAACAAAGTGGAAATGTACCCTTAGGATTTTGGTCTAGGAAACTCCCTTCATCTGGAGCTCAGTACAACCCTTTGGAAAATAAATTGTTAGCTTCATATTGGGCTTTTGTAGAAACTGAACAGCTGACTTTAGGCCATGAGGTAATATTAAGACCTGAAATCTGACCTGGGTAATGAGTACCCCAGCTTCTCATAGAATTGGAAATGCACAGAAAGCTAGCATAATTAAATGGAAATGCTATATTGAAAATAGATCTAAAACAGGCTAAAGTGGAGTTTCTGCTTTATATGATTCTACAGGTACATAGATACTGAGGGAAATAATACACCATCTGAACTAAAGCAATAGTTGTTACAGTCATTGGTAAAATGGAATGAAGGATATGATGGATTAACTGAAGAACAAAAGAGACATGTACAGTTTTACTGATTGGACAGCAAAGTATTTGGGCCACAAAAGACTTTGAAAAGTGGTAGTCTGTAACCTATGTATTAGATGAGCTTTGGAAAATACTGGAATAGGTGGAAGTAGTGAATATGCTGAACTTATGGCAGAAAACCAAGCATTCAAAACAGAACAAAGAGGATAGTGTCATATATTCACTGATTCATGGGTGCCCATGTAGAAAAATCAAAATTGGGAATTTCATGGCAAACAAATCTGGGACAAAAAATTATGGGAAGATATATGGGACATGTCTTTGGTTACTAATTTTTCATGTAGATGCTCACGTTGCCCTTACCACATCAGAACGTGAGTACAATGCACATGCTGATGACAAGCAAAGATTGCTACTCAACATTTTGTCCCACTCTGATACTAACTGATGATCCAGTACCATCAAAATGGATCCATCAAATGGATGGCCATTTAGGGGTCCAGGCCACACACCAATAGGTGCAAGACCAAGGTACTAGTATTTCTCATCCATTGTTAAAACAAGTAGCTAAAGAATGCCATACATATCTATTGGAAAAGGAACAAACTGTTCCTCAGGTAGTAATGGGAGAGATAGCAAGGAGAAAAATACCAGCCCAAATTTGGCAGGTAGATTATATTGGACCCTTACTCCAAGATAAAAGATGGGAATTTATATGTACTCGTTTTGATACCTATTTAGGTATACTAGCGGCTTATCCCTGTAAGAATGTGACCCAGAAAAACTCCTGTCAAACTTTAGACATCATAAGTCTATATTATGGAACCCCAGTGAAGATTCAAAGCAACAATGGGTCACATTTCAAAAGTAATGAAATGAAGAGATACCGTGTATTAGTAATTTTTCAGTTTTTTACGTAGATCCTCACATGGCCCTCACCACATCAGAACGTGAGTACAATGCACATGCTCATCGACTAGCAAAGAGTGCTAGTCAACATATTTTCCCCACTCTGATATCAACTGATAATCTGATCCTAGCAAAATAGGTCCATCAAATGGCCAGCCATTTAGGGGTCCATGCCTCACATCAGCAGTTATAAGATCAAGATATTAGTGTCTCTCATTCATTGTTGAAACAAGTAGCCAAAGAATGTTATATATGTCAGTTGGAAAAGGAATGAACTGTTATTTGGGTAGTAACTGGAGAGATAGAAAGGGGAAAAGTACCAGTCCAAATGTGACAAATAAATTACATTGGGCACCTACTCCAAGATAAAAGGATGCAAATTTATGTGTACTTGTTTTGAAATCTATTCATGTATACTAGTGGCTTGTCCCTACAAGAATGCTACCCAGAAAAAATAGCTGTAAAACTTTAGATATTATAAGTCTTCATTATGGAACCCCAATGCAGATTCAAAGGCACAATGAGTCACATTTAAAAAGTAATGAAATGAAGAGGTGGCATTAAACAACATAGAATGGATGTATTATATTCCATGTTATCCACAAGCATCCGGTTTAACTGAAAGAATGAATTGATTATTGAAAGAACAGTTAAGGAAGTGAAGTTCTAATAATTTTTATCAACATTAGAAACATATTTGTTCATTGTTTTATGTTATTTCAATAATAGATCATTGGGAGGAAGCACAACTCTAGCCAGAATGATGACCCCAAATCTGCAAATTAGAAAACAACAAACATATAAGATCCCAAATGTTGAGTATCAGACTGTGAGGCCAGATGTCCCAGCACCATATCCAGGGACACCTGGTTTGTCAGGCTATGATTCACGTTGTTTAGAGGACTTTTGGTTGGATAGGAAAGAAATAAAAACTATCTCTACCAGAATATGTATGAGAATCCCTAAAAATCACTTTTGATGGATATTATCTAAATCAGGATTACCAGCTTGAAGAATATATGTATTGGCTGGAGTGATAGATTCTAAGTACCAAGAAGAAATTATTGTGACATTCCAAAATTTAAGCGATGAATCCGTACAGTATTGTAAAAATAATAGAATAGTTCAAGTGATTATTACTCCTTATGAAACAATACCACTTGTGAAAACTGATCTTCCTTTCAAAATAACTAGGAGAGGAAGTGAAATATTTGGTTCTGTTGACAGAATAAAATTGGGAGCTAAACGATGGGTGTATGAAAGCTAGAAGATGTTCCAAAGGCTGTGGAAATTATAGCACAATGGAACTATAATACTATAACTGGTATTTATTCAGGACAGGATGATTTGTACCCTTAACTCATATATTCTAGGATAATGGGTTCATGGACTCTAGAAACACAGCTGACCCTATATCTACTCTGCTTCTGGTTATTGTTTTCTTGTTTCTTTTTGGCTTGTTAAACTTGTTTGCTAGACTTGTTTCCTATAGGTTTAGTAGCCTCCACCTACAGATGCTTGATCCCTTAAGCCAGATGTCACCCCCTATTAATGATGGCAATGTGTCATCTATGGACCTGAAGTTGATCAAGCTCGGGATGCCAACTGAAGAGATGATCTCTCAAATGGGGCCTGTTGGGGCAGGGACAATCTCAGCAGGAAACAGTCATGGAAGAGGAGACCTTTGCCCCTTACCCAAGATTTTGGATCCCATTTGTTGAGGGGGAATGATGGGGTGCTTGTGCTCAAGTCCTACCCTAAAATATTGTTTTATGTGCTCATTTCGTGTGATCCCCACTATACTGTTATAAATTTATGTTGATACCAGTTACCTAAGATATTGTTTTATATGCTTCCTTTCTGTTATCCTTGTTAAAGTTCTGTTAATACCAATTGCCCCACTGACATGTAATGAATATGAAAGATCTTGCAGCAGAATGTAACATTAATTTAAATGGAAAGATCTTTCTCATTCATTAGTTGGCCCCCATGATTTGCTCAAATCTCTTGGAAGTCTAAGTCACATGTGACAGGAGGAACTTGCTGAACAGGCAGAACAGGAAAGGTGGAGTAGAAACAAGAGGAAGTGTGTGAACATGGTTGGGTCAGAGGAGAGAGAATGCAGGCAGGCAGGCAAGCATGCAGTCACAGCAAAGCTCAGGCTCGTGAGTGTTTGCTTGTGAGAAGGCCCTGGCTGACAGGGGGAGACTTAGAAATGGCTTTGCTTCCTGCAGTGGTCGTCTTTATTAACTTCTTTGTCACTGTGATGGATTTTGATTTCTGGTTCTGGGATTGGCTTTCTAATGTCTAAATAAATGTTTTTCTTCTGCCTTCCATATGGAGAGTCTGTTATATTTTGTGATTGAGAACTATGCTGACATATTCATAGTCATATTTCTGTGAATATTACCTTGGTGATACACATCATTTCTAATTTTTTGCCACCATAAGAAGACATGTTATAAATATTTTTGCAGAAATAGGTTATTTTCCTTTTTCTTTTATTTCTTTGAGGTATAGAACTAGCAATTGTATTGCTCTGTTGAAGGATATGCACAACCTTTTGGGAGTTGTTCCAAATTGTTGTAGAAAATGGTTAGCTAGCTTGCAATTCCACCAACAGTGCATTAGTGTTACAATTTTTCTACATCTCTTCCAATATTTTTCATTTTTTCTATCGTACTATTTTTGTATGACTATTGATAGCTTTGCTTTCTTCTTCTGAACACTGTTTGTTCATATCATTTGACCATTTTTCAACTGGTATGTGTCTCTTATTTTTAAAAATTTGACACAGTTCCCTATATATTTGAGCAATGAGATCTTTATACAAATAAAACCAAAACAAACACAACAACTTTATTAAATTTTTGCCAAGTTTCCTGTCTTCCTTCTAATTTTGACTGCATTTGTCTGTTTGTGAAGAATGTTGGGTTTTTTTTTTTATTTTCTGTAGTCAAAATAACCAATTTTGCTTCTTGTGATGCTCTGTATATCTAATTTGGTCATAAATTTTTCCCTTATCCATACATATGACAGGTTCATTTTCCTGTGCTTCTCCAGTTCACTTACGATATTATGCTTACTTACTGTACCACCTTTATGTCTAAATATTTTATTCATTTTGATTTTATTTTGGCAAATGGTATGAGATGGTGGACTATTGCTTATAGTTATTCTTTTTCAGTCAGTTTTTGGTCATA
The DNA here is from genome assembly GCF_028372415.1 of Notamacropus eugenii. Taxonomy (NCBI): domain Eukaryota; kingdom Metazoa; phylum Chordata; class Mammalia; order Diprotodontia; family Macropodidae; genus Notamacropus; species Notamacropus eugenii. The sequence goes on from NC_092878.1 coordinate 90,247,841, forward strand.
TCCAATACGTTGTGACCCAATTTGGGGTTTTTGTGGCAAAGACATTATAATAGTTTGCCATTTTCTCCTCCAGCTCATTTTACAGAAGAGGAAACTGACACAGTTACTTGTTAACTTGTAACAAGTTAAGTTACTTGCCTCAGGTCACACAACTTCTAAGTGTCTGAGGCCAGATTTGAACTCACAAAGATGAATTTTCCTGATTCTAAGAGCCAGTGCTTTATTCCCTTTACCAGTTAGCTGACTATGCATAGTTTCTACCAAACTACTTTCCAATTTTCTCAGCAATTTTGGTCAAATAGTGAGTTCTTATCCCTAGAGCTTGGATTTTTGGGTTTATCAAACTCTATATTACTATGGTCATTTACTACAGTATATTATATATTGCTTTCCTTCAAAAATGTGTGTGCTATGCCATTCGATGCATAGATGTGTAGTGTTGACACTATTAATTGTCTATGGTTACTTTTAGCAAGCTATATTATCCCTGCTTAACCCTTTCGGTTAGGTCTATTTTTGCTTTAACTTTGTCTGAGATCATGATTGTTGTCCATGTCCTTTTTACATAATAGATTCTGCTCCAGCCCCAAACCCCCATTTTAAAGCTATATGTGTTTTGCTTTTTCAAGCGTTTCTTGTAAATAACATATTGTTGGATTCTGATTTCTAATTACTTCTCCTATCCACTTCTCTATTATGACTGAATTCATCCCATTAAAATTCACAGTTATGACTACTAACTGTACATTTCTATTGTATTCTCTTTATTTTCTCTTTTTATACTGTCCTTCCTCTAAAGTCTATTTTGCTTCTGACTGTTACCTTGTTTGATCACCCTTACTTTTCCTTATCCCTTTCTCCTTCTACTTCCCTGTTTAGTAAGATAGATTTATGTTACACATTGAGCATATATGTATATATTTCTTACCCTTTTTGAACCAATTTATGTGTGCATTTCAAGTATTGTCTCTCAATTCTTCTTCCACTGTAAAAGCTCTTCCATAAGTATCTCTTTTACATGAAAAGATTTCCCCCGTTCTTCTCCCTTCTCTCTTCTCCCAGGAAATCCTCTTTCTTGCCTATGAATTTTTTACATCATCCCCCCCCCCCCAAATCCACTTACTCTTGTTTGATCTTTCTGTGCAGAATCCTTCTAACTACCCTAATAATGATACAATTCTAAGTTACATGTATCTTTTCCTCAAATAGAAAAGAAAACAGTTTAAACTAATGATCCTATTTACCTTTTCATGTTCCTCTTGAGTCAAGCATTTGAAAGTCAAATTTTCTATTGATCTCTGGACTTTTAACAAGAAATCTTGAATTTCCTCTATTTCATTAAATTTCCATTTTTCCTTGAACTATCATACTCATTTTTTCCGCATAGCTTAATCTTGGTTGTAAACCCAGTTCTTTTGCCTTTTGGAGTATCGTTTTGCAAATTGTCCTCTCCTTTAATGAGGTGGTTGCTAATTATTATATAATCTTGATGATAGCTCTTTGATATTTGAATGTTTCATTTTTTTTTCTGGATTCTTCCAATATTTACTTTTTGAACTGAGAGCTATTGAATTTGACAATGATATTTTTGGAAGTTTTCATTTTGGTACCTCAGTAGATTCTTTCTATTTCAATGTTGCTCACTAGTTGTAGTATATCAGAACAGATTCCCTTGATAATTTCTTGAAAAATGATGCCTGTGGGTGGAGCCAAGATAGTGGATTAGAAAGGCACACATATGGAGGCTCTTCCCACACAGCCCATAAAATACCTGTAGAGAGGGACTCTCAACAAATTTTGGAGCAGCAGAAGTGGAGAACAACAGAGTAGAAGAGATTTCCAGCCCAAGGTGACCTGAAAGGCCCACTGGAAACATCTGTTGCACCACCTGGACACGGAGCGGAGCCCAGACCAGCCTTGGCCTCGCAGCTCACAAACAGCCCTCGGAGGTGGAATCTCCAGTCATGGACTCCCCAGTCCTAGCAGCAGTGGGTTCACAGATCCCTCAACCCACAGGAAACAAAGGTCAGTGACAGGGTTTTTTCAGCTGACTGGGAAGGGAGAAGGGCCTTCCCATAGCTCCTGCCTTAGGCAGCAGCCACAGAGGCCACATCAGGCAGGCAGCATAAGTTCCCATGGCAGCCCCTACAGCAGACCACATCCATTCTTGGATCATAAAAACCCCTGGGGGCACCAAGGAAATAATTATTGATAATTATTGCCTCAGCCCTGTATAGAGGCCGTCAGGGAGCTGGTCTTTGTATCACACTGAATGGTGGCCCTTTCCCCACAGCTTGACTGAATCCCAGCCCCCTAGTGCTGACTTGTCAGAACTGGAGGCCAGGTGGCTGTGGAGAGGAAACTTTGCTAAGATTCTGGACACAAAAATCTCTCCTGCTCCCAGATCAGTACACACGTTTGATTGTACCACCTTGGAGGAACTGAGAGCTTACACATCCCTAGAGTATACCCTACTCTTGACAAAGGACCACAAAGTCAAGTAACTGGTTGGGAAAATGCTCAAAAAAGGGGAAAAAAATAAGACTATATAAGGTTACTTTCTTGGTGAACACATATCTTCTCCCATCCTTTTTTTTTTTTTATTTTGTAATGTTTAACAATCACAGCCATACAATTGCGATTTTATCCCTCCCCACCTATTCCTCACTACCCCCCTCCCTCCCCACGACTGCATACAATTCTGTATAGATTCTACATATACTTTCCTATTGAGTATATTTTCACTATAGTCATGCTATGTAGTCAGACTAAGATAAATGAAAGAAATCGTATAACAAATCAGAACATGATACACAAACACATACACATACACAAACATGATCTGCTACAATATGTGAGTGACTTCATTTTTCTCTCTCTGAGTGTGGCAGGCATTTTGCCTTGAGATCCTCCATTGGGATTTTTTTTTTTTTTGGTAAGAAGTTCTTGTGTTATTACAAAAATCTAAGTCTACCAGAAAAAACTCTCACACACTGTGGTTGTTGCTGTGCATAAAGTTCTCCTGGTTCTGCTCCTTTCACTCAGCATCAGGTCATATAAGTCCTTCCAGGCCTCTCTGAAGTCTTCTTGTTCATCATTTCTTATGGCACAATAGTACTCCATTACATTCATATACCATAATTTATTCAGCCATTCCCCAATTGATGGACATCCCCTTGACTTCTAGTTTTTGGCAACTACATAGAGTGCTGCTATAAATATTTTTGTACATGTGGGACCCTTTCCCATTTTTATGATCTCTTGGGGATATAGTCCTAGTAGCGATATTGCTGGGTCAAAGGGTATGCACATTTTTGTAGCCCTCTGGGCATAGTTCCAAATTGCTCTCCAGAATGGTTGGATGCGCTCGCAGCTCCACCAACAATGAATTAGTGTTCCAACTTTCCCACATCCTCTCCAGCATTTATCATTTTCTTGTTCTGTCATGTTTGCCAATCTTATAGGTGTGATGTGGTACCTCAGAGTTGTTTTGATTTGCATCTCTCTAACCAATAGTGATTTAGAGCATTTTTTCATATGATTATAGATAGCTTTAATTTCTTCCTCTGAAAATTGCCTGTTCATATCCTTTGACCATTTATCAATTGGGGAATGACTTGTATGATTATACATTTGGATCAGTTCTCTATATATTCTAGAAATGAGGCCTTTATCCCCGAGCTTAGCTGTAAAAATTCTTTCCCAATTTACTACATCCCTCCGGATTTTGGTTGCATTGGGTTTGGTTGTGCAAAAACTTCTCAGTTTAATGTAATCAAAGTTATCCATTTTGCATTTCATAATGCATTCTATCTCTCCTTTAGTAAAGAATTCTTCCCTTCTCCATAGATCTGATAAATACACTATTCCTAGCTTCTCCAGTTTATTCATGGTATCAATCTTTATACCTAAATCATGTACCCATTTGGACTTTATTCTTGTGTATGGTGTCAGATATGGGTCTATGCCTAATTTCCGCCACACTGTTATCCAGTTTTCCCAGCAATTTTTGTCAAACAATGAGTTCTTATCCCAGAAGCTGGGGTCCTTGGGTTTATCAAACAAAAGGTTGCTATATTCCTTGCCTACTGCATCTTGAGTGCCAAGTCTATTCCACTTGTCTACCTCTCTGTTTCTTAGCCAATACCAAGTGGTTTTGATAATTGCTGCTTTATAGTACAGTTTGAGGTCTGGTAGCGCTAGGCCACCTTCCCAAGCATTTCTTTTCATTAGTCCCTTTGATATTCTGGACCTTTTGTTTTTCCAAATGAATTTTAATATTATTTTGTCCAGCTCTAGAAAGTAATTGTCTGATAGTTTAATTGGTATGCCACTAAATGAGTAAATTAATTTAGGTAGAATTGTCATTTTTATTATATTAGCATGGCCTACCCATGAGCAATTGATGTTTTTCCACTTACTTAAATCTGACTTTATTTGTGCAAAAAGTGTCTTGTAATTGTGTTCATATAATCCCTGGGTTTGTTTTGGCAGGTAGACTCCTAAGTATTTTATACTGTCTACCCTAACTTTAAATGGGATTTCTCTTTCTATCTCTTCCTGTTGGACTTTGTTGCTAATATATAGGAATGCAAAAGATTTGTGTGGGTTTATTTTGTACCCTGCAACTTTGCCAAAGTTGTTTATTAATTCTAGTAATTTTTTACTTGAATCTCTGGGATTCTCTAGGTAAATCCTCATATCATCTGCAAAGAGTGATAACTTAGTTTCTTCTTTGGCTATTTTAATTCCTTGGATATCTTTATCTTGTCTAATTGCTACAGCTAACATTTCTAGTACCGTATTAAATAATAGTGGTGATAATGGACAACCTTGTTTCACCCCTGATCTTATTGGGAATGCATCTAGCTTATCCCCATTGCATATAATGCTTGCTGAAGGTTTTAGATAGATACTGCTTATTATTTTATGGAAAGTTCCTTTTATTCCTACATTCTCCAATGTTTTTAGTAGGAATGGATGTTGTATTTTGTCAAAAGCTTTTTCTGCATCTATTGAGATAATCATGTGGTTTTTGTTAGCTTTGTTGTTGATGTGATCGATAATGCTAATAGTTTTCCTAATATTGAACCAGCCCTGTAGTCCTGGTATGAATCCTACCTGATCATAATGTATTAATCTCGTGATAAGATGCTGTATTCGTTTTGCTAGAATCTTATTTAAAATTTTTGCATCTATATTCATTAGGGAAATTGGTCTATAATTTTCTTTCTCTGTTTTGTCTCTTCCTGGTTTGGGTATCAAAACCATATTTGTATCATAGAAAGAATTTGGGAGGACTCCTTCTTCCCCAATTTTCAAGAATAGTGTATGTAGTATTGGATTTAACTGTTCTTTAAATGTTTGATAGAATTCACTTGTGAATCCATCTGGCCCTGGAGATTTTTTGCTAGGGAGTTCATTGATGGCTTGTTCAATTTCTTTTTCTGAGATGGGGTTGTTTAAGTATTCAACTTCCTCTTTTGTTAATCTGGGTAATTTGTATTTTTTAAAATATTCATCCATCTTGTTTAGATTATCGAATTTGTGGGCATAAAGTTGGGCAAAGTAGTTTCTAATTATTGTTTTAATTTCCTCCTCATTGGAGGTGAGTTCACCCCTTTCATTTTTAATATTAGTAATTTGGTTTTCTTCTGTCTTTTTTTTAATCAGATTGACCAAAGGTTTATCAATTTTATCAGTTTTTTCATAAAACCAACTATTGGTTTTATTTATTAATTCAATAGTTTTCTTAATTTCAATTTTATTAATCTCTCCTTTGGTTTTCAGTATTTCTAATTTGGTATTTACTTGGGGATTTTCAATTTGTTCTTTTTCTTCTTTTTCAACTGCAAGCCTAAGTCATTGATCTCCTCTTTCTCTATTTTATTTATGTAAGCATTCAGAGATATAAGATTTCCCCTAATAACTGCTTTTGCAGTATCCCATAAGTTTTGGTATGTTGTCTCACTATTGTCATTCTCTCGAATGAAATTGTTGATTGTTTCTATGATTTCTTCTTTAACCCAACCCTTCTTTAGAATTAGATTATTTAGTTTCCAATTGATTTTTGGTTTCTCTTTCCATGGCCTTTTATTACATGTAATTTTTAATGCATTATGATCTGAAAAGGATGCATTGATTATCTCTACCTTTCTGCACTGGATTGTGAGATTTTTATGTCCTAGTACATGGTCAATTTTTGTAAATGTTCCATGTACCGCTGAGAAAAAAGTATATTCCTTTCTATTCCCATTTAATTTTCTCCAAAGATCTATCATATCTACCTTATCCAGAGTTTTATTTACCTCCTTAACCTCTTTCTTGTTTATTTTGAGGTTGGATTTATCGAGTTCAGAGAGGGGGAGGTTGAGGTCCCCCACTAGTATAGTTTTGCTATCAATTTCTTCCTTCAACTCCCCCAACCTCTCCTCTAAGAATCTGGATGCTATACCACTTGGAGCATACATGTTTAGTAATAATATTGCTTCATTGTCTATGGTGCCTTTTAGCAGGATATAGTTTCCATCCTTATCCCTTTTGATTAGATCTATTTCTGCTTTTGCTTTGTCTGAGATTAGGATTGCTACTCCTGCCTTTCTTACATGAGCTGAAGCACAATATATTCTGCTCCATCCTTTGACCTTTATCCTATGTGTATCCCCCCGTTTCAAATGTGTTTCTTGTAAGCAGCATATTGTTGGATTATGGCTTTTAATCCATTCTGCTATCCGTCTCTGTTTTATGGGAGAGTTCATTCCATTCACATTCACAGTTATGATTACAATCTGTGTATTTCCCTCCAAATTCTTTCCCACCATTTGTGCTTTTAGCTCTCCCGTCTCCCTTCCCCTCCTCAATAGTATTCACTTTTCTCCCCCTCCTCCTGCAGCCTTCCCCTCCTTCTTTTGACCCCCCTCCCTTTTAGTTCCCTTTACTCTTATTGCTTCTTTCCTCCCTTTTAGCCACCCTCCCCTTTCTTCCCCCTTCCCCTCCTACTACCTATAGAGCTAGTTAGGATTATCTACTTAAGATTATTGTTCCCTCCTTTGAACAAATCAGATGAGAGTACCTCTCAGACAATGCTCATCTCCCTCCCCTCCTTCCCTCTACTATAGTTTTGTACTTCTTCCTGTGATATAATTTGCCATTTTCTGCTTCCCCCTTTCCACACCTCCTATTACATTCCCTTCTCATACTTAAATCATATTTTTGACATGACATCATTTACTTTATGCCCGTTCCCTCTACATATATCCCTTTTATCATAATAGCTGCACAGTTCTCAAGATTAACAGGTATCATCTTCACTTTTAGGGAGGTAAACAGTTTGCCCTAATTGAGTAGCAAGTTTTTGTTTTTGTTTTTTCCCCTCTGTTTACCTTTTTATGATTCTCTGGAGACCTGCATTTGAAGATCAAATTGTCTATTGAGTTCTGGTGTTTTGGTCAGGAAGCTCTGGAAATCCCTTATTTCGTTGAATGACTTTCTCCTTGCCTGAAATGTTATGCTGAACTTTGCTGGGTAGTTGATCCTTGGTTGAAGTCCCAACTCCTTTGCCTTACGAAATATTGGGTTCCAATTCTTTCGATCTTTTAATGTAGAAGCTGCAAGGTCCTGTGTGATCCTGACTGTGTGTCCTTGATATTTGAATTGTTTCTTTCTGGCTGCTTGTAGTATTTTCTCCTTCACTTGATAGCTCTGGAATTTGGCAACTATATTTCTTGGGGTTTTGAGTTTGGGATCCCTTTCGGGAGGGGAACGGTGGATTCTTTCGATGACTATTTTGCCCTCTGAGTCTAGTACTTCTGGACAGTTTTCCTTGATGATTTCCTGGAAGATATTGTCCAGACTCTTTTCTTCATCATGGGTTTCTGGCAGGCCAATAATTCTTAGATTTTCTCTCCTGGATCTATTTTCCAGGTCAGTTGTTTTTCCAATTAAATATTTTACATTTTCTTCTATCTTTTCATTCTTTAGATTTTGTTTGACTGATTCTTGTTGCCTCATTGAGTCATTAGTTTCTACTTGCCCAATTCTAATCTTCATCGTAGTGTTTTCTTCAGTTAGCTTTTCCATCTCCTTTTCCATCTGACCAATTTTTCCCTTTAAGGAGCTATTTTCTCCATTTAATTTTTGTACTTCTTTTTCCATTCGACCAATTTTCCCAGTTAGGTTTTGGGTTTCCTTTTCCATCTGATCAGTTTTCCCAATTAGGTATTGGGTTTCCTTTTCCATTTGATTAGCTCTTCCTTTTAGGGAATTATTCTCGCCAGTTAATTTTTGAACTTCCTTTTACATTTCTTCAATTTTCTTTTTCAGGGTGATGTTCTCATCTGTGAATTCTTTTTTTATAGTTTTAAAATCATTGGCCAGTTTTTCTTTTATATCCTTCTTCAGATGTTCCAGGTAATCTAGTTGTGCTTGCGAGAAATTCATAGTCCCATCTGAGGTTTCAGATGGAAGTACAGTCTCAGCTCTAACCTCTTTGGTGTTTGTGTTTTGGTCCTTATCCCCATAGAAAGATTCTATGGTTTTTTCACTTTTCGTCTGCTTTTTCCGATTCATGATGTTGGCTGAGTGTTGTAGCTTTTGGTTCTTTCAGTCAGAAGGTACAGATCTTTAAGTTGAGCTGATGTGTGTCTGGGCTAAAAGCAGGCTTTTGTTTTTTGTTTCCCCGATCAACCCTGGAGTTAGCTTGTTAGGTGTGTGGGAGGTGTAGTCTGGTCTCAGGCTATCTCCTCAGCTGACTTCAGGCAAAGGCAAGGTCAGGGGATGGTAATCCCAGCTTCTCTATTGTCTTCCCTTTTCCCCTGGAGGGCTGGGGCACGCCTAGAAGCTAACGCGTGTTCCCACCCCTCCTGGGGCTCGTCTCCCGGCTCTGAGGCTTGCCTGGGTCTCAGGGCGAATTTTCTCTGCCCTGGGTCGTCTGTCCCTCCAGATCGCCTCCACCACAGTAGGAAGAATCCCCCTTTGCCACTTTTCCAGCCTCTGGTGTTATGAGACCACCCGCCCCCTTCTGCTGTTCCCGCTGATCCAGGATTAATCTGGGGAAGAATTTTATGGTTCCCTCACGGTCATCAGGGGGGAGGAGAGAGCACTTACTGATCACTCTGCCATCCCAGTTCCTGGAAGTTCAAGTAGTGACCCACCGAAGTCCGTCTTCAGGCTGAAGATTTCAAGGGCTGCTGCGCTGATGTCTGGCACTCAGCGGCTCTCACCGGCTCGGCCTGGCTTATCTCCTGCTCCGCTGGTCTCGCCCGCCACTCTCGGGCTCCTCTGGTCCCCTCCGCCCTGCCACGCTGACCGTGCTGCGCTGTGCGCCGGGGTCTTACCCCCTGGGAACAGATCCCTCCCGTGGACCCTCCGGTCCAGCCTGGGCTCTGAATCTGTCAAAGTCCGTCACCCACTGGATTCTACACCTCCAAAGTCTGGTCAGACTCTCCCCCCAGAGATATCCAGAGGAGTTTTTCCAGGAGCTTAGGTGAGTCGTTGCTTTCACTCCGCCATCTTGCCTCCGCCCCCTCCCATCCTTTAGGAAGAGGAAGAACAATGCTTACCATCTGGGAAAGACATAAAAGTCAAGGCTTCTGTATCCCAAACATCCAAAATAAATATTCAATGGGGTCAGGCCATGGAAGAGCTCAAAAAGGATTTTGAAAATCAAGTAAGAGAGATGGAGGAAAAATTGGGAAAAAAATGAGAGAGATGCAAGAAAACCATGAAAAGAGGGTAAACACCTTGCTAAAGGAGACCTCCAAAAATGTTGAAGAAAATAACATCTTTAAAAAAAGGGTAACTCAACTGACAAAAGAGGTCCAAAAAGCCAATGAGGTGAAGAATGCTTTAAAAAGCAGAATTAGCCAAATGGAAGAGGAGGTTCAAAAGCTCACTGAAGAAAATGTTTCTTTAAATATTGGAATGTAACTGATGGAAGCTAATGACTTTATGAGAAACCAAGAAATCACAAAACAAAACCAAAACAATGAAAGAATGGAAGATAATATGAAATATCTCGTTGGAAAAACAACTGATCTGGAAAATAGATCCAGGAGAGACAATTTAAAAATTATGGGACTACCTGAAAGCCATGATCAAAAAAAGAGCCTAGACATCATCTTTCATGACATTATCAAAGAAAACTGCCTTGATATTCTAGAACCAGGGGACAAAACAAATATTGAAAGAATCCACTGATCACCTCCTGAAAGAGATTCAAGAAGAGAAACTCCTAGGAACATTGTGGCCAAACTCCACAGTTCCCAGGTAAGGAGAAAATATTGCAAGCAGTTAGAAAGAAACAATTCAAGTACTGTGGAAATACAATCAGGCTAACACAAGATCTAGCAACCTAAGGGATCGAAGGGCATAGAATATCATATTCCAGAAATCAAAGGAACTAGGACTAAAACTAAGAATCACCTACCCAGGGGGCGGAGCCAAGATGGCGGAGTAGAAAGACACACATACACATAGCTCTGAACCCACAACCCATAGAACATCTACAAAAAAGTAACTCATGGCGAATTCTGCACCCAGAGGCCACAGAACATTGGAGCGAGGGAGATTTCTGTTCCAGAGAGACCTGCAAACCTCTCGCAAAAGGTCCTTCGTGCTGTGGACTGGGCGCTGGGACTAGGAGCTGAGTACAGCCCTGCCGCAGCCGCAGCACCGAGAGGAAAAGATCTGAGCAGGCTTCAGGGATGGAATCTCCAGCGGCCACGCGGGTCCCTCCACTCACAGGTGACGGGGGTCGGTGAGAGGGTTTCTATGGCGGGTCAAGAGGGGAGTGGGGTGCCCCCATAACTCAGGCCCCCTCGGGAGGCAACAGAGGAGACGGGAGCAGACCGGGGCTCCCCAAGCAGGCAGGAGGCCAGATCCATTGTTGAAGGTCTCTGCATAAACCCCCTGAGGGAACTGAGCCCGAGAGGCGGCCCTGCCCCCACCTGAGCACCTGAACTTAATCTCACACTGAATAGCAGCCCTGCCCCCCGCCAAAAGCCCTGAGGCTGGAAGCAGCATTTGAATCTCAAACCCCAAGCACTGGCTGGGAGTATCCGGAGGCAAAGTGGGTGTGAAGAGAATATTCAGAAGTCAAATCACTGGCTGGGAAAATGCCCAGAAAAGGGAAAAGAAATAAGACTATGGAAGGTTACTTTCTTGGGGAACAGGCATTTCCTCCCCTCCTTTCTGATGAGGAAGAACAATGCTTATCATCAGGGAAAGACACAGAAGTCAAAGCCTCTATATCCCAGCCCACTCAATGGGCTCAGGCCATAGAAGGACTCATAGGAAATCAAGTTAGAGAGGTGGAAGAAAAGCTGGGAAGAGAAATGAAAGACATGCAGTCAAAGCATGAACAGCAGATCAGCTCCCTGCTAAAGGAGACCCAAAAAAATGCTGAAGAAAATAACACCGTGAAAAATAGGCTAACTCAATTGGCAAAAGAGGGTCAAAAAGCCAGTGAGAAGAATGGTTTCAAAAGCAGAATTAGCCAGATGGAAAATGAGATTCAAAAGCTCACTGAAGAAAATAATTCTTTCAAAATTAGAATGGAACAGATGGAGGCTAATGACTTTGTGAGAAAGCAAGATATGACAATACAAAACCAAAAGAATGAAAAAATGGAAGATAATGTGAAATATCTCATTGGAAAAACAACTGACCTGGAGAATAGATCCAGGAGAGACAATTTAAAAATTATGGGCCTACCTGAAAGCCAGGATCAAAAAAAGAGCCTAGACATCATCTTTCATGAAATTATCAAGGAAAACTGCCCTGAGATTCTAGAACCAGAGGGCAAAATAAGTATTCAAGGAATCCACAGAACACCGCCTGAAAGAGATTCAAAAAGAGAAACTCCTAGGAACATTGTGGCCAAATTCCAGAGTTCCCAGATCAAGGAGAAAATATTGCAAGCAGTTAGAAAGAAACAATTCAAATATTGTGGAAATACAATCAGGATAACACAAGATCTAGCAGCTTCCACATTAAGGGATCGAAGGGCGTGGAATAGGATATTCCAGAAGTCAAAGGAACTAGGACTAAAACCAAGAATCACCTACCCAGCAAAACTGAATATAATACTTCAGGGGAAAAATTGGTCTTTCACTGAAATAGAGGACTTTCAAGCATTCTTGATGAAAAGACCAGAGCTGAAAAGAAAATTTGACTTTCAAACACAAGAATGAAGAGAAACATGAAAAAGTAAATAGCAAAGAGAAGTCATAAAGGACTTTACAAAAGTTGAACTGTTTACATTCCTACATGGAAAGGCAATATTTGTAACTCTTGAAACTATTCAGCATCTGGGTACAGGGTGGGAAAACACACACACACATGCACATGCACACGCACACACACATAGAGACAGAGTGCACAGAGTGAATTGAAGAGGATGGGATCACATCTTAAAAAAATGAAATTAAGCAGTGAGAGAGAAATATATTGGGAGGAGAAAGGGAGAAATGGAATGGGGCAAATTATCTCTCATAAAAGAGGCAAGCAAAAGACTTTTTAGTGAAGGGAAAAAGAGGGGAGGTGAGAGAACAACATGAAGTGTACTCTCATCACATTCCACTAAAGGAAGGAATAAAATACACAGTCATTTTGGTATGAAAACCTATCTTACAATACAGGAAAGTGGGGGATAAGGGGATAAGCAGTGTGGGGAGGATGGTGGAAAGGAGGACATGGGGAGGAGGGAGCAATCTGAGGTCAATACTCATGGGGAGGGTCAGGATCAAAAGAGAGAACAGAAGTAATGGGGGACAGGATAGGATGGAGGGAAATATAATTAGTTCTTACACAACACTACTATTATGGAAGTCATTTGCAAAACTACACAGATCTGGCCTATATTGAATTGCTTGCCTTCGAAACGGAAGGGGTGGGGAGGGAGGGAGGGCAGATTGGCAGACCCTCGGTGTTTTGGGGTGAGGGGAGGGGACAAAAGGGGAGAAAATGTGGAACCCAAAATTTTCTGAAAATGAATGTTAAAAGTTAAATAAATTAATAATAAAAAAAAGAATCACCTACCCAGCAAAACTGAGTACAATACTTCAGGGGAAAAAAATGGTTTTTCAATGAAATAGAGGATTTTCAAGCATTCTTGATGAAAAGACCAGAGCTGAAAAGGAAATGTGACTTTCAAACACAAGAACCAAGAGAAGCATGAAAAAGTAACCAGATATAGAAAGTTATCTTGTCCTACAGGACAAAAGAGAACATGAGGATAAGTGAAGGGAGAAATGTTAGAAGGGAGGGCAGATTGGTGAGAGGGGTAACTACAATGCTCAGTGTTTTGGGGCAGGGGAAGGGGAAAAATTGGGAGAAAATTTGGAACCCAAAATTTTGTGGACATAAATGTTGAAAACTGAAATAAATAAATTTCAATTAAAAAATGATGTCTCTGCTCTTGATCTTGTCTCCCTGATGGCTTTCAGCTAGCCTAATAATTCTTAAAGTATTTCTTTTCCATCTATTTTCCAAGTTCGTTTGGTTTTTCAATGAGATTTTTATCTTATTTATCTTTTTTATATTATTTATTTATCTTACTTTATCTTTTTATCTTATTTTTATCTTTCATCTTTTTTCATTATTTTGTTTTTTTGGGGAGGATCCTTGATGGCTGAAGGGCTTATTAGGCTCCAATTGCTCAACTCTAATTTATAAGTAATTATTTCCTTTTGTGAGGTTTTGTACCTCTTTCTCAATTTGGCCAATTCTGTTTTTAAGGTGTTATTTTCTTCAGTATTTTTTGTATTTCCTTTTACTAAGATGTTAATTACATTTCCATAATTTTCTTCCTTTGCTTTCATTTTTGACTATTTTTTCTCTACCATTCATATTTGATTTTGAAAAAAAAGCAGAAAACTAAACAATGCTAGAACTTCCAGGAATTCTCTTTGGACTTGTGCCCATTTTTTATTTTTTTCTTTGAGGTATTGTTTGTAGTTGTTTTGACTTCTTCTGAGTTATTTCTTCATCTTTCCTGTCATCCTAATAGATTTATATAGTCAGTTTCTTTTTGTTGTTGTTGTTTGTTCATATTTCCATGCTATTTTTTTTATTTTGAACTTCATTTAAAATTGGGCTCTGTTGATGGTATGAGTGTGGGAGAAGCATTGTCTCAGTCTTTAGACTTTTTTTACACTACTGTTTCAGAGATAGTTCTATGAGTTTGAAAATGCTTCAAAGTCGATATCATCTGGGGAGAGGAGTGATCACTGTTCTCCTTGTCTGCATGCTTATTTAGGTAGGGCCTTCTTTATTCCATTGTGGTTTCAATAAAAAGTGCCCCTGATCCTTTGTGACAAAAGTGTGACAAACCTCTCAGGGGTTCTGCTGCCCCTTGAACAAAATAGCTACTCTAAGCCATTGAACTATGACCCCAAAGTGAATATCGGCAACGGATTTGCCAAAAAATGTGTGAACCTATGCCCAGTATTAATGTAAGGGTGCCCTGTAATCTCTTTTTGATCAATTAACAGGTCCCTTAACCTTCTCTACCTTGCAAATTCCAGAAGTTGTTGCTGCTTCTGTCATCATTTCCTTGTCACAGAACTGCTGCCTCTCTATTTTGGATTTTACATCAGCCTCCATTTCTTTTGTAACATATCTCTCTTTCTAATCTCTTAACTTGTCCTGGACTAGAAGAATATCTTATTGGGACCTTTTCTTTGCTCTAACACCCCAAAATTCAATGTGAAGCATTATTTTAAAGTTCCTTGGAAGGCAATGTTGGAAACATTCAGCTGAGTGCTTTCTCTATTTGACAGTTTTCTTCTTTCTTTACTGAGTACTTTTTCTTGATTCTGTCCCTGGAAATCCAAACCTTTCTTCAATCATTTTATTCACTATTAATTTGATGATATTTCACTTATATCTCCCAGTTTTTGTGATGAATGAAATCTGTAAAGCTTAAAGAGAAATATGAATATGACTAATTGGAAATTTAATTTCAGGTTCTCTTATTCCAATTCCAATGTACCAGGCTGCCCCTCAAAATGCTCCCTAGATCATGCAACGTACACACAGTCATAATTACTAAAAATATTCAAAATTCTCCTCACCAAAGGAAAATCTGCTCTTGTTTCAGTTAATACATTGAGAAAAATAGTTTTGGGAAAAGGTTATATTAGCTTCTCCATTTTCATCTTCTGTATGCATTATTTAAAGAGAAAAAGCATGACATAGTTGATGAAGAGCTGAGCTTGGAATAAGAAAGAACTGGGTTCATTTTTCACCTTGGATACATACTTGCTGCAATACTTACTGAGTCACTTAACTTTTCAGGGAAACAAGCAACTTTGTCAGAAGTAGAAGAGATGATGATTTATATAGAAGGAACTTCCTCTTTGGAAATTCCCTACACTGGTGAAATCTTAGGTCCAGAGTAATAATAGTAATGATACTTTGACTATACTGTATTTTTAGTCTCTTGACAGTTTTAAGCACTTGGAATTGGTCCCCTCTCTTAATTTCATTCCTTTTTTCCTTTCCTTGGATATTGATTTTCTTGTCATTTCCAAGGTAGAGGCTATTTTATCTCAAGGTTGAGAGAGTTTCCAATTTTCTAACTGAAACTGGGAGAAAATGGACTGGGATTGCTTTCTTACTGTTTGATGTGTGAAAATGGATTTTTCTAACTTTTTTCTAAAACTTGGTCAACAGCACTGAAACTATGCAGATAAAATTCCTACAGATATGAAATGTTAAAATGGATTCAATAACAACGACTCATCAAGTATACCAGCTTCATGATAGTGTCACAATTATAAAAGTAGGCCTTTAAGAGTTAAGTGGGAGAACATTAATATGAAAATACCTGATCTGAATAGGAAATGGTTGATGAAAATTTATTTATTTCACAAGTACTTATGAAGTACCTAGTTTGGGGGAAAAGCGGTATAACAAGCTAAGCACAAGAAGATAGCCTTTGCCCCTCAAGGATATTGCCATACAATCATATAAAACTTACTGCTATTTTATGTCAGTCACATTTCTGGTAGAACATCCATTTGTCTTGGTTGAAGACTGGCAAAATTTTGAGGAAATTGTTTAATAAGTGAGTTAACATTGTGGTCGTGAGTTCCACACTTGCATGGTCACGGGACATACTATATAAAGAGATAATCTAATTCACAAGATTTATTACAGAGATTTTAGAAACCCTGAAGCTTTCTACTTTAATCTACAACTGAACAAGAGTCTCCTCTGTAACATGCCATAGACAGAATAACATTTTTGTTTGAAGATTTTAAATTGAGGTAAAACCACTACCTCCTGAGGCAGCCCATTCTACTTTGAGATCTTTAATTCTTATGAAGTTTTAATCATCAAAGGTTAATTATAATGTTTTATTAATTGTCCTGCATTCTGTGTTCTGAGACCAAGCTAAACAAACTAAATCTCTTGCCATGATAATCCTTCAGTAATCTTCCACAAATGTAACTTTGATAATATACAATTCTCAGACTCAGGTTAAGAACAGATATAGGATATGAACAGGCAGTTTTCCAAGAAAGAAATTGAAGCATACGAAAAATGCTTTAAATCACTGTGAAGAAATACATATTAAAACCACCTAGAGATATCAGTTTGCTCTTACCAGATTGGCTAAAATAATAGAAGGGGAAAAATCACAACAGTTGGAGAGGATGTGGAAAAAATTTGGATAATAATTCATTGTTTTTGTAATTATGAACTGATCCAACAATTTTGGGGGACAATCTGGAATTATACTGAAAGAGTTACTAAGCTACCCATACATATACTTTAACCCACTACTTGGTCTATTTTCAAAGATGGTTATGGAAAGGGAGGAAACTATATTTTCTAAAATGTTTATAGCAGTTTTTTGTGGTGACAAAGAACTGGAAATTGAAGGAATGCTCATCAATTGGTGAATGGCTAAATATGTCATGGTACATGATTGTGATGAAATACTCTCGTGCTATAAGATTGATGAGTTTAATGATCTTAGAAAAAACATGGAACAATTTGTATGGAATAATGAAGAGCAAAATGATCAGAACCAAAGGAACATTGTTCACAGTAATAGCTATATTGGTTTAGGAACAACTCTGAGGAAACAAGTTATTTTGAGTAGCATACATACCAAATTAACTAAAGAGGACATATGAAAAAAGATGCTATCTCCATCCGGAGAAGGAATTAATGAATAGAAGCATACATATAACAATTATTCATACACACACACACATACACACAAATACACATACACACACACACCTATTTTTCTTTAATGGTAGCCATCTCTAAGGCTGGTCAGGGGTGGAAGGAAGACAGAAAAACGGGAAAAATTTGCATGATTATTTTGTATATTTGACAAGAATAGCAAATTTTGCATAGCAGATTTGCAGTTTCATGAGAGATATTAGAAACAACAGGGTTAGGTAACTGATTGGTTAAGGGATAAGCAATTGGCTTGCTAGAAGGATGATAGTACCCTATACAATAATAAGGAAATTATAAGGAAGGGAGGCTTTTTTTTAACAGGGGGAGTTCAGCCAAGAGGTCAGGAACAATGTCATCATACCAGTGCAGGTACCCATATGTTATCCTTTACTACCGCATACTCATCCCATTTCCCTTTCCAGTTACTTTTCTTTGGTAATGATTTTTTTTTTTTTTTACCATTTTCTTACAGATAAGATGCTTTTAATCCAATTTTATTCACAATGAATTTCTTTGTGGTACTTTGGGTAATCTTCAAATCTAAAGTCTTGAAGTCTGTAATGTTCCATGTTTGGCAGCCATATACTATCAATAAAAGATTATTTGGGTTAAAAAGATGGACTTTTATTTTAGAGAGTCTTAGCGTCAATAAAAGAATTATGCAATAAAAGCACTCCTATTTCATTCTAGCTCATGTCATTAACCACGTACAGTTTCTGCCAAAGATATATGTACTTATATAATAGATATATGCATTCCTCATCCAATTTGACATGATAACTTGAACAATTCTAATGTTTGATACCTTGGTTTTTCCTATATGGACAGTAAAATTAAACCTTTAAATGAATAGTTATCTCATTTAGAAGATTCTGCAATATCTGAGGAATTGGTGCAACTATAATGGCAAATGAAAATAAGAAGCTCTGAAGGACTTTTTCATCTCCAGAAAGATCCCTTTGAATCTGAACTTTGTACTATCCGTCTCTCATTGCGGTGAATACCTAGACTGCATTCCATTTTCATTGCTACCAATAGAACCCCTACTTTCCTACACAAATCAGCACAGAGAGAAGATCAAGCTTCTGACAGGTCTAGCATTCTATGGGGAAGAGGTGCAGAGGGACTACATTTGGATAGAGGTGAGAAATAGAATACGTATGTGACAAACAGCAAGTTGTCCCACTTGGCTAAAACAGAGAATGAGTAAAGGAGAGTAATGTGGATATACAATTGAAAAGGTAGACTGGGAAGGATAGTGGAGTGATAGAAACAGTGTGGTGATGTATCTTCCACAACCCCCTCCAAAAAGATCTGGAGAATGCTGCATACTAATGGGGAAATCCAGAAAAAGCTACAAGGGGTCATCTGTCCAGTCCTGCTTAGCATAGGGAGAGAGACAGGTTTATGGATACTGAGGACTGGATCATACCAGGGGAATACTCTAAGAAAAATACTCTAGTACCAGGGAGAAACTTGCAATGGAGCAGAAGAAGTTATAAACCCATCCAGACCACCTTAAGATCCACACCAGTTTGCAGAAACAGGGAAAGGTATGGAATGACAGTTTCATCTCTGTGAATTTCAGGTCACAGACCCAGGGTAGAGTGAGAAGTGGATTTGCGTAATGGAGTGAGGGAGGTCTTGGGCTACATATAGGGAAAAAAGAAGTTCAGAAACCAGCAGTAGTAGTGATGTGACTCAAACTCCAATCTCGGATCAGGGTTGTACTTCAAGCATCCCGGCCAACTTTCAGAGAAATAACTAAGGATTCCAGACCAAAAGGAGCCTACAATTTTGCCATTTTGAACCAAAAGACCTTTTCAGCTAGCTAATATGGGTAGTGTTCAGACTGAGTCTACTCTGGCACAGACAAAGATATTGTAGAACTTTGAGAGGAACTGAGAATAGGGCAGAAAGTTAACTGTCTTGGATTACATCACTCCAGGAGAAATGAAAGTTTAGGTTCCTCAGCCTGTCCCTGCAATCTTGAAATAATTGAATGCTGAATATTCAAAGAAAGAAGAAACTGAGGGTGGAGCCAAGACGGCAGAGCAGAAGGATGGATCTGCATTAGCTCTGCCCCTCAGCCCTTAAAATACCTAAAAATGACTCTAAGCAAATTTTAGAGCAGCAGAAGCCACAAAATTACATAGTGAAACAGACTTCCAGCAGAAAACAGCATGGAAAGCCAACAGCAAGTGTCTATCACATGGGCCCTGAGCAGAGGACGGCCCGTCATGGGGAGCATGGCACAGACAGGAATGGAATAGGTTCCAAGGCACTGAATCATACGTAGTTCCTGCAGGTTTCCACCTTTCTTAATCCACAAATGTCAAAGACAGCTTTAAAGGTCTTTGAGACTGTTCTTTCACCTGGGTGAGAGGGGAGCATGGTCCAGCCCCAGCCCTGGCCCCAGGACAGCAGCAGTAACTGAGGCCAGAATGTCCACTTTTGGAGCCCTCAGCCTACAGACCCTGGGGGAATTAAAAAACTGATCTGAATCTCAGTCCTGAGTAGTGGTACTGGGGTGAGGAGGAGTGCTGGAGTAACAGAGATGGAGGTAGCTGTTCCAGGGCAGTTCCAGGGCAGAAAATTGTACTTGTGTTGGCTCACAGACAAAAGTGCATGGCAGGAGAGGAGTAAACTTGTCTCCTTTGATTGTGCCACTTTGGAGGAAATGACAACTTACAGGTTCCTAGAGATATTTCAGAGAACAGCTTCACAAAACTTCTGAAGCTTAGAGTAGTATACCCTCTACTTGACAAAGGACTGAGAATCCAAGTTACTGGAGGGAAAATACCCTAAAAGGTGAAAAATAACACTACAGCAGGTTGTTTTCTTGATGAAAAGATATTTTCGTCCATTCTTTTGGATGAGATAGAGCAAAGCATACAATCATAAGAAGACAGTGAGGTCAAGGCTTCTACAAGGAAAACTTCCAAAAAATCCGCAATGGTCTCAGGTCATGGAAGAGCTCAAAAAGGATTTTGAAAATGAGAGCCATGCAAGAAAATCATGAAAACAACTCAACAGCTTGATAAAGGAGACCAAAAAATGCTGAAGAAAGTAGCACCTTTAAAAATAGACTAACTCAAATGGAAAAAGAGGTCCAAAAAATCAATGAGGAGAAGAATGCTTTAAAAAATAGAATTGACTAAATAGAAAAGGAAGTTCAAAAGCTCACTGAAGAAAATAGTTCTTTAAAAATGAGAATGGAGCAGATGGAAGGTAATGACATTAAAAGAAATCAAGAAATTATAAAACAAAACCAAAAGAATGAAAAAAATAGAAGACAATGTGAAATACCCCCTTGGAAAAACAACTGACCTGGAAAACAGACCAAGAGAGATAATTTTAAAATTACTTTTCAACCTGAAAACCATTGTCAAAAACTAGCCTAGATATCATCTTTCAAGAAATGAAGAAGGAAAACTTCTGTGATATTCTAGAACCAGAGGGTAAAATGGAAATGGAAAGAATTCATCAATCAGCTCCTGAAAGAAGTCCCTAAAGGAAAACTCCTAGGAATATTATAGCCAAATTCCAGAGTTTTCAGCTCAAGGAGAAAATATTACAAGGAGCCAGAAAGAAACAGTTCAAGTATTGGGAAAATTCAATCAGGATAACACAGGATTTAGCAGCTCTTACACAAAGAGTTCAAAGGGCTTGGAATATAATATTCCAGAGGTCAAAGAAGGTAAAATTAAAAACAAGAATCACCTACCCAGGAAAACTGAGTATAATACCTCGGGGTGAAAAATGGAATTACAATGAAATAGAGGACTTCCTAGCATTCTGGTGGAAAAAACCAGAGACGAATAGAAAATTTGACTTTCAAATACAACAAGCAAGAGGAACATGAAAAGGTAAAGAGGAAAGAGAATCCTTAAGGAACTTATTAAAGCTGACCAGTTTACATTCCTACAAGGAAAGATTTCATTTGTAACTCATGAAACCTTTTTCAGTATTAGGATAGCTAGAAGGAATATATATATATATATATATATATATACACACACATATATATGTATACGTATATATACACACACACACACACATATATATATATACATATATGTGTGTGTATGTGTATGTGTGGTAGTTAGACGGAATATATACAAACATGTGTGTGTGGGTATGTATGGGTATATTACATATGTGTATGTATGTATAGACATATTTGAATATATGTATCTATACATGTATATACATATTTACATGTAAATTATGTATGCATATATACACGCATACATGCATAGACACCACAGGGTGATATGAACATGAGGGGAGACTACCTAAAAAATCAAATTTATTGTTGAGTGGAATGCACTAGGAGAAAGAGAAAGGGAGATGTAAAGTGTAGCAAGGCATCTCACATATAAGAGACAAAAAAGAACTTTTACAATGGAGGGGGAGAGGGAGAAGATGAAAGGAAATAATTGATCTTTACTCTCATGGGATCTGGCTAAAGAGGGAATAATACACACCAAATAAAATATGGAACCCTATTTTACTTTGCAGGATGGCAGGGAGGAAGAGGATAGGAGAGGAATAATCAGAAGAAAACATTATTGTAGGAGGACATGTCAAGGGGGAGAATGGAATAAGTGGAAGGCGGGATACGACAGAGGGAAATGTGGTTAGTCTTTTGCAACATAACTATTATAGAAGTGTTTTTCATGGCAACATGTATATAACCTATATTGAAATTCTTGTTTCCTCAATGACGATGGGTAGGGAGGGAGGAAGCAAGAGAATATGGAACTCAAAGTTTTAATAATGAATGCTGAAAATAGTTTTGGCATGCAACTGGGAAATAAGACACACAGGAAAAATGAGGTACAGAAATCTGTTTTGCTCTACAGGAAGATAGAAGGGAGGGGATTGAAGTAGGGGGGTAATGGAAGGACACTCTGAAGGAAGGAGTGCATGAGATGCATGCTGTCCTGTGGTGGAGGGTGGGGAGAGATGAGGAGAAAATTTTGAATTCAAATTCTTGTGGAAGTGAATGTTGAGAACTGAAAAATAAATAAATTATATATTAAATAAAAGAAAGCAGAAACTGGATGAGCTCAGACTTTCTCACTGAAAATGTGTCAAAGGTCCATCCCTAATATCAAATCTAAAGCCATCAAGTAAACTGAAATCATGGGCAAACAAAATAGAAGTCCACCTTATTGAGCTATAATGGGTGCATGGATTCTCATGATAAGCAGAGTAGAGTCATAATATGAAGAAACTTTTAAAAAAAGAGTTTGTATTTTAATTGCAGGATTGTTGGGATCCACTGGAGTTTTTGAAATTGAGGCATATGATGATCAGAAGCAAGTTATAGTAATATCTAGTTGATAACTTGTGAATGTATTGGAAAAGCAGAGATGGATGCTTGACATTTTTCATTCTTTATACATTTCACAGAATAGTGTTACAGTATGAATTTATTCTGTTCTAAACCATTTTTTTGTGAATATATGTTTAGTCTTGTCTAATTTTTCATGAAGTATGACCTTGTTCTGTCTATAAGTTATCTCTTACAGTTATTGGAAAGTATGAAATCACATCTATAATTTTCTCAATTACCTTTTCTTTGAGGAAGAAATAACATGCTCAGCATATTTCCTCTTTTGATTCCAAGATTCACTCACATGCATATTGTTAATATACATCTCTACTCCTTCTGCCCAATTTTTACTTACTCTGTTCCAACTGAGTAAGGTATCCTTTTTAAAAATATCATATTCAGTTCATGGATATCATCGTAAGTGTTAGTGATATAAAGATCATTTTCCCCTTCCTTGCATTAGTTATAGTTTATTTTGCTTGCTACCTGTACTATATAAATTTGATTATAATATCAAAGTCGTTATTTTAGTGTTACCTTTTTTTTTGTATTTTGTTTCTTATGAATTCTGAGTTCCTCTCCTGTTATTTATCTTCCTGTACTTTACTTGTTTTCTGAAATATTTAGCTTGATGGTCAATATTTTTGTTCATACTTTCTTTAAGGTACAAAAGTATTTTGGTTATATAATTGGACTCGAGATAAATAAATAATTAGTCAATCTCATAAGGAATATCCCATCTATGACCAGAAAACTGTTATTCCTTTATTTTAAACTTTTGCTAGAAATCCAAATAGTGTTTTCTGATGTCACTTCCTTATTTTAAAGCCTTCTGTGTATTTATTGTTTTGTAACAAATGCCCAACACAAATCATCATGACTGCGAAACAGTCAGCCGTGCAAAATAGTATATATAGTGCTTAAGTACAAATGGGAGACATGATTTTTTAAAGAAATGCTTAAACACAAATTTATGGTCTTATGAAAGAGCATTTAAACTACCTCCTTAGACCCACAGGAAATACTGTTTTGTCAAAACCAATAGAATCAGTATACTGAATCATCATCAGTTCCACTGTGTGAAAAATGGATCACAATAAATGCGTACCTTTTTCTAAGAACTTTTCTTGGCTAGCCTCTGTACGCAGACTTCTGATGGAGGGAACTCACCGTCTCCGAATGCATCCCATTCCATTTTGTTACAGTTAAGAAATTGCCTCTTATATCAAAGTGAAACGTTCTTCTCTGCAACTTCTCCCTGCCGCTCCCAGTTCTGTTTCCTAGGAATAAAGTCAGCAAATTTGATCCCTTTTCCACATGAAATGTTTTCAAAATTTAAGGACAGCATTCAAGTTTCGTTCTAAATTTTCTTCACAGGAATCTTTCTCAGTCCTTTCAACTAATTTTATATAGCGTGTTCCCTAGTTCTCTACCTATCTACCACACTCTTTTGGAAACTCTCTGGCTCATTAATGTCTTTAATGTGGTTTTTCAAAACTAAATACATACTGTACACATGGCTTAATTTGGATAATAGGTACTAATCATTACATTCCTCACTCTTAACGTAGCCCGGGAAATCTCTGGACTTTTGTCTACTATGCCACATTTTAGATTCATTTACCTTTCAGTATACTAGCAAGAGAACCATGCCTTCTTCATTACAAGTCAGGCCATCAATTATGACTTCCCTCCTTTTCTTTGATCCACTTTAAATATCAACCATACTTTCCCTTATTTTCTCCTGCCCTGATTTAATCTCTGAGAAATCTTTCATTTTACTAAGAAAATTTCTGCTCTTCTTTCCCTCTTGATGATCCTCCTTCCTGTTGCCTCCACATGCCTATTCATTCTGCATTTTGACCACTCTGGTTCCCATTTTGAATCTCTTCCTATTACTTCCTCAACTGCCAACAAAGGCTCTCCAGCCTCCTTCATCCTTAAAACACAAAAATATTCAATTGAACATGCCATTTTATCTCTTTCTTTCACAGACAAATTCGTGACTGCTATGTAGTAAGTGTTTAATAAATGTTTACTTACTGATATCACTTTCTCATCTTCCAATAATTTCTCAACCTTTAAGAGTATGACTTCCAGTTTTACTATTCTGCTAACAGGTTTCTCAAAATTTACCAAAGTTCTCTTAACTGAGAAGTAAAATTCATTTTTCCTTACTTCTCCTCGAGTCTTTTAACAATTTTAAATAATCTCTTCTGCAGAATAATATTTTCTCGTTTTATTTCCATGCTGCTTCTTTTTCTTAGATCACTCGCCTACATGATCATTCCAACTCAGTTTCATTAATTGGTTCATCATCAATTTCCTGCCCAAGAAATATGGGTGCCTCACAAATCTAACATGGTCTTCTCCACTTTTTGTTTTCCCTATTCTTATATGTTGTATTTACATCACATGGACCTTGTCATCACATTTTTTTCTTTCTTTTTTTTACCAGTTGAAGGAGTCCTTTTTTTGTAAATTGAACTCCAATTACATGACTTTTAAAAACTTTTTATTATATTATTTATTTGCAGCGTTCTATAATCACTTCCATATATTTTAGATTTTTCTCCTCCTTCCCTTCTCTTCCTTCCTCACTCCCTCCCTGAGACGACATACATTTTATACAGGTGCTACACATAGATTCCTATTACATACATTTTCACCTTAGTCATGTTGCATAGAAGAATTCAAATGAATGGGAGAAATCATAAAACAAACCAAAACATAATACAAAAAAAGATCATCTACGACATTCAGTGATCAAATTCCATAGTTCTTTCTCTGGATGTGGAAGGCATTTTGTCTTAAGAGGCCATTGGGAATTTTTTATGTCCTTGCATTGCAATGAAATACTAAGTCTACCAGAAAAAATTCTTGCACACTGTGGTTGTTGTTGTGTACAAAGTTCTCCTGGTTCTACTCCTTTTGCTCAGGCCTTTCTGAAGTCTTCCTATTCATCATTTCTTATAGTGCAATAGTATTCAATTACATTCATATACCACAATTTATTTAGTCATTCCCCAACTGATGGGCATCCTTTTGATTTCCAGTTTTTGGCCACCACAGAGAGAGTTGCTATAAATATTTTTGTACATGTGGGACCCTTTACATTTTTTATGATTAGTTGGGGATACAGTCCTAGAAGCAATATTACTGGGTCAAAGGGTATGCACATTTTTGTAGCTCTTTGGGCATAGTTCCAAACTGCTTTTCAAAATGGTTACATCAGCTCACAGTTCCACCAACAATAAATTAGTGTTCCAACTCTCCTACATCTTCTCCAACATTTATCATCATGCTGTTTTGTCATGCTAGCCAACCTGATAGGTGTGATATGGTACCTCAGAGTTGTTTTGATTTGATAGAGCATTTTTTCCTATGATTATAGATAGTTTTAATTTCTCCCTCTAAAAATGCCTGTTCATATCCTTTGACCATTTATCAATTTGGGAATGACTTGTATTCTTGTACATTTATCTCAATTCTCTACAGATTTTAGAAATGAGGCCTTTATCACAGACACTAGCTGCAAAAATTCATTCCCAGTTTTCTGCTTCCCTCCTAATCTTGGTGGCATTGGGAAAACATTTTCAATTTAATGTAATCAAAATTATCCATTTTGCACTTCATAATATTTTCTATCTCTTGTTTAGTCAAAAATTCTTTCCTTTTCCATAAATCTGATAAATGCACTATTCCTTGCTCCACTAATTTGTTTATACTGTCAATTTTATACCTAGATCATGCATCCTTTTGGACTTTATTCTTGTGTATGGGGTCAGACAGTGGTCTATGACTAGTTTCTGCCACATTGCTATACAGTTTTCCCAACAATTTTTGTCGAAGAGTGAGTTCTTATTCCAGAAACTGGGGTCTGTGGGTTTATCAAACAGTAGATTACTATATTCGTGGACTACTGTGCCTTGAGTACCTAACCTATTCCACTCGTCTACCCTTCTGTTTCTTAGCCAGTAACAAGTGGTTTTGATACTTGCTCCTTTATAATACAATTTGTGATCTGGTAGATCGAGGCCACCTTCCCTGGCATTTCTTCTCATTAGTTCCTTTGATGTTCTGGACCTTTGATTCTTCCAGATGAACTTTGATATTATTTTTCCCAGCTCTAGAAAATAGTTATCTGATAGTTTGATTGATATGGCTCTGAATAGGTAAATTAATTTAGGTATAATTGTCATTTTTATTATATTGGCTCAGCCCACCCACGAATAATTGATATTTTTCACTTACTTAGATCTGACTTTATTTGTGCGGAAAATATTTTTTAATTGTGTTCATATAGTCCCTGGATTTGTTTTGGCGGGTAGACTCCCGAATATTTTATAGTGTCCACCCTAGCTTTAAATGAGATTTTCTCTTTCTATCTCTTGCTGTTGGGCTTTGTTAGTAATATATAGAAATGAAGACGATTTCTGTGAGTTTGTTTTGTAACCTGCAACTTTACCAAAGGTGTTTATTATTTCAAGTAGTTTTTTTTTCCTGTTTCTCTGGTATTCTCTAAGTATATCATCATATCATCTGCAAAAAAAGTGATAACTTATTTTCTTCTTTGCCTATTCTAATTACTTCAGTTTCTTTTTCTTCTCTTATTGCTACAACTAACATTTCTGGTACCATATTGAATAATAGTGGTGATAATGGACATTGTTGTTTCACCTCTGATCTTATTGGAAATGCATCAAGCTTATCCCCACTGCATATAATACTTGCGGAAGGTTTTAGTTAGATACTGCTTATTATTATTTTATGGAAAGTTTCATTTATTCCTTTATTCTTCAGTATTTTCAGTAGGAATTCGTGTTGTATTTTGTCAAAAGCTTTTTCTGCATTTATTGAGATAATCATGTGGTTTCTGTTAGGTTTGTTCTTGATATGATCAATAACGTTAGTCGTTTTCCTAATGTTGAATCAGCCCTGCATTCCTGGTATAAATCCTACCTGGTCATAATGCATTATTCTCATGATATGTTACTGTATTCTTTTTTTTTTTTTTTTTTGCTAAAACCTTATTTAAAATTTTTGCATCTATATTCATTAGAGAAATTGGTCTATAGTTTTCTTTCTCTGCTTTGGCTCTTCCTGGTTTAGGTATCAGAACAGTAATTGTAACATAGAAAGAATTTGGGAGGATGCCTTCTTCCCCAATTTTCCCAAATAGTCTATATAGTATAAGAATTAACTGTACTTTCAATGTTTGAGAGAATTCACTTGTAAATTCATCCTGCTTGGAGATTTTTCTTAGGGACATCACTGATGGCTTGTTCAATTTCTTTTTCTGAGATAAGTTTTTAAAAGTATTTAACTTCCTCTTCTGTTAATCTGGGCAAATTATATCTTTTAAAATAATCTTCCATCTCATTTAGTTTGTCGAATCTATGGGCATATTGTTGGGCAAAGTAATTTCTTATCATTGTTTTAATTTCTTCCTCATTGGAGGTGAGTTCATCTTTTAAATTTTTAATACTGGTAATTTTTTTTTAGCTAATATTCTATTTTCCCCCACAATTGCACATCAATAATCTTTTTAGTATTCATTTTACGAAGATTTTGATTTCCAAATTTTTCACCCTCATTCCACCCCTCCTCTCTCATTTTATGAAAACAGTACATAGTTTGATATAGTTTAAACATACACTATCATGTAGAACATATTTCCATGTTTATCACAATTGTGGAAGAAAGAAATCAAAAGTAAAATAAAGGAGAAAGAACAAAATAAGCGAAAGAATATGCTTAAATCTGTATTCGGAGTCCATCAGTTGGGTATCTAGATATGGATAACATCTTCCTTTTTGAATCCTTTTGTGCTTATCTTAGATACTTGTGTTGCTGAGAAAAGCTGAGTCATTCATACATAGCTGATCATCATGTAATGTTGCTGAGACTGTGTACAGTGTTTCTCTGTTTCCGCACATTTCACTTTGCATCAGTTTGTACAAGTCTATCCAGGTTTTTCTCTATTCTAATGGTTCATTTCTGATTGCACAGTAGTATTCCATTGCATTTATATAGCACAGCTTTAATAACCATTCCACAATTAATGGGCATCCATCAATTTCCAATAGGGCTGCTCTGAGTATTTTTGCAAATGTTGACTCTTTCCCCTTTTTTTGTGATCTCTTTGAGACAGATGTAGTAGTGCAATTGTTGGATCAAAAGGCTTACACACTTGAGTTGCCCTTTGGGCATAATTCCAAATTACTGTCCAGAATTTTTTTTTATCAGTTCTCAACTGCACCAAGAGTGTCCCAATCTTCCTCACATTCTCTCTCACATATATTAACCAATAAGATTAGAGTGAGATGATATTTGAGTTGTTTTAATTTGTATCTCTCTAATCAATTGTAATTTAGAGCACATCTTCATATGCTTATAGATAGTTTTGATTTCTTCATCTGAAAACCACCTGTTTCCGTCCTTTGACCATTTATCAGTTGGGGGATGGTTGGAGTTCTTATAAATTTGATTCAGCTCCCTATGTATTTGGGAAATAAGGCCCTTATCAGAGACATTTGCTATAAATATTGTTTCCCAGATTTCTGCTTTCCTTCCACTCTTGATTGCATTGAGTTTGCTTGTGCAAAAGCTTTTCAATTTACTATTATCAAAATATTCTATTCAACATTTTGTAATGCTCTATATCCCTTGTTTGGTCATGAATTCTTACCCTCCCCATAGATCTGATAGTCTATTCTTTGCTCTTCTAATTTGATTGCTTCATTGTTTATGGTACATTTTAGCAAGGTGTATTTTCCTTACTTGTTTCTATAATTAAGTCTGCTTTTGGTTTTATTTTGTCTGAGATCAGAATTGCTACCCCTGCCTTTTTACTTCTGTTGAAATATAATAGGTTTTGCTTCAGCCCTTTATCTTTATGATGTGTGCTTTTCTCTGCTTCAAGTGTGTTTCTTGTAAGCAACATATTTGATGCTGATTTTTGTTCCACTCTGCTATCCACTTCCATTTCATGAGGGAAAGTTCCTCCCATTGACATTCACAGTTGTGATTACTATCTGCATATTTCCCTCCTTCCTATTCTTCCTCCTGTTTTTCCTTTCTCTCTGTCCTTTCTCTCTTTCTTGTCTCATCAATGTTTTGCTTCTGTCTTCTACCTCCCCTTATACGCTCTCTTTTCTCTCAGTTTTTTGCCCCCCCCCCCCTTACTTATCCTCCTTCCCTCATACTTCTTGGCTTGGTAAGATAGATGCATATATTCAACTGATTGTGTACATTATTCCCTCTTTGAGCCAATACTGATGAATGTAAGGTTCAGACAATACCTATCCCCCATCTTACCCTCTATCTTAATGTTTTTCTCACCTCTTCATGTGAAATAATTCACTCCATTCTACCTCTCCTTTCCTTCTGCCCCCATTTCACTCTTCATTCTCATTGCTTTTTTTGGTCATTTCATCAAATTCACCTTATATTCATACCCTCTATGTATATTCTTTCTATCTGTACTGTTACCAGCATAATTTTTAAGAGTTCCAAAATCCTCTTCCAGTGTAAGGATGTAAACAGTTGAGTTCCATTTAATCCCTTATACTTTCTTCTCCCTTTTTACCTGTGTGTCCTTCTCTTAGGTCTTGGTATTGAGGTCAAATTTTTGGTTTGTATCTGGACTTCACCTTAAGAAGGTTTGAAATACTTCCATTTCATTGAATGATCATTTTGCTCTTGACATATTATGCTTAATTTTGCCAAGTACGTTATTGTTTCATGTAGTACAAGGCCCTTTGCCTTCCAGAATATCATGTTCCATCATCCCTGGTTCTTTAATTTTGCAGCTGTCAAGTCATTTGGGATCCCTGATTGTGGCTCCCCAATATTTGAACTGGTCTCTTCTGTTCACTTGTTGAATTTTTTCCTTCACCTAATGGTTCTAAAATTGGCAATAATTGGTTTTGTTTTTTTTCTTTAATTTTTGGATCTTTTTCTTGAGATGATTGGTGATGCCCTTTTGCCATCTGGTTCAAGGATATCATGATTGTTTTCCTTGATTGTTTCTGGAAAGATGTTATCCAGGTCCTCCTTTTGATTATGGCTTTCAGGTAGTCCAATGATTCTGATATTGTCTCTCCTGTACCTGTTTCCCAGATTAGTTGTTTTTCCCATGAGCTACTTTACATTTTCTTCCATTTTTGCATTCTTTTGAATTTGTTTTATTGATTCATGATGTCTCATAGGATCATTAACTTCCAATTCCCTCATTCTATCTTTTAAAGTGCTGTTTTCCTCAATCAGTTTTTGTACTTTCTTTACCATTTTGTCAGTTTGTATTCTTTAAGAAGTTGTTTTCTTCAGTGGATTTTTGTATCTCCTTTTCCATTTAGTCAATTCTACTTTTTAAGCAGTTTTCTAACATGTTGAGTTTTTTTTAAATTATAATTCTCTTATATCACTTTCTTTTCCTTCCTTATTTTTCTTCTACCTCTTTTAATAGGATTTTTAAGTACCTTTTTGAACATTTTCATGAAATTTTTTTCTGGACTTGACACAGTTTCCCATTTTTCTTTGGGGATTTGCCCATAGGTGTTCTGACATTGTTGTCCTTTACTGAGTTCTGTCTTGATCTTTCTTGTCATCACAATAACTTTCTACTGTTAGATTCTTTTTTGTTCTTGTTGCTTTTTGCTTATCTTTTTTTTTAACCTTTTTCTCTTCTTTTAAATTTCATCTCTGCACCCTGGGTGGGAGGGACTGTCTCAGATTTCTTGTGACAGTGGCTACAGCCCTTGTCTGTTTATCTCAAGATATGCTGATGTTTCCCTGAGGAAAAAGGGGGACCCTCATTTCTGGTGCTATGTTTAAGGGGTGTGCTCAGGGTAGCTGGCACGGCTTGAACATATAGGGGTTTAGCTGCTTCCCTGGTGGTAAACGGGGGTCCTTGTGGTTTCTGGCATGTGCTGAGGCCAGGAGTTTTTTTTTTCCATTTCCCTGCCTCTGTATGGAAGCATATATGGCTCCAGTCATTGCAGGACAGCTGCCTGTCTAGGGGTACATTCAATCACTTGGTGGTTCTTGGAACTGGAGTCTACTGCTTCCCCTATCTATGCTAAGAGGGGGTCCTTGTGATGGTATCTCTCACTGGTTTTCTGGGAAAGGGCTTGTTGCTGACTTGCTGGGGCACTTCCTGTACTAGAATACAGTCTTTCTTTTCCTGAATGAAACTGTCCTTTCTTACTTACCTTCCAAATCTCCAGGATTAAAAGATTACTCCATCCTATATTTTCTACTGGCTCTGCTGTTCCAAGATTTGCTCTGGTGAGCTATTTTATGGTTGCTTAGAGATAAATATGGGAGACTTACAACAATTTACTGCTTACCCCTGCCATCTTGGTTTCTGGAAGAAAACTTTCCTTTTTAGCACATCTTCAGATAATTACTGAAATTATATATTCAGTCTTGATATTTCCACTCCCGAATTTCAGATGAAAGCTACTAGTTACCTATTGTACTTTGCCGCCTTCATGACACATATCTGTAATTCACAATGACCAAATTAAAGTTATCCCATGTACTCACACACACACACACACATACACACACATACACTACTCCAATTTTGTCTATTTATGTTGAGAGCACAATGTTCATCCTACTCAAAATTGGAAAGAGAAATGAGAGTGATGCAAGAAAATCATTAAAAGCAAGTCAACTGCTTACTAAAGGGGACCTAACAAAGTGCTTGAAAATAACACCTAAAAAAATAGACTAACTCAAATGGCCAAAGAGATCCAAAAAGTCAATGAGAAGAATGCCTTAAAAAAGCACAATTGGCCCAATGTAAAAAGAGATCCAAAAGTTCAATGAATAAAATAATTCCTTCAAAATTAGAATAGAACAGATGGAAGTTGATAACAATGAAAAATCAAGAAGTTGTAAAACAAAGCCAAAAGAATGAAAATATAGCAGGTACTGTGAAATATCTCATTGGAAAAACAACTGACCTGAAAAAAAAATCCAGGAGAGGCAATTTAAAAATTATTGAACTTCCTGAAAGCTATGATAAAAAAAAAAGATCCTAAACATCATCAATCAAGGAAAATTGCCCTGATATTCTAGAACTAGAGGGTAAAATAGATGTTGAAAGAATTCACCAATCTCCTCCTAAAGAGATTTCAAAAAAAAGTCCCAGGAGTACTGTAAGAACATTCCAGAGCTCCCAGATCAAGGGGAAAATATTGTAAGCAGCCAGAAAGAAACAATTCAAATATTGTCGAAACACAATCAGGATAATATAAGATCTAGCTGCTTCTACATTAAGGAATCAGAGGACTTGGAGCATGATACTCCAAAAGTCAAAGGAAGTCGGATTAAAACCAAAAATCACCTATCCAGCAAAATTGAGTGTGATACTTCAGAGGGGAAAATGGTGATTCAATGAAAGAGATTACTCTCAAGAATCCTTGATGGAAAGACCAGAGCTGAATAGAAAATTTGACTTTCAAACCCAAGAATCAAGAGAAGCATGAAAAGTTAAACAGGAAAGAGAAATCATCAAGGACATACTGAATTTGACTGTTTACATGTCTATATGGAAAGATAATATTTGCTAATCTTGAGATTTTTTTCAGTATTAGGGCAGTTTGGGAATTATATACATATACAGAGAGGGCTCAGGGTGAGTTGAATAGGAAGGGATGATATCTAAAAAATAAAATTAAAGGGTGAGAGAGGAATATATTGGGAGAAGAAAGGGAGAAATAGCATGGGACAAATTTTCTCTCACATTAAAGAGGTAAGAAAATGTTTTTCAATGGAGAGAAGGGAAGGGAAGTGAGAGGGAAAGAATGAACCTTTCTCTTTTTTCAAGAAAAATTATTTATTTTTGGTTTTGGACATTGAACCTTACTCTCATTGCATTTTGCTTAAGGAGGGAATAACATGCACACTTAATTTGGTATGAAAATCTATTTTACACTACAGGAAAGTAAGATGGAAGGGGATAAGTGGGTGGTGGGAGGTTAGAGAACGGAGGGTAAATGAGAGGATAGGGTAAATAGAAGTAAACACTTTTGGGGAGGACAGGGTCAAAAAAGAGAACGGAATAAAAGGGGGCAGGATAGGATGGAGGGAAAATATAGTTATTACTTCACAACATGACTGTTATGAAAGTGTTTTGGAAGACTACATATGTATAACGTATATCAAATTGCTTGTCTTCTCAGCAGAGATGGGTGGGGAAGGAAGAAGGAAGAGAAGTTCGAATTCACAGGTTTGAAAATGAATGTTCAAAATTGCTTTTACATGCAACTGGGAAATAAAACATATGGGCAATAGGGTATAGAAATCTATCTTGCCGTACAAGAAAAAGGAGTGGAAGGAGATGAAAAAATGAAGAAGTGTGATAGAAGGGAGGGCAGATTGGGGGAGGGTAAAATCATAATGCACCCTGTCTTGATGTGGGTGGAGGAGAGGGATGGGGAGAAAATTTGAAACTCAAAATCGTATGAAAATGAACGTGAAAACTAAAAGCAAATAAATCAATTACAAATAAATAAAATGAAAAATGAAAAAAAAAAAAGAAATGATGAGTAGGATGCTCCCAGAAAATTCTGGAAAGACTTGCAGAGGCTGATGCAAAGTGAAATATACTGTGTACAACGTAACAGCAACATTGGAGAACAACAGTGAATGATTTCTCTATTCTCAGCTGTACAATGATCCATGAGAACTCTGAAAGACTTATGATGAAAAATACTATCCATCCTCCAACAAAGAAGTGATGGTGTCTGAATGCGGATTGAAGCATACTTTTTTTTAATTCTGTTTCTCTTGTTTTCTTTTTTTTTTTTGTCTGTTTTCTTTCACAACTTGAATATCATGGATATGTTTTGCATGAGTACACATGTATAACATGTATTGAATTGCTTGCCTTCTCAATGAAAGGAGATGGGGAAAGAAGAAAGAATAGAATTTGGAACTCAAAGTTTTAAAAACAAATATTGTAAATTATTTTGCTGGGAAATATGGAAAGATTGATACTAAATGAATACAAAAAGAAATAAAAAATCATTCAAAACAGATAAATATTCAAATTATCTCTTGGCATTTACTGCCCACTGCAGTTTGTATAAATCTGGTTACTTAAAATTAATGAAGTTAATCTCTTAGCATGTCGTTCCTTTTCTTTTATTGTTATTCTATTTAATTAAAGTATCAATTGTTTCTATGATCTTGTTCTTTGACTCATTCATTCTTTAGAATTAAAATATTTAGCTTCCAATTAATTTATAATCTGTACTTCCACAGACTTTATTTAATATAATTTATTGCATTACGATATGAATAGGGTCTACTTAATATTTTTGTTTTTCTGCATTTGGTTGTGAGGGTTTTATGCCCTCATTAGCATATGGTCTATTCTTTTTGTGTGGATGTCATATAGTGCTGTAAAAAAGGTACACTCCCATTCAGTTTTCTTTAGAGTGTTATCATATCTAACCTTTTCTGAGATTTTATTTATCTTCTTGGCCTCTTTCTTATTTATTTTATGGTTAGATTTATCTAGTTTTTCGAGGAGAAAATTTAGATTCCCAACTAGAATAGTTTGACTATTTGCTCCTGTTCATTTATCTTTTCCTCTAAAAGTTTGTATGCTGTACTATTTGGTGTACATATGTGTAGTATTGACGTTACTTCATTGTCTATGATACTTTTCAGTCAGATGTAGTTTCCTTGCTTTTCTCTAGTAATTTGATCCATTTTTGATTTTGTGTTGTCTCACATTATGATTGCTACCCCTGCTTCTTCTTCTTCTTTTTTACCTCAGCTGAAGAACAATAGATTCTGCTGCAGTCCATTACCTTTACTCTGCTTCAAGAGCATTTCTTACAAATAACATACTGTAGAATTCTTGTTTTTAATTCTCTCTGCTGTCCTTCTGTTTCATGGGTGAGTTCATCCTATTCATATTCAAGGTCATAATTATTAAGTGTGTATTTCCCCCAGTTCCCCACCCCCTCCTGTCCTTCCTCAACAGTGTTTTTCTTTAGGCCACCACCTCTATCAGGCTGTTCTCCTTTCTATTCATCCTCCTCTTTTTCTTATCCTTTTTTCATTCTACTTCCTCATACAGTAGGTCAGATTTGTATGCTTGAATGAGAATGTTATATCCTTTTTCAGCCAATTCTGATGAGAGTAAGTTTCAAGCATTGCCCACCACCACTTCATCTTTCCCTCCTCTGTAGAAGTTTTTTAATGCATCTTTTATGTGAAATAATTTACTCCATTCTACCCCTTTTTCCACTACATCCCTATATCTTCACTCCCGCCTTTTTATTAACATCTCATTATGGTCAGCTGCTGGCTTGAACCCTTTGTAGTCTACTTCTGGGTGTCTTGCACAGGAGTCTGGGGTCCCCCTGTTGACTTGCACTAGATCTTGGGTTTTTGCTTCTGTCTTGCCAGGCACTACATGTGGTGGACTGTACCTTCTTCTTACCCTAGGGAGACAGGTTTTTCCTACTGAGTGTCTAAGTTGTCTTGAGCTATAATGTTGTTTCACCTGATCCTTTTGTTGGTTTTGCAACTCCTGATTTCATTTTAATACATTAAAGATTTTGCAAGAAATTTTTGAGAGGTCAGGGGAATCCCTGTCTTTATTCCACCATCTTGGCTATGCTTCCAGTATCTGGAGACTTAGACATTATTCCCCCACTTAAAAGTCTCTTTCCAAAATTACCAATGAATTCTTAATTGCCATATTTGCTACCTCTTCTCAGTCCTTACTCTTGTTGTCTTCCCCATCTCCCATTGGTGAATTTCCACAATAAACTGTATTTGAAGGAAGAGTTCAGGCCAGGCATCTAAATTTCTCCCTTTGGACTGCTTCTGACTCTCCACTATTGATCACCATTATTTTGGCTGTCTTCTTACCCTCAAAGTTTCCTCATTTCCTAAGGCCTTCTCATTCTGGAACATCCCCCCATTCCTGACATTCCTTTCTCCAATTGATGAGCAACTTCCAAAACATTTATTTTGAGCAAAGGCCCTAGCCATCCTCCATTGCTCTCCTAGCTCAGCTTCTGACCTTCTATTATTTGCTACAATATCTCTCATAAGCACTCACATCCAAATCCTTGCCTTTTGTGTCACTTTTATATGATATCCTCCTTTTTGGAATGTTCCTTGAGGGTAAGTCTTTCTCCTTTTTTGCATATATATATATGTGTGTGTGTGTGTGTGTGTGTGTGTGTGTGTGTATGTATCCTTTACCACAGTACCTTGCACATAATTACCTTATGAATCCTTATTGACTTGATAACTACACTATTCTCCTGAATATTCTTCCATTTCTGTGTTTCTGTGACATCGCACATTTGGTCATGTTCATAGTTATCTAGCCATTTTTCTCACTCTAATTTGCCATATCATCATTCACAATATGCCACTGACTATGGGTCTAAATCAAGTCCCTGTCCTGGTCTTCAATTTCTTTGTCATGCTAGTCCTTGATAACCTCATCAACTGATTATCACCTCTCTGTTAATGGCTTCTAAATCTAACTTTTGAACCTTAATTTTTCTTCTGAGCTCCAGCCCTACACCCCCTATTGCTTACTGGATATTTTAACCTGATGCCTTATAGATACCTCAAATCCAATGTGTCCAAAAATAAACTTATTATCTTTCCCCAGAAACTCACCCTCTTTCCTTCTGATTTAGATCATCACTGTAAGTCTACTCACCAAGGATTATCAAGTAAGATTTATACCAGAAATGCAGAGTTGGTTCAATATTAGGAAACATATCAGCATTATTGATCATATCAACAACAAAACTAACAGAAATAATATGATTATCTCAATAGATTCAGAAAAGGCTTTTGACAAAATACAACACCCTTCACTATTGAAAACACTGGAGAGCATAAGAAACAAATGGAGACTTCCTTAAAATAAGAAGTAGTATCTACCTAAAACCATTAGCAAACATTATATGTAATGGGGATAAACTAGATGCATTTTCAATAAGATCGGGGTAGAAACAAAGATGTCCATTATAACCACTGTTATTCAATATGGTACTAGAAATGTTATTTTTAGCAATAAAAGAAGAAAAAGAAATGGAGGGAATTAGAATAAGAAAAGAAGAAACAAAGTTATCACTCTTTGCAGATGATATGATGATATACTTAGAGAATCCTAGAGAATCAGGTAAAAAAAAAACTACGTGAAATAATAAACAACTTTGGTAAAGTTTAAGATTACAAAATATGCCCAAATGAATTATCTGCATTTCTATATATTACTAACAAATCCCAATAGCAAGAGATATAAAGAGAAATCACATTTAAAATTATAGCAGACACTACAAAATATTTGAAAATCTCTCTGTTAAAACAAATCAAGTGAGTATATGAACACAATAACAAAACACTTTTCACACAAATAAAGTCAGATCTAAGTAAGTGGAAAAATATCAATTGTTTGACAATAGGCCAAATTAATTTGCTTATTCAGTGCTATACCAACCAATTATTTTCTAGAATTAGAAAAATAATATCAAAATTCATCTGGAGGAGCAAAAGGTCCAGACTATCAAGGGAATTAATAAAAAGAAATGCTAGAAAAGGTGGCCTTTCCATATCACATCTCAACTTGTATTATAAAGTAGGAGTTATCAAAACCACTTGGTACTGGAAAAGAAAGAGAGGGTTAGATCAGTGGCATAGAGACAGTAGTCAATGATAACAGTAGGCTACTGTTTGATAAACCCAAGGATCCCAGCTTCTGGGATAAGAAATCACTCTTTGACAAAAACTGCTGGGAAAATGTGATAGTAGCATGGAAGAAGCATGGCATAGACCAATGTCTGACACCATACACAAGAATAAAATTCAAATGTATTCACAATCCAGGGATAAAGGCTGATCCTATAAACAAATCAAGTGAGCAAGATATAGTTTATTTGTCAGATTTATGGAGAAATTTATGACCAAACAAGAGGTAGAGAACATTATGAAATACAAAATGTATAATTTTGGTTACTTTAAATTGAAAATGTTTTACATCAACAAAGGCAATGCAACTCAGATTAGGAAGCAAACAGAAAACTGGGAAATAATTTTTACAACTAGTATTTGTGACAAAGGCCTCATTTCTAAAATATATAGAGAACTGAGTTAAATTCATGAAAATGCAAGTTTTTCCCCAATTGATAAATGGTCAAAGGATAAACAAGCAGTATTCAGAGAAAGAAATTAAAGCTATATATAAGCATATAAAAATACTCTAAATCACTATTAATTAGAGAGATGCAAATTAAAACAACTCTGAGGTACCACATCATACCTATCACAGTGGCTAACATGATCGAACAGGAAGATGACAAATGTTGGAGAACATGTGGGTGAGCTGGAACACTAATTCATTGTTGGGTGTGAGTTGATCTAACCATTCTGGAGAACAGTTTGGAACTATGTCCCAAGGGTTATAAAATGTGTATATTCTTTGACCCAGCAATACCAATTCTAGGGCTGGATTGCACAGAGATTATAAAAAATGGGAACAGGACACACATGTACAAAATTGTTTATAGCAGCCCTTTTTGTAGTGGCCAAGAAGTGGAAATAGAAGGAATGTCCATCAACTGGAGAATGGCTGAACAAGTTGTGGAATAGGAATATAATGGAATACAATTTTGCTATAAGAAATGATGAACAGTAGGACTTCAGAAAAACCTGGAAAGACTTATACGAACTGATGCTGAGTGAAATGAGCAGAACCAGGAGAACATGATACACAGTAGCAGCCACAGTGTGTAAAGACTGTTTCTGATAGACTTAGCCCTACACAGCAATGCAAGGACCCAAAATATTCCCAAAGGGTTAAATACAAAATTCCATCCACATCCAGAGAAAATACTAAAGAATTGGAACACAGAATGAGGCAAATTATTTTCTCTTTTGCTCTGTTTTGTTTTGTTTTTTTCTCATGGTTTATCCCATTCATTTTAATTCTTCTATGCAACATGACTAATGGGAAAATGTGTTTAGTAAAATTGTATGAGTAGAACCCATATAAGATTGCATGGCATCTTGGGGAGTGAGAGGGGGAGGAGAGCAAGAAAATTGAAAATTTATGGAAGTCATTGTGGAAAATTGAAAACAAATAAATTAATTTTTATAAAGTCAAATTATCTATTCAACTCTAGTATTTTCATATGAATGCTTGAAGTCCTTTATTTTATTGAGTGACCATTTTTCCCTTGAAGTATTATACTCAGTTTTGCTGGGTGGGTGATTCTTGGTTTTAATCCTAACTCCTTTGACCTCTGGAATATCATATTTCAAGCCTTCAAATCCCTTAATGTAGAACCAGCTAGATCTTGTGTTAAACTGATTTTGTTTCCACAGTACTTGAATTTTTTTTTCTGGTTGCTAGCAATATTTTCTCCTTGACCTAGGACTTCTGGAATTTGGCTACAATTTTGCTCGTATTTTTTTTAGGAGGGGATCTCTTTCAGGAGGCAATTGATGAATTTTTTCAATATCCATGTTATCCTCTGGTTCTACAGTATCAGGGCAGTTATCCTTGATAGTTTATTGAAAGAAGATGTTTAGATTTTTTTTTTTTTGATCATGGCTTTCAGGTAGTCCAATAATTTTTAAATTATCTCTCCTGGATTTATTTTGCAAGTCACTTATTTATCCAATGAGATATTTCACATCATCTGCTTCTTTTTTCATTCCTTTGGTTTTGTTTTATAATTTCTAGACTTTTCATAAAGTTACTAGCTTTCATCTTCTACATTCCAATCTTTAAGGAATTATTTTCTTCAGTGAGATTTTGGACTTCTTTTTCTATCTGATCAATTCTGTTTTTTAAAGACCTTCTTCTCCTCATTGGTTTTTTGTATCTCTTTTGCTGTTTGGGTTAGTCTATTTTTAAAGTGTTATTTTCTTCAGCATTTTGGGTCCCTTTTAGCAAGTAGCTGTCTCATTTTTTCATGATTTTCTTGCATCAATCTCATTTCTGTTCCTCATTTTTGCTCTAGTTTTCTTACTTGGTTTTCAAAATTCTTTTTCAGCTCTTCCATGGCCTGAGACCTATTCATATTTTTCTTGAAGGTTATGGATAGGAGCTTTGACTTTGTTATTTTCTTCTATTTGTGTTTTGGCCTTCCTTGTCACCAAAGTAACATTCTATAGTTTGATTCTTTTTCTGGTTTTTGCTCATTTCCCCAGCTATTTACATGAGTTTTGAGATTTTTGTTAAGGTAGTGCTCTGCTTCCAGTGTGGGTAGGGGGGTGTACTGTCAGCTGCTTGAATCCCTCACAATCTGTGAGCCTAGAGCTCCAGAAGCAGCTGCTACCTTTGCCCCTGCTGGGGCTTCTGCAGGCTCCTCCATACACTGTGCCACCTTGGGGCTGGGGACAGACCACTATACTCTCTCACACAGGTCTGACAGGTATTTTCCACTGACCTTCCAATTTATCCATGGCCTTCTGGGATTATGGAGTGTTGAAACTGCCACAGATACCAAAGATTTTGTCCCCTGAGGCCTGCTCAGGTTCTGTCTGTGACAGTGCAGCCCACACTGGATTGTCCTGTGCTTCCAGTTCAGCATGCTAGACACTTCCTTTTGATCTCCCAGGCTATCTGTGGCCAGAGATTTGCTTCATTCCATCATTCTGTGGGTTCTGCAGCTCTAGAATTTATTTAGAGTCATTTTCACAGGTATTTGTCTCTGCTTGGGGGGAGAGCTCTAGCAAGTCTCTGATTCTCCTCTGCCATCTTGGCTCTGCCTTCTGATACGTGTCCATTCTTGCCTCTATAATGACTAGGATTCGCAATAAAGTAAAATCAGATACAGATTGTGATTCTATTGAATCATGATGATTTTGAGGATGGAAAGATAGAGGAAGAGTGATATTTTGGTGAGGGGAAGGGAATGACAAGTTAGGAAAAATTACCTAACATAATGAAGGCACAGAACTAGATATATAAACAAGGAGAAGGCAGTAGGGAAATAGTTAAGGCTTGAAAATTCTCATTCTAGCTGGTCAAAAAAGGGAAGAATAGAGACATACAGTTTGCTGCAGAAATATGGTTCATTCGATAAGGAAATAGGAGTGAAGTAGGGAGGGGGTTATAGGTAGGGTTTATTAAAGGAAGGATTAATCCTAAGAAAAGAATATTCGAAGAATGTACAAAAGTATTCATAGCTCTTTATGAGGCTGCAAAGAGTGGAAATACTAGGAGCTACTTATAATTGGGGGAATGGAAGAACTAGTTATTGTATATAAATGTTACAGAATTCTATTTTGCTGAAATCTTTGTGGTGACTCATTGTAATGTCCCAGGATCACAAAGGACAACTGATAAAGAATGTTTTATGCCTCCTGATGGAGCAGTGAAGATCTCAGAATGCAGACTGAGACGTTTTTAGGACATGATTAATATGGCAATTCATTTTGATTGGCTAAACTTGTATGTAACGGAGGTGGGTGGGTTAGAAGGTGGATCTTAGCCAATTAAAACTATATCTCTATCTTTATTTCTCTATCTCTATGTACACACACACACATACACACACACACATACACACACACACACACACACACACTTTGGAACTCTCATCAACACAATAACCAACAAGTCCTGACGACTCTTGATTAAACATCAATTGGAGAATAGCTGAACAGGTGATGCTATATAATTCTCATGGAATACTATTGTGCAATACGAAATGATGAGCAGATTGGTTTCAGAAGATTTAGATGAACTAAAGGGAACTCTTATATGAACTGATTCAAAGTGAAGTGAGTAGGAACAGGAGAATATTGTAGATAGTAACAATATTATATGATGATCAACTCTAAATGATTTAACTATTCTGATTGATACCATGATCAAAGACAGTTCCAAAGAATTTACAATGAAAAATGCTCTCCACCTCCAGAAGGAGAATTGATCCATTCTGAGTACAGATTGAGGTGTATTTTTTCACTTTATTATTCTTGCTTTTTTTCAATGTGCTAATATGGAAATATTTTGCATGATTTCGTATGTATAATTGATAACACATTTCTTGCCTTCTCTGTGGGTAGGGGAAGAGCAGGAGGGAAGAAAAGAATTCAGAAATCACAATTTTACAAAATGATTGTTAAAAAAAGCATACATACATACATGTATACATGTGTGTATATGTGTGTGATTAGAGGTAAAATATCGTCTTCTTTTATTCTACCATCTTCTCAGAGTCATGACATCCATTTCATTTCATTATAATAGCCGTCATCCTAGTAAAGGAACCTATTTAATTACACATAGACACTGCTCTGGCACCTCATTAGCCCTCTGCTCTTCTTCATAGCCACTGTAGCCTATGTACCATCATCATAAAACCCTCCTAACATCTATCTATCTATCTATCTATCTATCTATCTATCTATCTATCTATCTATCTATCTATCTATCTATCTATCTATCTATCTATCATCTATCTATCTATCTACCTACGTACCTACCTATCTACTTATCTCAAGTCCCTCTGCTGCTCAAAAATGCTTCATTCCTCCACTTTAAGTAGAGTTAAAGTTTGTTCTGTCCAGAGTACTACTGCTTCCTTATTCTGTCAGGAATGTTATTTTTGGTTGCAACTTTGAAGGAAACAGTCCCTTTGATTAATTTCAAATGACCCCTAGGCTTGCCACGTGGGGACATGAAGAGTTAGACATGACTGAAACCACTGAAAAATACTTGCCAAGATTTTTTTTGTTTTTGAACTTTTAAGGATTTCTTTCTGACTGAAATTATCTCCTTTCTACCAACCCAAATCATACTTATTCTAGAAGATCAGTTGATACATACTCCATCAGAATTTTCTGATGATTTCTCATTTGCAGTTACACAATTATCTCTCTTTCTTATTGGATAATCTTGTTTCATCTTACCATAAGTTAGAAAAGCAAGGAGAGTGTAGTGATAATTGTTTGTATACATGACATTTCAAAACATGAAGATAAGCATATCAACAGAGATATAGTTGTGAAAAAATTATAAAATTCTTCAAATAAAGCATCTATATAATAACACATTTTTTAAAAATTATGTCTTGGGATTCTCTTATTTTCTTCCATATTCACACACACACACACACTCACACACATGTACATATGCATGTACATATGTATATATATAAACATAGACACAAATTCACACATGTGTATATATACATGCATGTATATATACGCGTGTGTACACGCATACCACATACATGTGTATATACACATACATACATATATGCATTTATTGTGAGTTAAGAACTGTACTAATTATTAGGAATAGACATACAAAAGGGGGACTGTTCCTAGTCTTGAGGCGTTTACATTCCAATAGACTGGACAGGATGAGAGGAGGGAAGAGACAGGGAATCAAGAGAATTTGTAGCCATGAAAGTGTGTTTTGTTTTGCCAAGTGTTAGAAATGGTGAGTAAAGCCATAGATCAGTTCCTTTCCAAAAGAAGAAATATTGATTTATGTCTCCATGAACATAGCATGGAAATATTACGTTGCTGAGGAGGAGAAAGAGGAGTGGTCTATACAAACAGGAAGAGACATAACATAATAACTAAGATAGTAGGTA
Organism: Notamacropus eugenii; assembly: GCF_028372415.1. Lineage (NCBI taxonomy): Eukaryota > Metazoa > Chordata > Mammalia > Diprotodontia > Macropodidae > Notamacropus > Notamacropus eugenii. Next base: position 90,292,010 of record NC_092878.1, read on the forward strand.
TGGATGTAGCAGATTTTCACTTACCGGTTCAAAAATAAATATATTAAACTTGAGTTCATGGAATTTTTGCAACTGTGTAGCTTTCTTATTGTTCTCTCTTGATTTTTTGTTAAAGTTCCTTATTATCACTCAATCCCTGGACTTCCAATCAAGAAAAATAGCTTGAGAAAATTAAATGTTGCATGCAGGTCCTTCAGTTCCATATCTGAATAGGCAAATCCTTAATTTCCTACTACCTTTCCTGGGAAAATGCAACTGTTTCTAAGTTCTTCTTTTTCCTTTTCTTGAGGGCTGGCAGGGGGAGCAGAGGAAGGAAACTGAGGACAAAATGGTCAGGGTTGTCATTTGCACCTTAGCCAATTTACTATGAAGCTGATTGTTTTAGAGTTTTTCCAAGTGGCATTCTTGTACCAAAAACACTTCTTACTCTCAATTAACCACTTATCAAGACTTTTTGCAACTATCTCTTCATTTGTTATGACACTGATTATTTTATATTATTTACTTAATTTTCTTCCCAAATAATAAACAACAACCATAAAATATAGTTTTTATTTTATGATGTATTGTATTCCAAAACATAGCATGATACTTTAGACTTACTAAAGTAAGTCTAAAATCTAAGTCTAAATCAATCATTGATTGATCCATGAATTAAAATTATTTATATGCTAATTGTTAAAAATAAAATAAGTGTTTGTTGGTCTTGATGGCACTAATCAACATTCAAAATCTAATGTATTCTTTGATCTACCTACTTATATCAAACACCCAAAAGTCCAAAGCATTCATTAATAGAAACAATACTAATATGTGCATATGGTTAGGATTCTATTCTTATTTCTAAGGGTAGGTCTTTCCCTCTCTGTTTTGGAGATTAGCTGACAAATGATATGTTCTGTTATTAAATATGGATTCCCTTGCTGCTGTTTGGCTATTTGGACACTATAGTAAATGATCAACGAATGATCCACAGTCTTTTGCATTACATAGAGCACTTGATATGTTCCCCTAAATTTCCTTCTCTGGATGAAACCCTTCTGCAGGTAGGTGATGAATAAATTAACTAGAGTAAAACCCTGGATATTTGTGTGTTACACAGGAATTTAACCACTGAATTGTAGTAGAGATACTTTCAGATTATAATTCAGTTCTGAAAAGATAGCAGACCCTGGATACTCCTGGATATGGGTACAAGTAGGAATCTGCTCTAGCGTGTATTGAGACAATGACTAGTAGTGAGGGAGTACTCTGATTTAATGACTCAGTAAGAAATCAAATATTGATTATTCTGGGCAACTGGATCCATTATGAAAACAGCTAACATAAATTACTCAGTGACAGCAGCAGAGGTATATTCAAAATTTTTAAGTTCAAGTTAGCAGTGGCATGGCATAAGCACTTGGAAGCATGTACTATTTAAGAATTAAATAAATTTCAAAAAATTAGTGCCTAAAGATTGCGAGTTGACACCAACATTTATGTTTCCAATAATGAACCCATCTTAATTTTTGTATTTTATCTTTAAAACCTAAGTTTGACTACAAACTATTTTTTCTTCATTCAGAAGGGACTTTGGTGGTAGATAGTTTATGCTACTAGTATTTTTCATATGAAAAAAGGTGTTTGATGCGGCAAATACATTTCCACATTTCAGTCTTTCATGGTTAGTACTATATTTCATCAAGTCATCAAAAAGGATTTATTAAGCTTTTAGCATGTACCAGGGGCTGAGCTTAGCATGAAAAAGACAGTTCGTGCCTGGAAGAAGCTTGTATTCCAAAAGAAGAAACATGTATAGAGAGTAGTGGACAAAGAAGGGTAGAAATCACAGAAATAGTGAGTACAGCAGCAGTGTAATCTATGATAACCTTTTCTAGAAACAGTAGTATATTAATTTGCTTACTGTTCTCACAGAAAAAAAGGTGAAAAGCTAAAGAGTGGATAGGTAATGTGATTTAACAAAGAGATAGAAATGTTGAGAGGCTGAGCCCTCATTAGTAAACAGGCACCCAGGGCGGGAGCCAGACTGTCAAAAGATGAAATAGTGCTAAAGTTCTGGCTGGCATTTATTCCATGATAAGAGATTCTTTCTTTTTTGAACACATGTAAATTACCTAATGAATGAATACAAAAAAATTAGTAGTTTCCTATGCAGCTGAGGATGATGAACACTCTATTAATAGGAGAAGCTGAGTCTGTTGGGTGTGTTGAGCTCAAGAGTCTTGATCTCCAGTGGTCTAACGCTGACTGGGTATTCAAATTAAGTTTGGCACTAATGTGACAAGTTCTTGGGAGAAAGGTATGGGGGGAATAATCAGAATGTCTAAGGAAGAATGAATTGGCCAAGGTCAGAAATGGAGCAGGTCAAAGTTCTCTTGCTTGAAAGTAGCAGAATTCAGCCCATGAGTGGCTACTGAACATTCATGTGTTAAGAAAGGGAGGCATTTTTTCAAAAACCAAATATTTCTGTGTACCAGTCATTTGCTTAAGCACTGAGAATATAAATACAACAGTGAGGTATTCCTGGCCTTCAGGAGTCTAATTAGGGGGTGAAAATACATATAGACAATCGATAGCAGGAAAGGGAGTTCCTAGGAAGTTATGAAGATAGCCAATTGAATAGTAGAATGACACAGCAATATTTTTCAGATGTTTTAATGATAGTAATGATTTAATTATGATTTTCATATAAAGAGGTGAGGGCAGTTAAACTATTGGAACACTAGAAATGTGAGTGATGTCTAAGGGAGGACAGAACCTAAAGGCTTATTTAGCTGTTCTCAGGCATGGCATTTGCTGAAACAGTAACAGCAACAAGATGTTTTGAAAATTTGATGCTCTATTAATACTTGGCATAATCTACAAAGGGTCACTTTTGTGCTGAATTTCTGCAACAAAGCGTTTTAAGGAAACAGACCATTCAGAAACTATTTGATTATCACCTGATCCCCTCTTTCCCTCTACATAACAGTGCCATTACTATTTTTTTTTTACTCTGCTCCTCTATTCATGACATCTTCAGTGGAGGGAAAATGCCTGTTTTTCTTTTGTGGAGGGTCAAATTGAGTTATTTTTCTCATTGACATTCACTATCATTCCAGACTTTTGTTAAGGAGAAAAACATTTATATTTGTAAAATTCCCTCTGAGCTTGTTCTCCTAACTTCTAAAAGCACTAGAAAGTTGAATCTCCAGAGGTTAGCTGACAACTTTTCCCAGGTTGTAAGGATAATCCCATGGGGTATTAAGATATTGGTAGGCACCCTGCTTTCCAGAGCCAAGGCCAAGCAAACAGACTGTGCACTGAGCTTGGCATAACAACAATCTTTTATTCTCATCTTCTGGGTAATCTCAGTCACAACAAAATCTCAGAATTTCTTTTTTATAAATACTGTATTTCTTTGACCAGCATCAGGTGTTCTCTGTTTGGACAAGGTTAATTGTTTTTATAATTACTGTATAAAAACAATTCTATTTTTTTATAGTTACTGTATTGCTTTGAGCAGCTTCATTCTCTAATTTTGGACAGCTTTATTCATGTCCTGGTCATGAAGCCCTGGTATGAATCAAACTTGTCACATTACTGCTGTCACTCTTCATTGTTAAAGCTATGGCTCATTGTGAAGCCATTGGTATAAGTACTGAGATTTAGCCACGTTAAAATGGGTATCCCCCACTAGAGGTGGGGCTCTGACATATGTTCCTTGCTTTGAAATTAAATTTCTGTTTGATTTCTTATACTCTTGTCTCTGGCTTGCTGTGTTCATCTCTGGTCATCCACGGGTTAAAGGTAGTTCCATATGGTTGATGTTAATTGGTGTCAGAAGTAGGATTGGACACAGAATCAGGCCATTGGACTGTCTGTTGTCAGTGGGGCTGAACTAGGTGCTAACAGAGATTTATTTCTCTGCAATTGGATGCTCCCTTCCACTCTCCCCCACCTGGTCTGTTGAGTCCTTATTCCTGCTCCAATCTTAGAACTTCTTCCTTGGTTGAGTTCTTTATTCTTTGTAAAGAAAACTCTGGGGTACTCTGGTGACCCAAATCTTCTTGGGTCTCCCTAGTAAGGATATCCTTTCTGCACTCTGTTCCCCTAACCAACTTTTCCTGCCTGCTGTGTTTGACTTATGCTTCCACAGACCAGGAGACTCTTATCTGCTCCTTTCTGGCTTTGCCCCTCTACCACCACAGGCTAAAAGAGTATTTGGTTAAGCTCTGTGCCTCTTATCCTGGCTATGGATCTGACTATATGACTGGCTCTTTATTTGGACTGTCTGCTTCTGTAGGTGTCTGTCTTGTTGTTTTACCTGTGTTTGTGTCCATGTAAAATGTAAAATGTCAGTGCCATATTTGTATTGTGAGCTAGATTCTGTTACTTTGAATGATTTAAAATGCAGCCAGTAAGAAAAACTTCTAAGGGGTATAGCCAAGAGAGTTTAGAACAATAGGAAAGATTAATGAACTTTAATACTTGAAACAGTTCTTCCAGTAAGCAGGACTGATTCAGGTTTTCAACAGAAGATTAGGTTATAAGAAAAATGAAAAAGAAAAAAAAATTCTGCAGGACACCTTTTTGCTTGTCATTTCAACTTTGGCTAGGTTGCAATTACAGAAATAAAGTCAAATAAAGTTGTAGAACTAGTGAAGAAAATGGCTTGGTAGATTTTGGATGTTTGGAGATAAATCATTAATAGGTTTGGAGATTTATCATCTTAAGACCACAGAGGAAAACTCCTGGGACCTTGGAGTAATTCCAGGAACTCATGCCTTTCTGAAATATCTTAGCAAATTTTAGCTACTACTCTGTATAATTTGTTTTAAGGAAAAATGAAGATTAAATTTTGTAAAAGTCAAAAGTGGAAGAGATTTCCCTAGAAGATTGATAGCTTCATTGTTCTAGGTAAATGAAGGAAGGCAGCTAGTTTGGAAGCAATCCCAGAGTGAAGAAAGAAAAAGAAATGGGTCAACACTTCACACCTCATAGCAACAAAATGCTAACTCTTCCTTGAATGACTGTTTAACCAGAGATCTCTTGGGATTCCTCCAGTTCAGAGACCTTCTACCTCTCCCGCTCATCTCAGATTATATTCGCAGATACAGGTGTTGAAAAAAGTGCTGGGAAAATGTAGGGAAACTTGAATTATGTTCCTGTTGCAGAAATTTGTTAGACTTGGTTTCAAAATGTACCCGTACAATTTATCACCTCAGACAAATCACCTGACCTCCCTGTACCTCAGTTTAATTATCTGGGGATTTGGATCAGACTGACTAAGTTTTTTTTTCTAGATCTGTGATCTTATAATTTTAAAGATTTTTGATGAATGTTTACAGATTTATTAAAATCTTGAAGATTTAATTCAAATATTTATTAAAGACCTTCTAGATATAAAGCAGAAGAAATTAGTAGAAAAGAGATGAAGTGAAAATTCTACAAAGATCTGATGACCAAAAGCATGATAGGGAAGTGAGTAACATGTACTTAGGAAAATGCTACCTGGAATGTAGTTGTTCACTGAATGTGAAGAATGAGTATACAATACAATCTTGCATACGGCCAAAGTGGGGATTTGCATTGCTTAATTATGTACATTGATTACAAAAATTTTACCTTTATTTTTCCCATTGGGAGAAGTTGCTTGCTAATTGAAGAAAGTTAAAACTACATGAAGATAAAATCAAAGAAAATTTGAGAGAGGTTACATTGCTCACAACAAGGGTGTTAGAGTGAGTAGGAAGTACAAGGAAAGCTTTTGAGGAGAAGTTGGTTATAAAACGAGTAGTAAAGAAGAACTTCAATAAGCAATTCTCTGAACATGATATTCCATCTCTTCATTAACACAGGATGCCCCTATTCCCAACACCTGGGATAAGCTGCAATCCTTATCTTTATCCTTCTGAATCCTTATTTTTCTTCAAGGCTAAATTTGATGTAGCCACATGTGTAGTCTTCCATGATTTCCCACCACTATAAGTGGTTCTTCCTGACTCAAATATTCTTTGAGCAGTTGTGTGGTTCTCTTTGCCCTTATCATCACCTCCTTAATTTTATCCTATTTAATCAGACCCTTCTTCCCTAAACACTAGGGAGAAGGGATTGTCAATTTAAAAAAAAATTATCACCAGTGATGAACAGAAGACACATTTATTTAATTGAATTAGCAAAGGCAAAATCTGGGTGCATTTCAGGCATTAGGCTACATCCCTGGATTCACAGAGACATGAAAAGACACAGAATACTAATTATTTATTAAAATGTCCTTGGATGCATAGTATGTGAACATTTCTATGAAGAAAGGCTATTAATGTGAGTTGGAGCCAGAATGTGAAGGACCTAAAATGATGAAAAAAAAAGTTAATGTTTTCTTTCTTTTTTAAAAAATTATTTTTAGTTTTTAAAATTCATTTTCACAAGATTTTGAGTTTCAAATTTTCTCCCCATCTCTCCCTTCCCCCACCTCAAAATACAATGATTTCTGATTACCCCTTCCCCCCAATCTGATCTCCCTTATATCACACCCCTCCCTTCCCTTATCCCCATCTTCTCTCTTTTCTTGTAGGGCAAGACAGGTTTCAATACCCCATTACGTGCATTTCTTATTTCCCAGTTGCATGCAAAAACAATTCTCAACACTCACTTCTCTCCTTTCCTCCCCCCCCCCGCCATCTCCACTGAGAAGATAAGCAATTCAATATAGGCTACATATGTGTAATTTTGCTAAAGACTTCCATAATACTCATGTTGTGAAAGATTTACTATATTTCCCTCCATCCTATCCTGCCCCTTATTTGTTTTATTCTCTCTTTAGACCTTGTCCCTCCCCTAAAGTGATTACTTCTTCTTACTCCCTCTTCCCATTTGCCCTCCCTTCTGTCATCCCCCATTCCACTTATCCCTTTCTCCTCTACTTTCCTGTAGTGTAAGATGCATTTTCATACCAAAGTTAGTGTGCATGTTATTCTCCGCTTAAGCCAAATGTGATGAGAGTAAGCTTCACTTTTCCCCTCTTACCTACCCTCTTTTCCCCTTCATTGAAAAAGATTTTTCTTGCCTCTTTTATGAGAGATAATTTGACCTATTCTACTTCTCCCTTTCTTCTCCCAATATATTCCTCCCTCACACCTTAATTTTATTTCTTTTAGGTGTCATCCCTTTCTGTTCAACTCACCCTGTGTCCTCTGTGTCTATACATATACATACATATATGTATATGTATAATGTATGTGTACATGTCTATAATCCCTCCAATTACTCAAATACTTAGAGAAGTTTCAAGAGCTACTGATATTATCTTTCCATGTAGCAATGCAAAGAGTTCAACTTTAGTAAGTCCCTTATGACTTCTCTTTCTTGATTACCTTGTCATGCTTCTCTTGATTCTTGTGTTTGAAAGTCAAATTTTCTATTCAGCTCTGGTTTTTTCACTAACAATGCTTGAAAGTCCTCTATTTCATTGAATGACCATTCTTTCCCCTGAAGTATTATACTCGGTTTGGCTTGGTAGGTGATTTTTGGTTTTAATCCTAGTTCCTTTGACCTCTGTAATATCATATTCCAAGTCCTTTTATACCTTGATGTAGAAGCTGCTAGATCTTGTGTTATCCTGTTGATATTTCCACAATACTCTAATTGTTTCTTTCTGGCTGCTTGCAATATTTTCTCCTTGATCTGAGAACCCTGGAATTTGGCTTCAATATTCCTAAGAGTTTTTCTTTTGAGATCACTTTCAGGAGGTGATCAGTGGATTCTTTCAATATTTCTTTTACCCTCTGATTCTAGAATATCAAGGCAGTTTTCCTTCATAATTTCATGAAAGATGATGTCTAGGCTCTTTTTTTCATCTTGGCTTTCAGGTAGTCCCATAATTTTTTAAATTGTCTCTCCTGGATCTTATTTCCAGGTCAGTTGTTTTTCTGATGAGGGATTTTACATTGTATTCTATTTTTTCATTCTTTTGGTTTTGTTTTACAGTTTCTTGATTTCTCATAAATTCATTAGCTTCCATCTGCTCCATTCAAATAAAAAAAAACTGTTTTCCTCAATGAGCTTTTGAACCTCCTTTTCCATTTGGCTGATTCTGCTTTTTAAAGCATTCTTCTCCTCATTGGCATCTTGGGCCTCTTTTGTCATTTGAATTAGTCTATTTTTAAAGGTGTTTTTTTGACTCACTTTTCATGATTTTCTTGCATCACTCTCAATTCTTTTCCCAGTTTTTCTTCCACCTCTTTTACTTGATTTTTAAAATCCTTTCTGAGCTCTTCCATGACCTGAGACCATTGCATATTTATTGTGGAAGTATTGAATGGAGAAACCTTGACTTTTATGTTTTCCTCTGATGGTATGCATTGTTCTGCCTCACTTGAAAATGATGAAAGAAAATGCCTGTTCACCAAGAAAGTGTCCTTCTATTGTCTTAGGTCTTTTTTTTTCCTTTTGGGGGGCATTTTCTGAGCCAATTACTGGACATTTTATTCCTTTGTCAAGATGGGGATATACTCTGAGGACCTGTAACTTTTTAGTTCCTCCAAGGTGGCACAATCATGGGAGAAGAATTTACTCCTCTCCTGGCCTGCGCTCTGGTCTGGGAGCTACTAAAGCTTTTCTGCAGAGGATCTGCAAGTAAAATTCCCTTTCCAGAGCCTCCACCAGATCCACCATGACAGTACTGTTCTTTACCACAGAACTGCCACTCAGGGCTGTGACCCAGATCAGTGGCTCAATTTCCCCAGGTCTTTAGGCCTAGGACTCCAAAAATGGATGCTCCTGCTACTTCCATCACCACAGCCTGAGGCTGGGGCTGGTGGAGGACTCTGATCCCTTCTCACCCAGGTGAAAAAACCTTCTCATTGACCTTTGAAGCTGTCTTTGACATTTGTGTGTTGAGGGATGTGGGAACCACAGCTGCTTCAAGGGATTCCAATCCCAAGGCATGCTCTGGTCGTGACCCTAAGGGTGCCATGTGGCCAAGACTGGGTTCAGCTCTGTAAGCTGCACTCTACTCTGAACCCCGTGAGATAGATCTTTTCTGTCAGCCTTCCAGGCTGCTTTGGAATGGAAATTTCTTTTACTCTGTTGTTTTGTCACTTTTGCTGCTCTAGAATGTTTTTAAAGTCATCTTTTGAGGATATTTTATGGGCTGTGGGGGAAGAGCTAGAGGAGGTGTGTCTTTCTTCTCGAACAAATAAAGAACTGCAATATTGAGCTAACTAACATGGCTAGTTCTATACATTTAAAAAATAAAAAAAAATGTGTGAAAACTGAATGGGAAAAAGGAGAAGCTTGAAGCTATGATACCATTTAGGAGACTTTTAGGTCCCTGGATTACAAAATTAGATGAGAAAAAAGGGATAATCGGAAAACACTAATAAAAGTAGAATACAGGGCACTTCATAAAGTTTGAGTGGAGGAGGGTATGGAGGAGAAAAAATAAGATTTAAACTCAGATTATTAAAGGATAGTGAAGCTATCAGTCAATAAGCATTTATTAAACACTTACTATGTGCTAGACATTATACTAAGTACTGGGGGCATGTTGTCAAAGAAAAAAAAACTTTCACCAGATGAAACCTGCCTTTTTATGGGGAAACTTGGGCATTGTCCTTTAAAGGGAGGGATACAGTTCACTTCTATGAGGCACACATCTGATTCTGAAAAATGCAGCAGTTATTGATTCAACTCTACCTTGTCATTTCACTTGTCTGATTCATGGAGTTAAAAACCATGTGCAGAGAGTAAGTGAGTGGAAACATAAAGAAAATATTCAAAGCAAGTTAGGGATTAGGGAGAAGTTGCTTTACAGCCTCAGAAGAATATGAAGTGGCAATTGAAGTAAGCCTTAACAGAAATTTAGGAATCAGAGGGGCAGCTAAGTGGCATGTTACATAGAGTGCTGGTTTGGGGTCAGGAAAACCTGAATTCAAATGTGACCTCAAACATTTACTGTCTGGGCAGCCCAGTACAAGTCACTTTACACTGTTTACCTCAGTTTCCTCCTTTATAAAATGAGCTGGACAATAAAATGGCAATCCAGAAAACTGCAAATGGGGTCATGACATATTGGACAAGACTGAAACAACTGAACAATAAAAACCTCAAGATTATTATGACCTTTTAGCCTAAGGAATAAAATGCCTGAGTACAAAATCTGATTTAGTCAACTAAGTTTTATTCCGAATAATTCTGAATAGTTTTTCTGAATAATAATTCTGAATTAAGCCACTTTCTTCTATCTATCCTTATCCCTATCTTCTTGGTGCATAGGTATTTTTTTTAAAATAGCCCACAAAAAAAACAAAACAAAACAAAAAACATTAACACTTTTAGCAATGAGAAACAGAAAACAAAATGGAAGGGAAGATGAGAATGTGAAATTAAAGCAGAGAGATTATCTAAAATACTTCTTTTTTTCTCCTTATTTACTTCACCTATATATGGCCCCCATTTTTCTTACCCATTGGGCTTCCTGAAATTGCATTGCAGGATAAGGATATGAAGCAATGAAGAACCACCATGGGGCTCAAAAGATAATAAAACTTGAGTTGGAGGGTCCATCTTGTTTCACTTCAAGGAAGTTTGCGCACACACACATACACACCAAATACACACACACTAGATACACACCTATGAATATATGCATTTTCCTGGAAGGTAGGGAGGATGGTGACAACCAACTACATTGACAGAATATTCTATTTTCAAAGAACCCTAAGGACATTTAGAATGCTGAAGTCTTTTTATTAAGTTCAGGTTCAGCTAAGAGATTTTACTGTAGAATGGGCCCCCAGGGCTATTGGTAGAGGCAGTCTAAAAACATGATACAGACAAGTAAGCATTTTACTATTGAAAATGAGCCTCACACCACTGGTGCTTCTATTTTCATGATTTCAGTGCTCAAAGGAATTCTTTTGGGTACATTAGAAAGAGACTCATTTTAACTAATTGGTTTGTACTGAGAAAATACCTTTTTAAAGTGAATTTCTCTGTAGTACCCAGGGAGAAAACAAACTTCTAACTTAAAGCAAGGTATGCCTACAGAGAAATGCTGCCAGGCCATTTGGGAGCAGAAAATAAAAACTGTACTGTATAATTACACGTCTTTTTAGAACCAAAAGGGCAAGGACTTAAAATACCATCTCTGGCATGTTTTTTTTTTTTTTATTTTATTTTCATTGCACAGAAAAAAAACCCAAGAATTTTCATAACACAGAACAATCAAAACACAATTTCACATAAAGCTGCAAATCTAGTATGCACAACATGATATTCCCTCCAAATATACAACAAAGTTATCATGTAAATTTCTTTTTTCTTCCCCTCTCCCACCTTAGAGATGGCTATAATTAGACACAAATATATGTGAAATTATTCTATGCATCTATTTTTCAGTGCTTTCTCCGAGTGCAAGCAGTATCTTTCTTCACTTGTCCTTTATTTTTCATTTGTGCATTTACAAAGTCAAAATTACTTAGTCACTCAAATTATTCTTAAAACAATATTCCTGAAACTGTATACAATGTTATTCTGGTTCTGTTCACTTCCATGCCTTTCTAAGATCTCTGAGTTCATCATTTCTTATAGCTCAGTAGTTTCCCATCACAACCATACACCACAACTTTTTCAGCCATCCCATGGCATTTTTAAAGTGTTTATTTCTTAATATTCAAGTCTTTGTGAGATTTTCAGTCTTTTCTTCATATCATTCTTCACTCTTTTCAGATCCAGACAAACTGGACTTTTTGCCTCCTGAATGACCCCTTGTGTTTCACCCCATCTCTATTTCTACTCAGCCTATTTCACACATACTATGATTGTCTATTGAGTTTAATTTCAATACCATCTCTTCCAGAAAACCTTCACTGACCCTGCTGGTCAATAACTTTTTTTACTTAGACCTCATCAAGAACTTGGACTTCTATCTAATATAAAAGTGTTTCTACATAGTAGGATGAATTTAGAGGTAGAAAGAACCTTAAAACTCAAACATAACTCTTCTATGTTATTTTTAGAATTTTTATTTAAGAATTTAAACACATTTTTCAATATGAAGGAAAAAGAGAATTGTACATGAAACTATGAACTTATTTCAAAGCTATGATTTGGTTTTTGTTTGCCAACTGTTTCACATATTTTCTCACTTGTCCCACAAAATAATCATGACTTTTATGCTCTAATTATCCCATTTCTAAATAAAGAAACTGAAACCAAGAAAGGCCAAATGACTTGCCCAGAGGCTTTGAGAAAAGATTCTAACTTGGATTACCTTCATTTTAGCTTCAGTCTTATCTATTCTATACTATCTAGCTAACTCTGGACAGAATTTTATTTTTTAAAACATATTTAATTTTAAAAATACATTCACAAAAATGTCTTATCTGTACCCCATTCTATGAATCCTTAAAACGTTTGCTGCCCATTTTACAGATTAAGAAGCTTAAGCAAGGAGAGCTGAAGTAAGTTACTCAAAGTCGTGCAAGAATACAAATCAGACTTTTTATTAGGCTAATGCTTTAAAGCTTACAAAGTACTTAATATGAATAGTTATATTTAGATACTAAGGAAACCAAGGAATACTACTAGCTGGTCTTTAAAATAGGCTTAAATGTCTACAAGATTAAATACACGATCTCATGTGAAGTGTTAGAGATGGGGAAAACCAAGGTTGAGAGGTTAATACACTTATTTATTGTAAAAAAAGCTAAGTGTCAAAGGTGACATACAAACCCAGGACTTCATGACTCCAATTCTAGCAATCTATCTGCCAAATCATAATTGCCTTTCAGAAATTGCATTCAAAGCCCAGTCCATCTATCCCGAATCTTGTCCTCTTTGCACTGGAATATGATTATTTGTATCTATGTCATCCTAACCTATCCTAAGATATTCTTTTATTCTGTCTCTTATCTGTTAATACCATATTATTCTATCTGAACTTTCTATACCATTCCATATCCAGTGTTCTTTGCTACAAAACATTTCATGTTTGTTGAAATGAGTATAACTGTTCATCCTTTAAGACTTAGTGCAAATCTTATCCACTTTCACCTTGAACCCCTACACAACTAAAGATGTGTGCACATTAAGATGGACCCCAATGAGGAGTGACTAAAAAAATATGAACTCATTATAACCATCACCACCACCTCCTCAAATCTGTGAATCTTTGCAGTATCATAAGATGCATCAGTCATTTGTTGTACTCTTCCTATGGTACTTCCAGAATCTCTATTCCTTTCCTTCTAGTGATGCTATTTAATGACATTAGACTGGTCTTGGGTCTATACCTTAGCACACATTGATTTCCTTTCTTTCCTTTTTTGTTACTTAATATTTTTTGGTTACTTAATATTTTATTTTTTCCCCATTACATGTAAAAGCTATTTTTAATATTTGTTTCTTATTAATTTGAGCTCCATGTTCTCTCCCTTCCTCCCTCTCCTTCCCCTTCATTGTGAAGGTAAACACTTTAATATGGATTATATATTTGCAGTCATGCAAAATATATTTCTATATTAGTCACATTGTGAAAGAAAATAGACTGGCCAGAAACAAAATGGTGGAGTGAAAGCAGAGACTCACATGAGTTCTCCCACAAATTCTTTCAGATATCTGTAAGGGGTGATTCTGAGAAGATATTGGAGTGGAAGAATTGACCATGAGACAGACAGTGGCAAATTTCCAGCCCAAGACAAAGTGTGCAGGTGTCAACAGGAAAATCTGTTGTACCAGGCTGCGACAGGAGTACGCTGGCTGCACCAGAGCAGGCTCAGTCACAGCCAAGCTGGAGCAGATTCCAGCTGATTAAATTGCTCTTGCCAGTGGTGATCCACAGACCTACCAGCAGAAGACAGGGATCTGTAGGAACTGTATGTGAGAGAGAGAGGTGCAGTCCTGTACATGGCCTGCAGCAGTGGAAGCAGCTACACCTGGGGCTATCAGCCCACAGACCAAATGTTTGAAAATCACCTACTTAAACTTCTGGGAGCCAAGGTGGCAGAGTAAGCTGAAAGTGCTCTCAACCCTACTTATGACCTTGAAAAATCCAAAGAATATTTTCCTAGGAAATGTCCTGCAATACGGGTACTAGCTGAAAGGGCAAGACAGTCTTTTAGCTTGGGAAGCTAAGGGAATTAACCTCTTGCTGAGGCTGAAGGTAGCCAGTATGGGACAAGAGGCATCCCAGCAAGCCAGCAACATGCCCCATTTCAGCTGACCAGAGGAGATCCTAACACCTAGGGTGGTGGAACCAGCAAGCACCAACACCAGGACCCCAGAAGTGCCTTTGAATAACCAGGAGAATCAGCAGACACCAGCAAAAACAAGCTGGTGTCAGAAGCTGAGCCAACATGAGCTCAAGCATATCCCAGAGAGGGAAAGAGGAGAACTCCAGCAGCCAAAACACACCTCCCTCACATCTCATGTCACAAGTTTCAGCCTGCAGCACAAGAAATGTGGGTAAGAACCTCCTGTACCCCAGAAACAGAGATCCACCTTAAAAACCAGGAACAGGGCAATCATAATAGGCAAAAAACAAATTAGAAAAGCAAAGACCATAAATTTTTACTATGGGGACAGGGAAGACCAAAATATGAATTCAGAAGAGGACAGCATTGACTTTATACTCACATCTGAAACTTCAAAAGGGAATATGAACTGGTATGAAACCACAAAAACATTCTTGGAAGAGCTCAAGAATTTAAAAAGTAAAATTAGAAGGTAGAAGAAAAATTGAACAATTCTTTTAAAAATATGATTGATAAAATGGGGAAAAAAATCACTGAAGAAAATAATTCCTTAAAATGTGCAATTGGCCAAATGGGTAAGGAGGTGCACAACCTAACTGGAGAAAATAACTCCTCATAAAGTAAAATTGGCTAAATGGAAAAGGACTTTAAGACAACTGAAGAAAACAATTCATAAAAATTTAGAATTGGGTAAATAGAAACTAATAACTCTATAAGACATCAAAAATCAGTCAGACAGAATCTAAAGAATGAAAAAATAGAAAAAAAACTGTAAAATACCTCATTGGAAAAACAACTGACCTGGAAAATAGATCCAGTAGAGATAATCTAAGAATTAATGATTTACCAGAAAGTCATGATGAAAAAAAGAGGCTGAACAGAAATCATCCAGGAAAACTGCCCCAATTTCCTAGAACCAGAGAGGAAAATATTCATTAAATGCATCCAACGATCACTCACAAAAGACATCCCAAATGCAAAGGATACTGTAGCCAAATACCAGAATTATCAGCTCAAGGAGAAAATACTGCATGCAGCCAGAAAGGATACTGAGGAACTACAATTGAGGAACTACAAACTACAATCAGGGTCACGCAAGATGTAGCAGCTTCTACATTAAAAGACTGGAAGGCTTGTAATATGATATTTTGTAAGGCAATTGGATTACAACCAAGGATTGACTACCTAGGAAAACTGAGCATAATCTTTTAGGCAAGGAGATGGACATTCAAAGAAATAAGGGATTTCCACACCTACCTAATGAAAATAACAGAGCTTACCAGAAAAATTGACTTTCAAATACAAAACTCAAGAGAGGCAGAAAAAAGTAAACAGGAAAAAAAATGAACGTTATTCAAGAAGGGCAAATTGTTTACATACCTAAATGGGAGGATGATACTTATAAATCTTGAGAACTATATCTTTATTGTGACATTTAAAAGTGATATACATAGGCAGAAGGTGTGGTTATAATAAACTTATATGATAAAAAGCCTAATTAAGAGATGCAAAGGGAATGTAAAGAGGAAGGGAGGAGAAAGAAAGGGGTAAATTACATCACTTGAAGAGGCACAAAACATGTTATAGCAGAAGGAAAGAAGAGAGGGAGATGACAATTATTTGAACTTTACTCTCACTGAATTTGATTCAAAGAGGGTATAACATAGTTAAATACAGAAATCTAACTTACCCTACAGGCATTAAGAGGAGAAAGAGGAAAGCAAAGAGAGAGGGTGGTTAGAAGGGAGGGAAGAAGTAGTAAAGGAAAAGGGAAAGCAAAGAAAGGGAGGCTGATAGAAAGAAGGGAAGATTAAAGGAGGTGTCAGTCAAAAACAAAACTATTTTGAGGACAGAAAGTGATAAAGGAGAATTAAGGTAATAAATGGGGGTGGGGTGGGTACTAGGATAGAGAGAAAGACATAGATAGTAATCATAACTGTGAAAGTGAATGGAATGAACTCTCCCATAAAACATGGGATGTAGGGAAAGCAGTTCTTAGGGGAAGTTTTATATCTCTGAATGCTTATATGAATAAAATAGAGAAAGAGATCAATAAATGGGGCATACAACTGAAAAGGCTAGAAAAAGAACAAACTAAAAATCCTCAATTAAATACCAAACTAGAAATACTGAAAACCAAAGGAGACATTAATAAAATTGAAATTAAGAAAACTATTGAACTAATAAAGTAAACTAAGAGATGCTTTTATGAAAAATAAAAATAAAATTCATAAACCTTTGGTTAACTTGATAAAAAAGAAGAAAAAACAAATTAGCACTATCAAAAATGAAAAAAGATGAATTCACTACTAATGAAAAGGAAATTAAAACAATAACTAGGAATTATTTTGTCCAATTATATTCACATAAATTTGACAATCTTGGATGAATATTTTAAAATATCCACAAATTTACAATTATTTACAAAAATATAAATTGCTTAGGTTAACAGAAGAGGAAGTAAAATCCTTAAATAACCCCACCTCAGAAAAAGAAATTGAACAAGATGTCAATGAACTCCCTAGGACAAAAAATCTCTCGGGCATCGATTTACAAGAGAATTCTATAAAACATTTAAAGAACAGTTAATTTCAATAATATGTAGACTATTTAGGAAAATTAGTGAAGGAGTCCTACCAAATACTTTTCATGATACAAATATGATACTTAAACGTGGAAGAACCAAGGCAGGGAAAGACAATTATAGACAAATATCCTTAATGAATATAAATGCAAAAAATTTTAAATAAAATATTAGCAAAAGGATTATAGCAACTCAGCACGAGAATAACACACTTTGATCAGGTAGAATTTATACCAAGAATGGAGGACTGATTCAATATTAAGAAAGCTATCAGCATAACATCATATCAACAACAAACCTAAGAGAAACCATATGATTGTCTCAATAGATGCAGAGAAAACTTTTGTCAAAATACAACATCTGTTCCTATTAAAAACACAAGAGACAATAGGAATAAATGGAGCTTTCCTTAAAATGATAAGCACCATCTATCTAAAGCTATGCACAATCATTATATATAATGGGGATAAACTAGATGCATTTTCAACAAGATCAGGTATGAAACAAGGATGTCCATTATCACCAGTTTTGCTCAATATGGTACTAGAAATGCTAACTTTAGCAATAAAAGGAAAAAAAAATTGGCAGAATTAGAATAGGCAAAGAAGACGATATGATGACATATTTAGAGAAACCTAGAAAATCAAGTAAAAAACCACGTGAAATAGTAAACAACTTTAGCAAAGTTGCAGAATATAAAATAAACCCACATAAATCCTCAGTATTTTTATACCTTACTAACAAAGCCCAACAGCAAGAGATAGAAAAATAAATTACATTTAAAGTTGCTGTATATATTTTAAAATATTTCAGGGTTTACCTGACAAAACAAACCCAGGAACTCTATGAACTTAAGTATAAAACACTTTTGCACAAATAAAGTCAGATCCAAATAAAGGGAAAAACATCAGTTCTTCATGGGTAGGCAAAGCTAATATAATAAAAATGACAATTCTATCTAAATTAATTTGCTTATTCAGTGCCAAACCAATCTTACTACCCAAATTATTTTATACAGCTAGAAAAAATATCAAAATTCTTCTACAAGAACAAAACATAGGGAATATCAAGGGAATTAATGAAAAGAAATGCTAGGGAAGGTGGCCTACACATACCAAATCTTAAATTGTATTATAAAGCAGCAGTCTTCAAAATTATTTGATACTGCCTAAGAAATAGAGGGGTAGATCAGCAGCATAGTGTAGGTACACAAGACATGGTAGTCAATGATGTTAGCAATCTACTGTTTGATGAACCCAAAGACCCCAGCTTCTGGGATAAGAATTCACTATTTGAAAAAAACTGCTAGGAAAACTGGAAAATAGTGTGACAGAAACTGGGTATAGACCAAGGTCTGATATCATATACTAAAATGAACTCTAAATGGGTACACAATTTAGGGATAAAGGCTAATACTATAAAAAATCATGGGGCAAGGATTAGGTTATCTTGATCAGGTTTATGGAGAATGAAGGAATTTATGACCAAACAAGAGGTACAGAACATTATTGAATATAAAATGGATAATTTTGATTACATTAAATTGAATTTTTCCTCCACAAACAAAGCCAGTGCAACCAAGACTAGAAGGGAAGCAGAAAACTGGGAAAGAATTGTGTCTCTGCTAAAGGCCTCTTTCTAAAATATAAAGAGAACTGAGTCAAATTAATGGAATACAAATAATTCCCCAATTGGTAAACGGTCAAATGACATGAACAGGCAGTTTTCAGAGGAAGAAACCAAAGCTACCAATAATAATATGTAAAAATGTTCTAAATCATTATTGATTAGAGAGATGCAAATCAAAACAATTCTGATGTACTACATCACACCTATTAGATTGGTTAACATGACATAGCAGGAAAATGACAAATGTTAGAGAAAATGTAGGAAAGTTGGTACACCGATTCATTGCTGGTGGAACTGTGAGTTGATCCAACCATTCTGGATAGGGATTTGGAACTATGCCCAAAGAGCTATAAAAATTTGCCCACATTTTGACCCAGCAATACTGCTTCTAGGGCTGCATCCCAAAGAGATCATAAAAATGCAAAAAGGTCTCACGTGTGGAAAAATATTCATAGCAGCTCTTTTTGTTGTGGCCAACAGCTGGAAATCAAGGGGAAATCCATAAGTTGGAGAATGGCTGAACAAGTCGTGGTACATGAATGTAATGGAATATTGTTGTGCTATAAGAAATGATGAACAGAGAAACTTCAGAAAATCCTGGAAAGACTTATATAAGCTGATACAGAGTGACGTGAGCAGAACTTGGAGAACATTGTTCACAGAAACAGTCAGTGTGTGATTATTGATTTTAATAGATTTAACCCTTCTCAGAAATGCAGGGATCTAAAACAATTCCCGAGGACTCATGATGGTAAATGCCATCTTCATCCAGAGAAAGAACTATATAGAGTCAGAATGTAGAGTGAAGCATATTATTTTCACTCACTCCTCCTCACTGTCCCCTCCATTTTAAAAGTGCTTTCTTGTTTCTTTTATATGAGAGAATTTATCCCATTCTATCTCTCCCTTTATCATTCTCCCAGTACATTCCTCTCTCATACATTAATTTTATTTTTTAGGTAGCATTCCTTCATATTCAAATCATACCTATACCATCTGTCTATATATACTCTTTCTAGCTACCTTAATAATGAGAAAAGTTTTATGAGATACAAATATCACTTTCTCACATAGAAATATAAGCAGTTTAATCTTATTAAGTCCCTTATGATTTTCCTTTCCTGTTTACCTTTTCATGCTTCTCTCAAGTCTTCTATTTGAAAGTCAAATTTTCTATTCAGTTCTAGTCTTTTCATCAAGAATACTTGAAAGTCTTCTATCTCACTGAATATCAATTTTTCCCCCACTTAAGTGTTATTCTGACTGTGGCTGCACAATACTTGAATTGTTTCTTTCTGACTGTTTGCAATATTTTGTCCTCTACCTGGGAACTCTGCGATTTGGCGATAATATTCCTGGGAGTTTTCTTTTTGAGATCTTGATCAAGAGGTGATTGGTGAATTCTTTCATTTTCTACTTTATCCTCTGATTCTATAATATCAGGGTAGTTTTCGCAAATAATTTCTTGAAAGATGATATTTAGGCTGTGTTTTTGATCATGGCTTTCAGGTGGTCTACTAATATTTAAGTCATCTCTTCGGGACCTATTTTCCAGGTCAGTTGTTTTTCCAGTAAGCTATTTCCCATTGTATTCTATTTTTTTTCATTCTTTTGCCTTGTTTTAATGCTTCTTGATTTCTCATAAAGTCTTTTCCTTTCATTTGCTCTGCTGCAATTTTTAAGGAATTATTTTCTTCCTTGAATTTTTGGACCTCCTTTTCCATTTGCTCAATTCCGCTTTTTAAGGCATTCTTCTTCTAATTGACTTTTTGGAGTTCTTTTGCCATTTGGCCTAGTTTGTTTTTAAAGTGCTATTTTCTTCAGTATTTTTTGGTGCATCTCTTTTACTAAGCTATTGACTTTTTTCTCATGATTTTATTTTGGATCACTTTCATTTCTTTTCCTAGTTTTTCCTCTACCTCTCTTACTTAATTTTCAAAATATTTTTTGAGCTCTTCCTTGACCTGAAACCAATTCATATTTTTCTTGTAGGCTTTGGATGTAGGAGCTTTGACTTTGCTATTTTCTTCTGAGTATGTGTTTTGATCTTGCTTTTGATAATAACTTTCTACAGTCAGAGATTTTTTCTGTTTTCTCATTTTCCCAGACTATTATTTGAACTGTTCTTAAGGTAGGGCTCTGATTCCAGGAAGGAGGCCACACTGTCCCAGTCTTCAGAGTTGTGTGCAATGATTTTCAGGAATAATTACAGGGACCTGTAATCTTTCAGTTTTTCTAAGTTGGTATGATTAAAGAGAGATATTTACTCCTCTGCTAGCCTGCGTTCTGGTATGTGAATAACCACAAGCACTCTTTTTCTGTTCTAGAACTGGAAGACAGGTCTCCTCTCCACTGCTGCTACAAGTTATGCTATTTGGATCAGAATGTGGGTATAGTCTTGTATCTGTGCTAGCAAGGAGAGCCCTATAATATCCTTCTTACCAGGTGTTCAACCCCTTTACCTTCTGTATATTGGGATCCCTGGAAGTAGCCTTTGCTGATTCAGTCACTCTCAAGGTCTGCTGCTGGCCATCTGGGGCAGAGCTATGATGCCTGCTCTGCACTCCTACCTTCTCACAACAGACTATTTCTGTTGCCCTTCTAAGTTGTCCCTGATGTCTGTGGGCTGAGAGGTATGGAACTTGCCACAACTGCCAGCAGTTGGTCTGCTCTGACTTGGCAGGGACCAGGACTGTGCTGGTGCAATATATGCTAGACTGCACTCTTCTCTCAGCCTGGTGCAACAGACCTTTCCCATTGACCATCCAGGTTGTCTTGGGCTAGAAATTTATTTCATTTTACCCTTTTTATGAGTTCTGCTCTTCTAGAATTTGTGTAGAGATATTTTTAAAGGTATTTAGAGAGTTTTGGAGATTTCAGGTGAGCCCCTGCGACTACTCTGCCATCTTGACTCCCCCTCATATCCTTCTTAATTTAAATCCTACAACCTTAGAGAGTTCATAGCAGATAAGTAAGCAGTTCTATATTGCCTTGTATTATTTGCTACTCTTTCAAACAGATTTCTTCTTTGTTGAGATAAGAGTCAAGATTATCATACTTCTGTCACTTCCTCCATAACACTAGGGGCAGTGTTGAGGATACAAACATGCTCAGTAAACCCATGTTGATGGATTGGATTATTCTATACCTATGGCAAATGCCTGTGCTTCTACTGAGTCATATTCCTGTTTGGATGGGTATAGAGTAAAAAAAAAGTTGGTTCAGGTCTTCTGTTCTTTCTTCAAGGAGACAGATTCCCATCATTCAAAACATCAAATAGTGGTTAGTTTGGTTCTTCTTTAAATGAAAATGAATTATGTGTATGTCAAGGAGAGGAGATTCATTTCCCTAAAAAAAACACAATACTCCTCTTTAAAGGGTCAATATTTGCTATTCTACATCACCCTTATTTAGATACCCAAGATGATAAGATTTAGTCTCATAACAAACGAGTGCAAAAAGATTAGCATGAATTTGTAAGATTAGTGTCAGAAAGCTACTAGAGAGGTGACATGATAAGCCTATTGGTTTTAGGATTGAGGATTTGGCTTAAATACATGTCATTCAACTTATTAGTTCTGTGACCCTGAGCAAGTCACTTGACCTCTTTGAGACTTCCATGTCCTTACCTATGAAATGGGGAGTTTGGACTATATGATCTCAAAGATTCTTTCCAGTTTTATGTCTGTGACATGATTTCTTTCATTTAAATGTCCATTATGAGCTGAAACTTACCAAGAATAATTAAAAAGATAAAAGCTAAAAAGAAGATTAAAAAAAAAAGATATCCAAACAAGAAAACAGGAAGTGCATAGTACTCCTGCTTAAAGTAGATAGAACAATATCAACAAAAGAGCTACCATTTTGTTTTTCTAAAGTCATAGATTACAGGATTTTTAGAAATGGTTTAGGGACTTTAGTGTAAAGATCTTCAGGCTTTTGACATAAATATGCCACAGAACATAATGAAGAGTTCAGAAAATATCAAAAGTACAGTTATCAGTAGCTTTGAAATACAATGTCCTCTCTTTTCAAACCCTTAGGTGTGTGACCCAGGCGTATTTTAAGAGCTTTGGCACCTTATCTTGTGTCCTACTGTACAAGGTTCTTCACAAAACATAAGTGAACATAAATGCAGACATACGTGAAGCCTTGATCTTGGTAACCAGATTTTCTGGAGCTATGCTGGCATTGACACTTAGACTTCACCTGGATTTCTGAAGCTCCATCAGGACAAAATAGTCAGTTCTACTCAACGAAGGCAGTGTCAAAAATCTCTCAGATGCTTATCTAACTCTCCTTCTGTATGCTTGCTACAAGAAACTTCTGAGAAGAAGAGAGACAGGTGCTTTTATCAGGGTTAGCTGCTATAGCTATAGCTGAAGTATTTCTGCTACATGTCAAATTAAGTTAACAAACATTACTGAGTGCTTATCGTATGTCAGTCATTGGGCTAAGAACTGGAAATATGAATACAAATTCAAAGAAAGACAGTCTTTGACCTCAATGAAATTATAAGCTACTAGATGGTAGAGTTGATAAAAATTTGGACCTCAAATGAGAAATACTGAATTCAAATCTGAACTCAGACAGTTATTAGGTATATGATCCATAAATGGCAAGTCAAAATTTATATCTACTTCATTTTTCTAATTTGCTAAATGGGAATAAAAATAGCACCACCCTTTTCCCCAAACATCAAGTCACCCACAGATGTGTTGTGAGAATAAAATAAGATAATGTGTAAAGGACTTTGCAGATCTTAAGGCAGTATGTAAATACTAGCTGTTATCATGAATGGATGAGTGAGCACATCAAAGAAAGTTGAAAGTGGGAGAATTGGAAAAGAAGACAAAACAGTTGGGGGAAGATGAAGAAAGAAGTTCAGTGAGTCAGGAAGAATGACATTCAGAGAGAAATGAAGGAGTGAACATGGTTGGCACTGGCATTCTTCTAAAAAATAAGTTTCCAAAAATAAGTTAATAATTAGAATAATCTACAGATTAATTGTTTTCCTTATTATTTAACTCAGAGATCATCTGGTTCAGAATTCTTATTTTAAATGTGAGAAAAAGAAGTACAGATAGATTATTTATTCAAGGATATCTGGCTTAGCTAAAATTCAAGCCCAAGTACTCTATCTTCACATTCTATGTCTGTTCCATTATGTCATCCTGAATTCTCCAATATTCTGTTTGGGAAAAGAAAAACAAAACAGGGATAAGAAGAGTTAAATGAAATCAGTGACCCAACTATCAGTCTCCTCCCTCAGGTGAATGAAATCCCTAAAATTGAAAAAAAACAAAAAACAAAAAAAACTTACAATCTAGGAAACAAAGTCTTTTGGTGAATTTTGAGGAGTTTTGAAACCAGGAGTGGTACAAGAAGACTGGAGATACATAAATGTTGTCCTTGGAAATGATGAGGGTTATAAATCTGAGCTGGAAGAGACCTTAAGAGTCACCTTATTTAACTCCATTTGACAGATGATAAAAAGGAGTCCAATAGAATTTAAGAGAGTAGTAAATGGCAGAGGTGGAATTCAAACCCAAGTCCTCTGACTACAAATCCAGTACTTTTTCTATTGAGCTACATTATAGGGAATTGAGATTAAAGACAGATTCTGATAAGTATAGTCCTATGAACCTGTTAACAATATTTGACAAAATTGAAAGCCCTATTAAACATGGTTAGAGAAATTGTGATCACTGGAAGCCAGTATGGGTTCACTAAATGAATGTACAACTAACTTAATTTCTTTCGTTGAAAGGGTCATTTGTTAGGTCAATCAGTCAGAAATTGAAGATGTAAGGTATATGGACTTCAGCAAGACTTTTGATAAAGACAGTTATGCTATTTTTATATACACAATGCAGAAAGAGGGATTGAAAGTTGGGGGTGGGGAAGGCAGTAGATAACTGAACAGCTTAGGGAATTAATGGCTAATTTAATGATCTACTCCAATAGTGTACATTAAAGATTTTATATCTACCCTGAGATGTTTCAGGGTTTGCTGTCCCTGATCCTTTGATTTTCAATTTTTTTTAACCAATGACCTGGACACAGCTGAGTAGGGTGTATTTGACAGATTTGTGGATGATAAAATTAAAAATTATAATAACGATGACGATGATGATGATGATGTTGATGATGATGATAAAACAAATGGGGGGTGGCAGAGTCAGGACCTTAAAAAGGTCTCAATAGGCTGGAACAATGAGTGGAATCTATCAAAAAAAAATGTAATGGAAAATTGAAAGTCTTGTGCTTTGTTTAAAATCAACTTCACATTTGAAGAATGGAGATGTGGTTTAATAGCAAAAGGCTAAAATAAAGACAGCAACAACAAAAAACTACAACAAAAACATTTAGTTGAATGCCAGCTTAGCACAATTTACTGTGATGTGCTTACCAAAAGCATTAATGTGATCTAGGGCTGCACTCATAAAAGAACAGGGTTCAGATTGGGGGTATCACAGTCAGACCTCATATGAATTACTGAGCTCAACAGGGTGATATTATACCATAAGACAGACAATGGTAACTTGGAATTCATCTGGAGACAGCCCTGGGGGGGTAAAGGGAAGTAAAAACTTGCCACAGAAAGAATGGTTGAAAGAAGCAGGAGTATTTAATATGAATAAGAAATCATTATATAAAACCTAAGATGATCAATACTAAAAATATTTGAAGGGTTTCCATACAGAATTGTGTTTAAATGATAGTTTTATTTTCTGTCACTTCAAAGGAAAGGGAAAAAAATGGAAGAATGAGTAGAAATGTTTGGGAAACAAATTCTGGCAGAAAGTTGCCCCCAAAAGAAATGGGCTGACTGGTTAATTAGGGAATTCATTGTCACTGGAAATATAAAAACAAAGATCTGGTGAACTCTTCTTTAAAATGTTGCAGAATGCATTGTGTCTGGGTGAAATGTTGAGCTAGGTGACATACAAATTCATTTTTTGATTTGTGCCTGAAGAGACTAAAAATGCTGCATTAATAGGAATTATAATCATCATTACCATTCAATTATGGTTACAAGCTCTTTCATTTTAAGCTGAGACCTGGATCCATCCTCATGTGTGTGTTCATCCTTCATTGCCAAAGAAGACCATGCCATCAGAGAAATGACTTTGTTTTGAGTGAGTGAGTGCTGTGCAGATCACCAGCCTCACTTCTCCTCCAGAGCCATCTAAATCCAGTGACCAGATATCCATTAGGATGACTGGAGATGACCCAGGATTGAGGCAATTGTTGTTAAGTGACTTGCCCAAGGTCGCACAGCTAGTGAGTGTCAAGTGTCTGAGGTGAGATTTGAACTCAGGTCCTCCTGACTCCTGCACTGGTGTTCTATCCACTGCACCACCTAGCTGCCCAGATTGACTAATACATCCTCATGACACTGCTTTCCTTGTCACCCTTTACAATGGTGATTGCACTTCCACTCACATCCTTCCAGCTCATTGTTCATGTTAGGGGAGTTTGAATTTTCCTTACTCTGCATCATTATTTAGAGGCTATCCTAAAACCATCACTTAGTATTCACATTTATCACCCAATGAATAGTACAGTGGCTGGTACCTCTAGGACACTGTTCTACCTGTGTGAGGTTGATAGGTGGAAGTGGCACAGTGAATAGAGTGCTACACAAAGAGTGAGGATAGGCCTGAGATGAAATCCTACACCAGACACTTATTAACTTAGTCACCCTGGTCAAGTCACTTAACTTCTGTCAGTCTACAAAATGAGGATAAAAATAGTGCTTCATTCACACTGTTGTTTTGAAGATCAAATGAAATAATAATTGGAAAGCACTTAGCATAACGCCCAGAGTCCCAAAGCTAGTAAGAGTCTGAGGCTGGATTTGAACTTAGGTCTTCTGATTCCAGGGGCAGCCTTCTATCCACTGAACCACCTAGATACCTCTGCCTGTCATACTATTCTGCTGTTCATTTGTTTTGGTCATGTCTAATTCTTTGTGGACTAGATTTGTTTTTTTGGCAAAGATTCTAAACTGTAATTTCCTTCTCCAGTTCATTTCGCAGATGAGGAAACTGAGACAAACACAATTAAGTGACTTGCCCAGGGTCACACAGCTAATAAGTGTCTGAGGTCAGATTTGAATTCAGGAAGATGACTCCTTCTGACTGCAGGTCTAGTACTCTCTCCTCTGTGATATAGCATAGTAAGAGCTTCATACATAGTTAAATTTATACCCTTTCTTCCTTCCCTTTTACTCTCCCTCTGTAATTCCTTTTTTCCTCCCTTTCTTCCTTCTTTCTTCTAGTCTTCCTTGTTTTCTTCTTTCCTTCCATTGTTCTTCCTTCATTCCTTCCTTCCTTCCTGTCTTCACTCCCTCCTTCTTTCCTTCCTATATTCCTTTTAGTCCTTCCTTTCTTCTTTCCTGTCTTCCTAACCTATTGAATTCATTCAACTCTACACTGTCTGTTCCTTTCCATTCCTTTGCCCTCTTACTCTAGCAAAGATTGTGTCTTTTCTAGACTGAGCCACAGATTATTCCTAACAACTATTTGATTTATTCCTACTCACAAAATACTGAAAGAAGATAAAGAAAATAATGAAACTGTACTTATTAAGTCTACTAAAAATTTTTGTAGAACAATCTCAGCTAGAACCAAATTATGACAAGACAGTTCATTTAAAATCTTCCTAATTGGAGGGCAGAGCCAAGATGGCTGAGTGAAAGCAAGGGTTAGCCTGAGCTCTCCCACAAACCCCCTAAATGCCTCTAACAGTGATCTAAACAAATTCCAAGGTGACAGAACCAATAAAGAGAGAGAGTGAGGCAGATTTTCAGCCCAAGACAACCTGGAATGTCAACAGTAAAGGTTTGTTGCACTGGACTGAGAGAGGAGCACTAGCATAAGTTGCATGAGTACAGCCTTAGCCCCAGCAAAGTCAGAGCAGGCCTGGGGGGATTAAAACACTGGTACCAGTGATGTTTTCCAAATTTAGCCCACAGATTCAAGAGACAATTTAGGATGTCAGTGGTAGGGGTTTGTCAGAATTGGGTGAGAAAGAAGCTACAGCACAGAGTGCGCCAATATGGCCCTGGTTCCAACAAACCAGGAACAGGCCTTAGGAGTGACTGAATCACAAGCAGTAATGATTGTGGCAGTACAGCTGCTCCTGGAGTTACCAGCCCACAGACATAATATGTGAAGTCATCTATTTTGACTTCCAGGAGCTAAGATGTCAGAGTAAGCAAGGGCAATAAGGTAGGGTACACAACTCAAAGAATACTACCCCAGGAAAAATCCTGGAATGATAATGACAGCAAAAATACAGGATGAAGCAGCCTTTTAACTCGAGAGACTAGTAGATGTATTGTGAATATTTTAATGGAATTAAAGTATTTTATAGGAATTTAAGTGGGAAGATCTCTCCCATTGATTAATAGGCCCATGTGACCTGCTTAAGTCACATGAGTATGAGTCATGAAGCCTGTGATAGAAGAAGCATGCTGAATGGGTGGAACAGGAAGGGGTGGAACAGGAAGAGGAAGAGCTGGAGCAGAGCTGAGAGGAAATTGGTCAGACTAGTCAGAGCTGAGAAGGGCAGAGAAAGCAGGCAGCTGGGGCAGCAATTAATGCAACTGGGAGAGCTTGTTAGTAATTTTGTTACAGGAAACCTGTTTGTGGGAAATCTAACAGAGGGAAAACTTGGGGATGGTAGTGCCTGCTGCATTATTATTGTGTATAGATTTCTTTGCTATGATGGATTTGGTTTTCTGGTTTGGGGGTTTGGCTTTCTAATTTTTGAATAAATGTTTTTATTCTGTCTTCTATGTGGAGTTCCATGATGTATTTTGCAGTTCAGACCTGTACTAGAATGTTCATAGCCACCAGACTAATTGTGAATATCACACTGGCACTAAAGTGAATTAATGGGAAAGGTCCTGCTTGCTGTGTCTGAAGGGGACCAGAACAGGATGGAAAGCATCCCAACAAGCAGTAAGCACCTCAGCAAACCAGTGGAAGATCCTGAGCCAGGGGATGCTGGAGCAGGCAAACATCAAAACCAGGCACACACCAGCTACCACCACTAGCTACAGCTCTGCACCACGTAAACCACCAGAACACTACAACCTCCAGCTGCCAGCGCTTAAGCCCCTAGCATACAAAACCAGTAACCATGACATTAGGCCCCATCATAAGAACCTTGGAATAATGCCTCTGTGCCTTAAAGGCAGAGATCAATTTTAAAACCCAGAAAAAAGGCAAAGAACATGAACAAAAATCAAGAAAGAAAAACAATGATTCTAGAGATGTGTTTTGGGGACAGGGAAGATCAAAACACAAATTCTGGAAAGGACAAAATTGTCACTATACCCACTCTATAACCTCAGAAGCCTTAGGGTTGTTGTTTCAAAGAGAAACTGTTACTTTTCACATTCACTCTAAGCCAGGAGGGTCCAAAAACTAATAGAAACTATGTGATTATCTCAATAGATGCAGAAAAAGCTTTTGACAAAATATAACACCCATTCCCATAAAAAAGCACAAGACAGCATAGGAATAAATGGAGCCTTCTTTAAAAGGATAAGGAGCATTTAGCTAAAACTATCAGCAAGCATTATATATAGAGAAGATATGCTAGAAGGATTTCCAATAAGATTGAGGGCAAAACCAGGATGCCATTTTTATGACTGTTATTCAATATGCTACTATAAATGTTACTTTTAACAGTACAAGAAAAAAAAGAAATTGAAAGAATCAGAATAAGCAAAGAAACAAAACAATCACTTTTGCAGATGCAAATATGATATACTTAAGAGTCTTAGAGAATCAAGTAAAAAACCATTTGAAATAAACAACTTTTAAAAAGTTGCAGGTTGTTACATAAATCATTGGCATTTCTAGATGTATATTGCTAACAAAGCCCAATAGCAACAGATAGGAAGAGAAATTCTATTTAAAGTCACTGTAGACACTATAAAATATCTGGGAATCTAACCACTAAAACTAACCCAAGAAATCTGCGAAAACAATTACAAAACACTTTTTATGCAAATAAGGTCAGATCTAAATAACTGGAAAAACGTCTGTTGCTCATGGGTAGGCCGACCTAATATAATAAAAATGACAATTCCACCTAGATTAAATTTCTTATTCAGTGCCATACCAATCAAGCTACCACAAAGTTATCTTACAGAGATAGAAGAAATAATAGGCCAAATGACCAGAATATCAAGGGAATTAGTGAAAAGAAATCATAGGGAAGGGAGCCTAGCCATACCAGATCTTAAATTGTATTATAAAGCAGCAATCATAAAAACTACTTAATACTGACTAAGGGGTGGAGTCAAAAATGTAGAGTAGAGAGATGCACCTACTCTAGCTCTTCCTCCACAGCCCATAAAATACCTGTAAAAAATGACTCTAAACAAATTCTAGAGCAGCAGAAGCTACAAAATGACAGAGTGAGAGAGATTTCCAGCCCAAAGTATCCTGGAAGGCTGACAAAAATGGTGTATCGCAAGGGGTGTGCAGAGCAGAATACAGCACAGCCCACAGAGCCCAGCCTGTCTTGGCCACAGAACTAGAACAGGCTTAGGGGACAGAATCCCTGGCAGTAGCTGTGGTTCTCAGATCCCTCAACCCATAAATGCCAAAGACAGCTTCAAATGTCAGTGAGAAAGCTTTATCACCTGAGTGAGAAGGGAACAAGGTCCTCCCCTCACCCTTGTCCCATGAGGTGGGAGCAACAGCAGCAGCAGCAGCATTTATTTTTGGAACTCTCAGCCTAAATATTCTTGGGGAATTGAGCCACTGATCTGGGTCTCAGCCTTGAGTGGTGGTCCTGGGGTGAAGAAGATTGCTGGCTGGCATGATGGAGGTGGTGGAGGCTGTAGTAAGGGAATTTTGCTTGCAGATCCCAGGCAGAAAAGTTTTGGTAGCTCCCAGACCAGAGTGCAGGCCAGGAGAGGAGGAAACTCCTCTCCCTTGATTGTGTCACTTTGGAGGAACTGAGAACTTACAGATCGCCAGAGTATATCCCACTCTTGACAAAGGACTCAGAAGTTAAGTAATTGGCTGAGAAACTGAAGAAAAAAGGGAAAAAATAAAACTGTAGAAGGCTACTTTCTTGGTGAACAGATATTTTCTTCTTTCCTTTCAAATGAGGAAGAACAATGTCTATCATCAAAGGAAGATATAAAAGTCAAAGCTTCTGCATCCAGAACCTCCAAAGTAAATATGCAATGGTCTCAAGACATGGAAGAGCTCAAAAAAGATTTTGAAAATCAAGCAAGTGAGGTAGAGAGAAAATTGGGAAGAGAAATGAGAGCGATGCAAGAAAATCATGAAAAGTGAGTCAACAGCTTGCTAAAGGAAACCCAAAAAAATGTTGAAGAAAATAGCACCTTTAAAAATAGATTAACTCAATTGGCAAAAAAAGTTGAAAAAGCCAATGAGGAGAAGAATACTTTAAAAAGAAGAATTAATCAAATGGAAAAGGAGGTTCAAAAGCTCACGGAAGAAAATAGTTCTTTCAAAATTAGAATGGAGCTGACATAAGCTAATGACTTTATGAGAAACCAAGAAATTACAAAACCAAACCAAAAGAATGAAAAAATAGAAGATAATGTGAAATATCTCATTGGATAAACAGCTTACCTGGAAAATAGAACCAGGAGAGACAATTTAAAATTTAGGAGACTACCTGAAATACATAATAAGAAAAAGAGCCTAGACATCATCTTTCATGAAATTATCCAGGAAACCTGACCGGATATTCTAGATCCAGAGGGCAAAATATATATTGAAAGAATCCACCAATCACCTCCTGGAAGAGATCTGAAAAGAGATACTACTAGGAGGTGTGGAGGTGGCCCATCTGGGCCTGCAGGGCAGGGGTCCCCAGGCTAGCGCAGCAGCCAGCCCACAGGCCACAGGCAGCCCAAGAAAAGGTGGTAACCGCATGATGTAGGGGTGACCAACAGGAGTATCCCACCAGGACTCTCAGCTTGTAGACCACCATCTGCCTGGTGTTCCCTGGACCCTTGTGCAGGCATCAGAAGCAACAAGGCCAGACTGTCCAGCACCACAGTCGTGCACCACAGACCAGGAGTTCAGCCGTAGCAGCATGGCCAGAGCCTTTGGCCTTCAGCCAAGAGGACAAGGTCTCCAACTGGGGGGGAGGAGCAGCGCTGCCATCTGCAAGTTCATCAGCCTAAACACCTCCCATGACCAGGGTCAGCCAGGCCCATGGGGTGTCCCATGCATCCACCAGAGACGTCTGGGCCACCTTGAGTAGACAGAGCATGGTCAGTTCCAAACAAGTCAGTGAGAGGCCATGGGAGAGGAGCAGCAGGCCTGCCTATAGCCCATGGGGCAGGCCTCACACCTGGTACAACCACTCTAGTTCCCATCCTTTTTGACCTTTCTATAGTGTTGTTTGTTACACTCATCTCCTTGATACTCCCTTCTCTTTAGGTTTCTATGGCACCACTTTCTCCTGGCTCTCTCCCTATGTAACAGTTTCTCAGTCTCCTTTGCTGGATATTTATCCAGTTCATACTTACTAACCTTTAGAGTTCCCCAAATCTCTGTCTTGGGCTCTCTTCTTTCCTATTATTTCACTTGGTGATCTCATCAGGTCCCAAGGATTCAACTATGTCTCTAGGCAGATGATTTTCATATCTATTTTCCAACCCTTAATCTCTCTTCTGACCTGTAGTCTCATATTTCCAATTGCCAACTAATATCTTCAACTCTATGTGTTGAGACATCTTAACATGTCCAAGTATCTTTGAGGTATCACCTTTAACTTCTCTCTCTGTCTCAATCTCTGTCTGTGTCTCTGTGTCTCTCTGTCTTTCTGTCTCTGTGTGTCTCTCTGTCCCTATCTTTCCCCTTATTCAGTTAGTTGACAGATCATGTTATTTCTCTCTTTATAATGTCTCAAATAAGACTACTTTCTCATGAAATTGCTGCTACCCTTATGTAGTTATTCCTTACCTCAAGTCTTGATATTGCAATAGCGTGCTGCTTGCTCTCACTACTTCCAGTCTCTCCATTCTCCAGTTCATCTTCCATTCAGGTGCTAAAAATGATCTTTCTTAAGTACAAGGCCTGACCGTGTCATGTCCTTTCATGCAATACATTCCAGTGGCTCTCTGTTGCCTCGAGTAACAAATGCAGCTAAATCTCTGATTAGTGTGAATAATGAATTCCCCTGAAGGGGTCACACTGGTCAACTAACAGTCAGGGCTGACTGAGAAATACTCAGGCTGCTCCTCATCAATGTCATGTTTTGACAAGATAAAGAAAACAGTATGCATATGTCCAAGTATAGGATATACATACTGAAGAGTCCAGGATACATATATCTGTATCCGTGAGCAGTAAATATCTTTATGATCCAGTACACAGCCAATTCAGCCAGTGCACAGCTGGTTCAAACTAATAAATTCTATACGTGTAGCTGGCTACTGTATCAGTAAGAGAGATAATTATTTTACATGGGCATGCTAGAAAACTAGAGAAACTGCCTGAGATAGAGGTTTGAGGCCAGGGAGAGATGTCATTTTTAGAGAGAAATGTGACTTTAGAATTCACATCCAAGTACCCCATCAGGCAGGACTTTAATAATAACTTTTTTTGTTCCTTTCCTTTGTGGACAAACAGACGTGAACAAAATTGTCAGGGAAAAGGAAAACAGTTCTTGAGAAAAACTCCACAAGGTAGGGAACTGTGTACCTGATATCAAACTGACAAACTCGGCTGTTTCCTTTCCTGCAAAACACTCCATTTTAACACAAAACAACGTTATGTTTATCCATCATCAGAGTAGGGAACTGTAAATTCTAATATTTAGATATTTCAGGGCTAAGGTAAATTCAATTTCTTAATCTCCTTGTGGCCATAATCTATTAAGTTTTGTAAGTTTCCACCATTTCTTGCTTTCCATTTTGGACTCCTGTCAGAATTCCTAATGAGCTAATTTCAAAGGAGTTTACAAATTAAAGCTCTCTGTTATCATCCCACATTTCTCTGCGCAGCAATTTCTTCTCCCATAGAATTCGCCCTGTGAGCATTCATTCAGAAAAAGCCATCGGCATGGTAAGAAATGCCAGCTCTAACTAATATAAGAAGGAAAATCAGCCTGCTCTGGCTGAGGAAGGATTTTAAAAGTACCAATGACTAGCCATAGTGAAATGAACAAGAGCCATAAACCTGCCTGCTAATGGGCACTAGTATATGGAAGGAATATAGGAGGCAATGGGTGGGACACAACTACATGTGTTATGTTAAACTAAATTCATGTCTTACTGGTTTATCAATATAATTAATTTTTGGAGAGCATATAGCAACTGCGGATTTTGGATTTAAGATTGTTTTTCTTGGCATTGGAAACTCGAAGGTGGCAGATTGGCATCTGTTTTGCAATTTATATTCTTGGGAAATTGGGTTAGCAAAAGGTTGTGATTTTTTCAGTATCATTCACCTAGCTTGCGTAGGAGCATAATGTGAAACACCAAATTTTTCTTACTTTTTTATCAGTATTCTCTATCCACCACCTCACATTACTTTTCTTGTCTTAGAACTGATATTTGTTAGTTGTCTGACCTTAAATAAATCATTTTGCCTAATTGACCTTCAGATTCTTTATGTGTAAAATAATAATATCACTTCAATTACCTACTTCATAAAATTAGTGTAAAGAAAAATATATAAACTTTGAAGTCCTTTGTAAATGTGGATTATGTTTGCTTTCTAATATAGTAAGTTTTATCAGATAATGTCTCAGTAACCCAGTGATGTTAAAAGGTCACTACAGTATAAGCATGGCAGGTTGGGACATGCTAAGTTACTGAGCTATTTGGATCTTTTTTCTCTAGTGCTCATTAACATATTATTAAAGGGAGCCACTATTCTGGAATTGTTCATTGTTCCTCCCAAGTAAATCAACTTGATTTACATTAATATAAAAATAAGAGAGAACTCATATGTTTACAGATGAAAATATTTTAACATAATGAAGAAGGAAGACAAATGATTTAAATAAAATATTTAATAAAATTTCAGGAAAATTCTTCCATATGATTTGTTTAACTATTAGCAATTTTTTTTTTTTTGAGACTCTGCCTTTGGCTTGGGGCAGGGAGAAGAATTAAATCAGATACATTTTCTGCCTTCATAGAGTTTATATTCTAATAAAGGATATAACAATTACACAAATAACTACAACACTCAATATATGGTAGCCATTCATATCAGATTCCAAACATTGTGGTTTGTGAATCTGGGTGAGATAATTTCACCAGAGGAAAGAAGAATAATGTTTCATGAAAGAAGTGTCGTTCATGCTGAATGAGTAGGAATTCAGCAGCTAGAGTAGGTAGCAGGAGAACATTTCAGTACATGAGCAAATTAATGATAAAGTATAAATCAATTATCCTTATTCTAATTATAACTTATTCAAATTACAGAAAATACAAAACAGAAGTAAGAACATGAGCAAAGATTTGGAGAGAAGAAAGCAAAGGGCATATTTGGGTGGGGGGGCAATGGCAGGTCAACAGAGGGAGAGAGACACAAGTAGGCAGAAATAGGTTGCAGCATATTAGCAACAATGACGTCTCTACAAAAAAGAAGCAAAAATGAATAATAGAGAGCCCAAATGATGCACTTATAATTTGTAAAATTTTAGAAGACTTAAAGATGATATCCAATGCATTAGTTAGGTAACTTGTGTAAGATCTATATAAGTGAGGAACACGGACAAGAATTTCATAGCATGAGTAGGTAATAATCTGCAATCTGTACAAAAGGAAGTAGTACCCATATCAGTAAGATCAATTGTCTTCCAACAGGAGATCTCAAAGAGCTCTTATGTAAAATTTATTAGATCAATCCAACTCAAAATACAAAATTGTACAAATGCTCATTATCTTACAAAAAACCAAACAAATAAACAAAACAAGTTGGAACATGAAAAACTGTAGAAATTAAGTGGCTAATTCTTACCACAATGATCAAATATAACGTTTTGTTGTTGTTTTTGCTTTTATTTCCATTTAAAACTCTTCACAACTTGGTCCCTTACTACTGCTCCAGTTTAGTTACCCTTGACTACCCTCTTTGCACTCTATGCTACCATCATAATGATCTATTTGCCCATTTCTAATACATAATGTTCCATCTCTTGTGTCTGGTCCTTTACCCTGAATACTCCTTATGCCTTGAATGCTGTGCATGCTAATCTTCCCCATCTTAAAACCTCTGGATTCATTTATGCATCAATTCAGTTGCTACCTTCTCCAGCAGATCTTTCCTGTACCTCCAGCTGCTAATGACATCTTATATAAGACTACCTCTACATATTTGAGCAGCTCAAATGATTAAGAAACAGTCTATTTTGCTTTCTATATCTGCCTCTTTATAACTTCTACCCATTGCCACTATTGGGAACAAATATGATCAATCTAATCTCTTTAATATAAATTAGTCCTTCAAGTGAATGAAAATTGCTACTATGGATTCCCTACCCCAAATATTTCCAGTTCTTTTAACTTATATTTCTTTTTCTAATTCCAATTTATTTATATTTAGTTTCAACATTTTTTTCCACAAGATTTTGAGTTCCAAATTTTCTGCCCATCTCTCCCTCCTCCCATTCCAAGAAAGCATGCATTCTGATTACCCCTATTCTTCAATCTGCCTGCTCTTCTATCACACCTTTCCTTTCTCTTATTCGATCCCCTCTATTTTCTTGGAGGGCAAGATAGATTTATATATCCCATTGCCTGTATATCTTATTTACCAGGTGCATGTAAAAGCAATTTTTAACATTTACTTTTAAAACTTTGAGTTCCTACTTCTCTCTCTTCCTCTCTCCCCACCCATCCTGACTGAGAAGGCAAGCAATTCAATATATGTTATACATTTGTAGTTATGCAAAAGACTTCCGTAAAAGTCATGTTGGGAAAGACTATCTTACCCTCCATTTATTTTATTCTCTCTTTTGACCCTATCCTTCCTAGAAAGCATTTACTTCTAATTATGCCCTCCTCCCATTTGCCTTACTTTCTGTCATTCCCCCAATTCTTACTTATCCCTTTTCCCCCT
Organism: Notamacropus eugenii; assembly: GCF_028372415.1. Taxonomy (NCBI): domain Eukaryota; kingdom Metazoa; phylum Chordata; class Mammalia; order Diprotodontia; family Macropodidae; genus Notamacropus; species Notamacropus eugenii. The sequence goes on from NC_092878.1 coordinate 90,328,558, forward strand.
CTTTCCTGTAGTGAAAGATAGATCTTCATAGCAAATTGAGTATGCCCTCCTTAAGTCAAATGTGATTAGAGTAAGATTCACTTTTAGCCTCTCACCTCCCCTCTCTTCCCTTCCATCGAAAAAGCTTTTTATTGCTTCTTTTATGGGAGAGATAATTTCCCCCACTGTATTTTTCGCTTTATGATCCCAATATATTCCTTTCTCATCCCTTAATTTTATTTTTTTAGATATCATTCCTTCCTATTTAACTCACCCTGTACCCTCTGTCTAAATGTATATAATCCCTCCAACTATGATAGTACTGAGAAAAGTCCTCAGAGTTATAAATATTATCTTTCTATGTGGGAATGTAAACAGTTCAACTTTAGAAAGTTCTTTATGATTTCCCTTTCCTGAGGGCCAGAGCCAAGATGGCTGAGTAGAAAGACACACCTACTTTAGCTCTTCCCACACAACACATAAAATACCTGTTAAAAAAATGACTGAACAAATTCGGGAGCAGCAGAAGCCACAAAACGACAGAGTGAGGGAGATTTCCCTTTCAGGTTAGCCTGAAAGACCAACAGGAGAGGTCTATCATACAGGTCGCAGAGTGTGGCACAGTCCATGGAACTCAGTTCAGCCCAGGCAAGCCTTGACCTTGCGACACCAGCAGGAACAGGACCAGAGTAGGCCTTGGGGGTGAAATCTCTGGCATCAGCTGTGGTTCCCAGATCTCTCAAGCTACAAATGCCAAAGACAGCTTCAAAAGTCAGTGAGAAAGTTTTCTCCCTTGGATAAGAAGGGAGCAGGGTCCTCCCTTAGCCCTGGCACCAGGTAGTGGCAACAGTAGCAGCAACTTCTATTTTGGGAGTCCTCATCCTAAGGCACCTGGGGGAACTGAGTCACTGATCTGGGTCTCAACCCTGAGTGGGCTGCCCAGGGCTGAGTGGTATCCCTGAGATGAGGAGGAATACTGGTGTGCTGGAACTGGTGGATGCTCTGGAAGGAGAGTTCTACTTGCAGATCCTGGGCAAAACAGAGTGCTTGTGGTTGCTCAAAGACAAAAGCACAGGCTGGGAGAGGAGTAAACTCCTCTCTCTCAGTTGTGTCACCTTGGAGGAAGTGAACTGACTGGAAAAATGCCCTCAAAAGGAGGAAAAAACAAGAAGGTTATTTTCTTGTTGAACAGGCATTTTCTTCCATCCTTTGTATGAGAAAGAGCAATGCTTACCATCAGATGAAGACCTAAAAGTCAAGGCTTCTTCATCCCAAAACTCTAAAATAAATATTCAATGGAGTCAGACCATGGAAGAGCTCAAAAAGGATTTTGAAAATCAAGTGAAAGAGCTGGAGGAAGAAATGGGAAGAGAAATGAGAGTGATGCAAGAAAATCATGAAAAGCGAGTCAAGAGTTTGCTAAAGGAGACCCAAAACAGTGCTAAAGAAAATAAAACATTTAAAAATAAACTAATTCTAATGGCAAAAGAAGCCCAAAAAGCCATTAGAATTAGTTTATTTTTAAATGTTTTATTAGTATTTTTTTTAATTAGAATGGAACAGATGGAAGCTAATGACTTTATGGGAAACCAAGAAACTGCAAAACAGAATCAAAAGAATGAAAAAATCCAGAAGACAATGTGACATATCTCATTGAAAAAAACTGACCTGGAAAATAGATCCAGGAGAGACAATTTAAAAATTATGGGACTACCTGAAAGCCATGATCAAAATATTAGCCTAGAAATCATCTTTCATGAAATTATCCAGGAAAACTGCCCTGATATTCTAGAATTAGAGGGTAAAATAAATATTGAAAGAATCCATCAATCACCTCCTGAAAGAGGTCTGAAAAAACTCAGAGGAATACTGTAGCCAAATTCCAGAGTTCCCAGGTCAAGGAGAAAATATTGCAAGCAGCTAGAATGAAACAATTCCAGTATTGTGGAAATACAATAAGAATAACACTGGATCTGGCAGCTTCTACATTAAAGGATCAAAGGGCTTGGAATAGGATATTCCATAAGTCAAAGGAACTAGAAATAAAACCAAGGATCACCTACCTAGCAAAGGCAAGTATAACTCTTCGGGGGAAAAAAAAAATGGCCATTCAATGAAACAGAGGACATTCAAGCATTCTTCATGAAATGACTAGAGCTGAATAGAAAATATGACTTTCAAACTCAAGAATTTAGAGAAACATGAAAAGGCAAATAGGAAAGAGAAATTATAAGGGACTTTCTGAAGTTGAACTGTTTACATTCCTACATGGAAAGATAATATTTGTAACTACTGAAACTTTTCTCAGTATTTTGGTAGTTAGAGGAATTACACACACACACACACACACACACACACACACACACACACACAGCACAGGATGAGTTGAATAGGAAGGGATGTTATCTAAAAAAAATAAAATTAAGGGGTGAGAGAGGAATACATTGGGAGGAGAAAGTGGGAAATGAAATGGGGCAAATTATCTCTCATAAAAGAGACAAGAAAAAACTTTTTCAATGGAGGGGAAAAGGGGGAAGGTGAGAGGAAAGAAGTGAAGCTAACTTTCATCAAATTTGGCTCGAGAAGAAATAACATGCACACTCAATTTGATAGGAAAACCTATTTTACACTACAAGAAAGTGGGGGAGAAAGGGAGAAGCAGGTTGGGGAGAATAATGGAAGAGAGGGCAAATGGGAGGAGGGAGCAATTAGAAGTAAACACTCTTGGAGAGGGACAAGGTCAAAAGAGAGAATAGAAGTAATGAGGGGCAGGATAAGATGGAGGGAAATATAGTTAGTCTTACACAACATGACTATTATGGTAGTCATTTGCAGAACTACACATATATGCCCTATATTGAATTGCTTGCCTTCTTAGTTGGGATGAGTGAGGAGGGAGGAAGGAAAAGAAGTTGCAACTCAAAATTTTAGGAACAAATGCTGAGAATTGCTTTTGCATACAACTGAGAAATAAGAAATACAGGTAATGGGATACAGAAATTTATTTTGCCCTACAAGACAAGAGAGAAGATGGGAATAAGGGAAGAGAGGGGTGTTAGAAGAAAGGGCAGATTGGTGGAAGGTGTAATCAGAATGCTCTAGGTTTTGGAATAGGGGGAGGGGAGAGACTGGGGGAAAATTTGGAACTCAAAATTTTGTGGAAATTAATGTTCAAAGCTAAAAATACATAAATAAAAGAAACAAAAAGAAAACAGAAAAAAACAGAAGAAAAACTAACATTTTATAAGACAAAAGTAGATCTTATGGAACTGGAGGAGAACATGCAATCATAACACGCTGCCCCTGACTATTTTAAAAGAAATGGGAACTATAAGAGCATAATATATGGGTACTCTTCAAAAATTATGAGCAAAATATAAAAACTTGAATCTGCCTTAGTATATGGGGAATTTTCGTAAAAATTCTATGTGATGTTGATAAATATGTATATTATTTCACAGTCCCATTTAGAAAATGCAATGTTTTAGCTCCAGCTTCTCCAGCAATTTATACAGTTCCATATTTTTCCCTTTGTTCCTTTCTTTTAGATATATCCAAAATAAAATAGACAGTGATGTCTCCTATGCACTTGGAGCAGATAAGTTTATTGCTCACATTACTTTGTTCACTGATTCCTTTTTGTGTACTATAATTTCCATATTTATCCCTTTTTATTTTTTGAATGTTTGTTTTTGCTTTGCCAGGGAACATAATTGTGACTTCTGCTTTTCTGGATATATTTGATGCATAATAAAAATTTGCCCCCATAAAATTAAAAAAAAAAAGAAAAAAATTGTCTAGGCTTTTTTTTTTTTTATCATGGCTTTCAGGTAGTCCAATAATTTTTAAATTTTCTCTCCTAGGTCTGTTTTCGAGGTCTGTTGTTTTTCCAAGGATATATTTCACATTGTCTGCTATTTTTTCATTCCTTTGGTTTTGGTTTATAATTTCTTGATTTTTCATAAAGTCATTATCTTCTGTCTGCTCCATTCCAATGTTTAAGAAATTCTTTTCTTCAGTGAGCTTTTGCACCTTCTTTTCCATCTGGCCAATTCTGCTTTTTAGGGCATTCTTCTCTTCATTGGCTTTTTGGATCTCTTTTGTCATTTGGATTAGTCTATTTTTTAGTGTAATCTTCTTGACCATATTTGGGGGTCTCCTTCAGCAAGCAGTTGACTCATTTTTCCTAATTTTCGTGCATTACTCTCATTTCTCTTCCCAATTTTTGCTTTACTATTCTTACTCGATTTTCAAAATCCTTTTTGAGCTCTTCCATGGCCTGAGATCAATTCATAATTTTCTTTGTGGCTTTTGACAGAGGAGCTTTGACTTTGTTTTCTTCCGTTAGCTTGTTTTGGTCTTCCTTGTCACCAAAGTAAGATTTTATAATCTGTATCTTTTCTTGGTTTTTGCTTATTTCCCCAGTCATTTACTTGACTTTTGAGCTCTTTGTCCAAGTATATCTCTGCTTCTAGTGGGGGTGGGGCATTTACTGTCAGCTGTTAATCCCCCCACAATCTGTTGCCCTGGAGCTCTGGAAACAGTTGCTGTCTCTGCTCCTTCTGTTGCTATGAGTTTCTCTGCCCCCTTCCCCTTCTCCTGCCCCAGGACTGGGGCCAGAGTACTCCACTCTCCCACACTGATTCCACGGGCTTTTTCCACTGACCTTCCAATTTGTTCTCGGTGTTTTGGGGTCCTGAAATATGGAAACTGCCACAGGTAGGAGAGATTCAGTCTCCCCACGACCTACTCAGGTCCTGTCTGTACAGGCACAGCCCATAATGAAGTGTGCCCTGCACCCCGCTTGCAGTCATAGACAGCTTCTGGCAACCTTCCAGGCTGTCTTGATCTGGAGATTTGCTTCACCCCATCATTCTATGGGTTCTGCAGCTACAGAATTTTTTTAGAGCCATCTTTTGCAGTTATTTTGCTGGGCTTGGGGACAGAGCTCTACAAAGTACATGTTGTTCCCTGATATTTCTCTGTTATATTCTATAGTCATCTCACCATCTTAGTTATCTTCTGATGAATGCTGTCCAACTTGTAACTGTGTGTGTGGGTTTGTGTGTGTGTGTGTGTGTGTATGTGTTTGCATGGTACTGAGTAGTAATTGAACCCAAATCTTCCAGCAAGCCAGGAAAATACATTCTGATTACACACATGCACACACACATATATGTATGTATGTATAGAGACATATATATGCTCACATATGTCATATAGTCTCTCCAGTTCAAATAAAAGCTCCTAGAGAGAAGAAAATGTTTTGGCTTTATGTTTGTATCCCCAGCACTTTTATTAAAACATAAAATGATATCACCAAAACAAATTATTAAGTGTTGGATGGTCTCTCTCTTTATAAATCTGATAGGTAACAAAAATTCTCTCAAAACATGTTAGAGGAGGAACTTTTCACTCAGTGAACATATTTGCTCTAGGGCTCTAGGAAGAAAAGCACCATCATCATCTAAAAGTGTTGCATATTAAAAGAAGTTTCTATTAAAATAAACCACACTGGTGAGGTGATTCCTTTTGTGAATGGAATGCTTTTGGCTGACGTTATTATGATAAAATTTCCATCCTCAGGCCTTATCCTAGTGATAGAATGCTTCCTTTTTAGAACAAGGACAAAAGTACTCCCTTATTTTAATGAAACATCAGTTCAAAGTCACTAGCAAATACTTTAAGTGTCACACAGAATGTCTCCAGTTATTAACAGTGAGCTTCTCCAAGTGCTTCTATTTGCAGATTACATTATACCATTATTTGAAATAAGTCTGAAGACACTACAAAGTTTTCATCATTGAAATTCACAACATCCCCCCAAAAGTGTTTGAAAAGTACACATTGCCCGGACTCTGCTGTGAAGCTGGACAGAGAGTCTGTTAGTTTAGACTATTCATAAGTATGTATGTTAGACAGTTATGGCAGACGGACAATGAGTGGACCCTGGAATGGAGTAGGAGGAGATTGAAAATAAAGACATTTGGGAAATTGTGCATAGCTTTCAATGATCTACAGTTACAGGCTGATACACTACTCTTCTGGTGATATTTCAAACTATAAAACATTGCAGTTTTGGAAGATTTAAGAGGGAGAAATCATCCAAGGCCTTAGAAAGATACATGTTACAGCATATAACTGATGATGACTTATATAGCAGAGGAAACATCCATAAACATTATCAAGGACATTTGTGATCAGAATAGCAGGTAAGCTGACTCATAGGAGAAGAAAAGGAAGGAAAACATGGACAGCTTAAGTGAAGCACTTCTTGAAATACTGCAACAAGAAATTCTTCCAAATAAAATTTCTCTGGAGGATGAATGAGAAAACATGATTAAAGACCCTAAGGAATGAGAAAGTTTTGATGTCTGTTAGTGAAGGGAGTACCTCATCCACTGAAATCACAGATATACAGATGCACCAAAATGCAAAAGTATCCATAGACATGTGGCACTTGGGGAATTTGGAGTACTAAACATAGAAAAGGAATAATGAACGGTAGATTCAGTGATCTTAGATGAGAGAATCACAGAGGCACAAGATGTGACCCTTTAAAAGTTCAAGAGACATACTTTCTAATAATTAAGCATTTTATTTATAATGCTAGTATTTGACCAATAAAATGGGTTAATGACACTCTTGAATGCCAAAGGCATCTCCTGGAACCCACTCAACAGCTCTCAGAAGTGTAGGTGTTCAAGAGGGTGGCAATTGATTCTGATTGGTTAACAAGTAATGACAGAGAATAACTATTACAAAGGAAGATGGATCTGTTCTAATAAGGCTCTGGGGGATGTCACTTTCATTATGTCATTTATTTTTGAATTACTAAGCCTTGGAAAATTTAATCAAAAAATTAATCCCCATTCAAACCTGTGTAGAGCAAAATGAGCCTTCCCAGCTTAGATTAAATTCCTTGTAAAGGTGGGGAGGTAAGTCTGAGCAAATTTGAGGAGAAAGTTCATTCGATTTCACTATCAGCAATGTGCTTCAGAGACTGAACTTCCAAATGAAGACTTCAAATAAAGGGGGAGCTCTGGATTTCCCCAAATTATTGGTTCTTAATAATCATCTCTCAAAGAATGAGAAGGAACCTCAGATTCAATTGACTCCAACTTAGATTGTAATAAAAATATTTTCCTCAACACTACTAACACTAGTGGTCATCCTGTTTCTGTTTGAAGTCCTCCAGGGAGTAGGGACAGACTAGTTAACATAAGGGCCCATTCTGACAGGGTGTGGGCCCAAGCTGAGACCTTCATCCCTTACCCCAAAAGAATTTGAGTCCCATTTGTCCATAAGCCCTGGAAAACCCCACCTTGAACTTTCATGCCCAAATCTGTTACCCTTAAACTACCTCAGCCCTACATTGTCTGTTTCCTCTCAATTATCTCTGGCTATTTCCCACCTTTGATACCATCAAAATCCCATTTTCTTGGTTCCTGATGGCTGACCTCTCATTACCTCAGCTACTGGCCACTCCCATCAAGACCCTCCCTTAAGCCCTCATCCAGTCACCTCAGACAACTTGACCACCCCTAGATCTTCCCCACAGTCTTTCTGTATATAAGATTGATCTTGCATCCATGAAAGGGCACAGATTCAATCTAGTTCAATTCAATCTGGCCCTTAGATATTAGCATTACAAGTGCTCAGGTTCCTTAAGAGTCTACCCAATGGTAAGATTTCTTAAGAGTCTGAACAATATGATGGATTTTTAATAATTTTTTTTTGGCTGAAAGAAAACTTGAGTTGAATTTATTCAGGCAGGACTTGGTGTGTCAAAATTTTGGGGTCCTGAGCATCCCTAAGTCTCCACATTTTCCTTATAGAGTAGCTCAAATTCTTAAGTAGTTCCTTATAACTCTCTAAATGTGCCACTTCACAACTTCTGCCTAGTTCTAGTTAATTAAGTTAGTTAATTCTAGTTAATTAATCCTAGTTCTGCTCTCTGGGAACAAACAGAATAAATCTAATATCACTGTTATGTTACCTCATCAAATACAAGAAAATTGCTTTTATGAACCACCTCCCCTCAACTCTAAATCTTTCCTTTTCTGCTCTAAATATGTCCAGTTTCTTTAACTGATATTTCTTTTTAATGTTTATTTATTTTTAGTTTTCAACATTCATTTCCACAAAATTTTGAGTTCCAAATGTTTTCCCCATCTCTCCCCTCCCTCCACCCCAAAACATCAAGCATTCTGATTACCTCTTCCCCCAATCTGCCCTCCCTTCTAACACACCTCCCTTCCCTTATCCGCATCTTCTCTCCTGTCTTGTAGGGCAAGATAAATTTCTATACCCCATTACCTGTATTTCTTATTTCCCAGTTGTATGCAAAAACAATTTGTTCCTAAAACTTTGAGTTCCAACTTCTCTTCTTTCCTCCCTCCCTCCTCATCCCCACTGACAATACAAGCAGTTCAATATAGGCTTATATATGTGTAGTTTTGCAAATGACTTCCATGATAGTCATGTTGTATAAGACTAACTATATTTCCCTCCATCCTATCCTGCCCCCCATTAATTCCATTCTGTCTTTTGAACTTGTCTCTCTCCAAGAGTGTTTACTTCTAACTGCGCCTTCCTCCCATTTGCCCTCCCTTGCATCATTCCCCTCCACTTGCTCATCCCCTTCTCCCCTACCTTCTTGTAGTGTAAGATAGGTTTTCCTACCAAATTGAGTGTGCATGTTGGTCTTTCCTTGAGCCAAATATAATGAGAGTAAGCTTCACTTTTTCCCTCTCATCTCCTCCCTTTTCCCCTCCATTGAAAAAGCTTTTTCTTGCCTCTTTTAAGGGAGATAATTTGCCCCATTTCATTTCCACTCTCTCCTCCCAATATATTCCTCTCTCACCCCTTAATTTTATTTTTTTAGATATTATCCCTTCCTATTCAATAAACCCTGTGCTCTCTGTCTACATATATAATATATATACATATATTATATATGTATAATATATATACAGAAGTGTTTGTGTGTGTGTGTGTGTGTGTATCTGTGTAATTCCTCCAACTACCAAAATACTGAGAAAAGTTTCAAGAGTTACAAATATTATCTTTCCATGTAGGAATATAAACAGTTCAACTTTAGAAAGGCCTTTATGATTTATTTTTCCTGTTTACCTTTTCATACTTCTCTTGATTCTTGTGTTTGACAGCCAAATTTTCTATTCAGCTCTGGTCTTTTCAAAAATGTTTGAAAGTCCTCTATTTCATTGAATGACTATTTCCCCCCCTGAAATACTATCATCAGTTTTGCTGAGTAGGTGATTATTGTTTTAATCCCAGTTCCTTTGACTTCTAAAATATCATATTCCAAGCCTTTTGATCCCTTAAATCTTCCTGTCAGCTAACGCTCTATCCGTTATGCAATACTTCCTATAGTTTGAATCTATGCTTTCTTAACTTTGATGACCAGACCTGAATCAGCCTGTCAAATGTGGTTTGATGATGATAGAATATGATGAAATGTTTACTTTCTCATATCTGACTCTATGCATGTCCTTATGAAACTCAGTATAGCATTACCTTTACTCACAACCATGTCTCACCATTGACTTTCTATGGGTTTGCGGGCCATTGAAACAGCCAGGTCTTTTTGGCAAATATAGTTTCATATCCCTGCTTAACTTGGTCCACATTTCTGAAGCTGAGATTCTGAATCTCAATATGAAATGTTTACATTCATTTCAATTATGTTTCATCTTATTTGATTTAACCCTCACTATAGCTTTTTAGAATCTCTTATGCCTTGAGTCTCTTACTACTACAATTGTTGAAAGCATGAAGAAGAAGGAGGTGTTAGGGAAAGGACATGAGGGGGAGAGGATTTTGGCTTACCTTGAGGTGCTCTTTGCAGTGTTCTATATATTTATAATTCTTTTTGAGTGGGGAGTCTAGATATTGAAGCCCCTCATAGCTCAAAAATGTAGAAAATAAACAGATTGCCAAGAAAATACAGAGGTGCCACTATCTCTAGCTTAAGTACATCACTCAACTTTTAATTCCCCTAAGCCAGTCTTCAAATTAACTGTATGTTATATTAGGTACTCTATTGTTTGTTTTTCATTCTCAAAAAGGACTAGAGATCAGGAGGGTGATGTCTTAACGTGAAAATGAATTGAATTTCAATGAGGCAGAGATGTGCAGAGTTGTCAGCCTCACTCTCTCCTCCAGAATCATCAAAGTCCAGTGGCCAGGCATAAGTCAGGACAACGGGCAATGACCTAGGATGGTATGGGACGCATAGGCCTTTTTAAGCTAAGGTCTTTCCCAGGTCTCAGTTTGTCTAAGTGAATGCTTATTCAGTAGTTAAAGACTAGGTAAGAACTGAGGTAAAAGATGACCTACTTTGCCATCATAAAAGAATCAGTAGGGAAGACCCCCAGAGTTTCTGGTAGAACAGAAAAGGTTGCTATGTATACTCTATCTGAGTCATCAAAACTCAAACAATGAACAAGTGAAACTTGGCCTAGGTTCGTTATTGGTCACTGAGTGAAAGTCAGAGTGATCTGATTTAAAGGTATAGTCAAGTAGCTCATTTTGAATCCCAATGCCCTTTATCTAAACCTGGTTTTTGAAAACTCCATGAGATAAAAGAGTTAATTGTCTCAGTTTTAAAAACAACTGAAAACAACTCAATAACAATTTTCTGGCCAATCTTTGTCTGACACTTGACAAACAATGCATACCTTCGCATATTTGATAAATAATACTACTTAGCTAGAAAGAAATGAAATATGTCACAGAAGTTTGAAAATTAGCTACTCCCAATATAGGGCAGCAGCTCAAGTTTAATGAGATCTCTAAAAAGGAAAATCTTTCATATGATCTAGACATTGTTGCAAAATTGGGGTGGTGGTGGAGAAATGTAATCTAGATAAAAGCAGTGGGATAGACAAAGAGCAAAATTATAGCAACATTATATAGCTATGCATAGTGATATTCTTGGAATTTGAAAACCTTTTTCCCCTCCATGATTATCTCATTTATTAGTATAGACTTCCCCTTAAAAACTGAAAGTGATCCTAAAGATCTTTTGTCCATGAGGAAAGTGAGACGCAGAAAGACAAGATAACATGAAAAAAAATCCCATAGGTTATAAGTAGAAAGGCTAGAATTTGAAACCAAGTCTTCTTTGATTCCATATCCTATCCTTTTTCCTGAAAAGTCATATAGCTAACTGATATTTCCCACAAATGGTAATTTGGTAAGTAGGGATAAGAAGTTATATTACATAGGTTCAAAACCTGCTTTGGGCATGTACTGGCTATGCAATTGATGGAAAGTGCCTCTCAATGCTCGCAGTAACTCTCAAGATTTTATTATAGACCAATCTCTGGTCTAATATAGTGGAAGGAGTTTCCATTGTTCTATATTGATCTTTTCCCACACTAGTCAAATCCGTCTATGACCCCTCAGAAAAGAAAGTGGCAGCTAAGGTGGCACAGTAGATAGAGTGCCAGCTCTGGAATCAGGAAGAATTGAGTCCAAATATGGCCTCAGATATTTTCCAGCTACATATTCCTGAGCAAGTTATTTATTCTACCTGCCTTGGTTTCTTTGACAATAAAATGCCGATGATAATAGTACCTACTTCCCAGGGATAAAGTGAAGATCAAATGAAATAATATTTCTGACTTTATGTTATACATGGTAAGCGCTTAACAAATGCTTATTTACTACTTCAAAATTGCCAGTGACCTGACTAATTTCATTTGTACGAAATGGTATTAGCTACCTAAGAGACTATCCCCAATTTTACTTATCCTTAAGTGAGAGGTTAAGACTTGTCCATGGTCACAAAGCTAGAAAGTGTGTGAAGAGGGATTTGATTCTAGAACTCTCCTAAGTGCATGTACAGGGCTCTTTTTATTACACTATGCTACATCTGGAATTATATTCACTACTTTCCCCTTCCAAGTATATTAAAAATATGTATAGATACAGATATATTGATCTAAATATATATATATATGTATATATATATACACATATACATATATATATGCACCCATGTGTGTGTATATACATACACAAACATATTCATACATATATACACATATATAATTTGCTTAATACAGTGCTTGACGCATATTCTTTTCAGTCTTATTTGACTCTAATTACAGTTACAGTTTTCTTTTCAAAGGTCGTAGAGAAGCTTACCATGTCCTTCTCCAACTCATTTTATAGATGAGCAAATGAGTCAAATAGGGCTAAGTAGCCTGACCAGACTCAACTAGCTAGTAAATGATTGAGTCCAAGTATGAACCAATGATGATGAGTCTTTCTAATTCCAGGTCCAGCACTTTACCCACTGCTCCACTCAGCTACTTTGCTTGGCACATAGTAAGAGCTTAATAAATGGTGCAGTAATTCATTACAATTATTCAAATTTTGTTTGAAATCCTCACAGATTCCAATAGTCTCTTATTACCTTTCTGATTTTGATAATATAATTAGATACAGAAAAAGTAAAAAAAGAAACAGATCTTCAGGTAAAGGAAGGAATAAGATGCATCTTTTTCCTAAAGAATGCTTTAACAATAACATTGCACAATGTGGAAAAGCAAAACATGGACCCTACTTACTGCTCACAATCTCCAGGGACATTACAAGTAGAAGAGAAAAAGGAGAGAGAGGCTCTCATTATGAATTTATTACAGATTAATAGTTTTTTTCATTACCTTGAAATTTAAAGAAGAATACACATTATAAGTTGTAACATTTCGCTAAAAATCTAGGATTGTAGAAAACTTTAATAGCTCTGACAATAGAAAGTTAACAGGAAGATCAAAACACACACTTAAAAGAAGACAAAAAAGTCAAAGCTCCTACATCAAAAGCCTCCAAGAAAAATATGAATTGGTTTCAGGCCATGGAAGAGCTCAAAAGAGATTTTCAAAATCAAGTAAGAGAGGAAGGAAAAATTGAGAAGATAAATGAGAGTGTACAAGAAAAACATGAAAAACAAGTCAACAGCTTGGCAAAAGAGAAATAAAAAAATACTAAGGAAAATAACATCTTTTAAAAAATAGAGCATAAGAGTATTATTGTTCTTAAAGAGATGATGCCCAGGTGGATTTTAGAAAATTCTGGAAAGACTTGAAAGACCTGGAAAGAAGACTACTAAAGCATGCATAAAATTTGACCCAACAATACCACTACTAGGTCTGTATCCCAAAAAGGTCAAAGAAAAGGCAGAAAAAGACCTATTTGCACAAAAATATTTATAGAAGTTCTTTTTATTTTTATGGAAAAGAATTGAAAATTGAAGAGATGACTATCAATTGGGGAGTGTCTAAACATGTGCAGTATTTTTTTTTGTGATGGAATACTATAGTTCTATAAGAAATAGCGAGTAGGATGCTTTCAGAAAACCCTTGGAAGATTTATGTGAACTCAACAAAGTGAAGTGAGAAGAACCAAGAGAACATTGTGTACAGTTACAACAATATTTCAAGAATAATTAACTGGGAAAGATTTAGCTCCTCTGGTCAAGGCAGTGATCCAAAGCAATTAATTCAGAAGGACTCATTGTGACATAAGCTTTTCACTTCCAGGGAGAGAACTGATTAACTCTGAATGAAGCATACTTTTTTTAAATAAAACTTTACTTTGTATTGGTTATTTTGTTTGTATTTTCTTTTGCAACATGGCTAATACAGAAATATGTTTTGCAGTATTTCACATTTATAATTGAGATCAGTTGATTGCCTCCTCAAAGAGAGGGAACTGGCAGAAGGGGAAGGGGGGTAGAGAATTTGGAACTTAAATTTAAAAAACATGGTATTTTTTTAGATGTAATTGGGAGTTATTTAACAAAATACATAATTAAAAAATATAGACTCTCGATTCCTTTACAATGAGATCTCATATTATCATTCTAATCTAGCATAATGGTAATTTAAATGGGAAGATCTTTTCCATTTATTAATAGGCCTATGTAACCTGCTTAAATCACTTGGAAGCCTGAGTCACATATGGTGGGGGGAGCTTGTTGAAGGGGTGGAGCAGCAAGGGTAAAGCAGAAGTGGGAGGAAGTAGTTGAAAGTGGTGGGGATAGAGAAGAGAGAACACAGCCAGGCAGGCACAGCAAGGCTGTCAAGTGTTTGCTTGTGGGAAGATCCCAGCTAATGGGAGAAGGCTTGCATCCTGCAGTGATAATCTGTATTAATTTCATGGTTACTATGATGAATTTGTCTTTCTGGTGTTGGGATCTAGTTTTTTGATGTCTCAGTAATTTGTTTCTTCTGCCTTCTATGTGAAAAATCTGTTATACTTTGCTATTCAAAACTATGCCAGCATATTCATTCCTACTCTTGGGGCTGTGAATATTGCCTGAGCACTACATCTAGTTATATATTCCTGCCACTTGCATGTGATTTCTCCATCCAAGCTGGTATATTTATCATCATGCACAACTTTTTATCTCCTGTCCCTGGACATTTGGACATGTGTCTCATTTTTGGAATAGGCTCCTTTCTAATCTATGCCTATTAGAACCCTTAGCTTCCTTCAAGGTTCAGTTTAAGTTGCCTCTTCTATAAGAAAACTTTCTTGCTTTCCCAAACTTGTTAACCCTAATCTTGTTATCTTGTCATCCCTAATCTCCCAAATTTACTATATATGTATATATCCTGCACTAACTTCTTTGTGAACTTATTATTCCATAGTAAAACATAAACTCCTTAAGAACAGTGACTGTCTCATTTTTGTATTTAATCCTTAGCAACTAGTAGAGAACTGTAATGCTAATGTGATACCCATAACAGTCACTATCAATATATATGCGTCTTTCAAGGGAAAATTCAAAAAATATAAAGAACTCTCTTCCTCAAAGACAAAACCAAGATATTTATTCAGATACGAGAAAGCTAAATACAACATGGTAACAAAGTTCGTACTCATCTCCAATCCAGGGAACACCAACAACCCCAAGCCTTCCCTTAGTTAGGCCTCCCCCAAAACAGACTCCCCTAAGCAAAATTCCTCCCTCTCTACTCAAACAAGCTGCTCTCTCCTAGCTCTACCTTATTCACCACCCTTACTAATCCACCCTTCATACTCCACCCTTCCTGCTCCTCTGATGTGGCAAGTTCCTTCCACCTTGAGCTCCATGTGACTCAAGCTGTGGACTGGGGCCAAAACTCGAAACAGGTCACATAGGCCTATTAAGGGGTAGTAAGATCTCCAGATTCTCTTCACAGAATTATTCCCTGCTTATTACATGCCTGATTCATTGATTTAGTTTTCTAGATTAATTTATATTAAAACTGTAAAAACTTATGTAATTCATTTCCTCTGTTGCTACATATACTCACTGGTCACTGGAGAAAGATCTCTTATATAAAATACCAACAGCTAAGTTAATACTAATAGATGGTTTAAAAACTGTGATACTTAGCCTCTACAACCATCCACCACTCTGACACTAGTGCTACAGAAACAGAACTGGTTCACCCAGGACATAGTGGAATTTTTGTATTTTCCTTTCTTCTATGGGTTTCTGTGACCAAAGAAATTGTTACTGTAAGGCTGGCCTCTTCGTGAAAAATCTTAAGCCTTAGCTAAAATGGTCCTCAGGAAAATAAAATAAAAAAGAGATTTGAATTTTTACCTAGATCATGTTATATTTGTTATTTTTTAAGATGGGACTTGATAATATCCATTAAAATCTTACTACAGTGTCTCATCCTAATATAGAGAAGATCAGAGCTATCACAAACTATGTCAGGTACCTCGAAACTGGAGGAGCTTTGAGAAGTTGCTAAGTAACAGACCAACCTAGCTAATTTCAGAGATGTTCATTCAATCAAGCAAGTAATAAGCAATAAGTACCAAATGTGTAAGACACTATGCTAGGTGCTAAAGATAGATATACAAAGAATGAAATAGTTTTTCTTCTCAAGGAACCTGCATTCTAATGGAGGAGGCAAGTCTATAAATAATCAGAAGAAGAACAAACACAAAGAGAATGTACACAAATAAATACCTAGTAATTAAATGAAAGATAGTTTGAGAAGGAGAAAAATAGTACATGAAGAGGTCAACAAAGGCTTCTCTAAATGGTAGTAATTGAGCTGAGTCTTAAAGGATTCTCTAAGGTATAGGTGAGGAGGAGAATGAACACCAGAGACTGGGAACCAGAGACATTTATTTCAAGGGCACGAGAGCAAAGATAGTGTCATATGTGAGAAACAATGAGAATTTTTGGCAATAGGTAATGGGATCTTTACGACAAAACCTACCAAGTCATCAATTAATATATGGATCATGTATCTACATGGAGAAAACAATGGATTTTCTGCAGTCTTGAAGTGTAGAACAATCATTGCTTGGTAGAATGACAGACATAATATATACTTCTTGTTATATGAATCTTAGGTAACTTCCACATTCAAAATTTAATAATAACATTACCTTTGTTCAGTCACTACCTTTTTCTGGGCCTCAGTTTCATAACTTTAAAAAGAATAATTGAATTGGATCAGAACACCTTCAATGTATATGTTAGCTCTTTGATAGGCCTTCTTTGGCCTTATAATGCAAAATTCCAGTCTTCAACAGCATTTCTCGAGCATTTCCAGCCCAGCGGTTTCTACCCAGATCTTTGATTCCATTGCTTCCCCAATGAAAAATTGTGGTCCACTCCTAGGACATCACTGGGCTTTGATGGTCCAGATTTGACCTTGCCTTGCTATCCTTCAGGTCTCTACAACATTTTTCTAGACAACTCCAGGAAAACTGCAGTTTCCCTTCATATGTCCTCTCCCCCTATTAGATTGTAAACTCCATAAACAAAAAGACTGTCTAGCATTCTTTTATTTGTATTTCCACATGTAACAAAAGTCTTGGCACAGAATAAGTGCTTAATAGTTGTGTTACCTACCAGTATCACTATCTCTTAGAGTCTCATGAGTTGATTTATGAAAATAATGTAACTGTGTACTTTGAAACAAGTCCTGTGACACAGAGTTGATTATGGAGCATGCTAATATTTCCTGAGAATATCTGGGTCAGAAACCAGAAGTTCTACAAAAAGATATTTGCTAAGTTTGGGGGTTGCCAGAGGGAAGGTGAGAATCCAATTAAATCTGAAACATTCAGAGCTATTTGGATTATAATCTTTAATATAAAAAGTGAACCCAAAGCTTTTATTTTGATATCAAAATAATTATATATTCTATAAAAACAGTAGATATTCTCTGGCACTTAGAAATATATTGTCTAAATCACTAAAGCAAAAGCTCAAATAGAAATGATTCCCTGAGCCACATATTACCTTAGAAAAACATAGATTAACATCATCTGTGTTGTGTCGTATTATTATTAAATTCATTTTTTCTTAATTACATTCTAATCTGGTTCAGGCGGCACTCCCAGAATTTGACAAATGCAGTCTAAGGGAAAGAATAGAGCCAATATATAGAAAACCCGGCATTATGTAAAGATAGGGATACCAGTACTAGATTCTGAAATCTAAGGATTTCTGTTCATATTCCACCTTGAATGCTGACTATTTGTATGACCTAAGGCAAGTCATTTTAACTTTCTGGGCCTCAGCTTCCTCATCTTTAAAATGAAAAGGGTAAACAGAATAGCCTCTGAGGTCATTTCTAGATCTATAATTCTGTGATCCATTCAGGAAAAGGCTGGGATCATTTTCTTTTCTTTTTGGTTTGAACCTACATAAAGAACTACTGATGAGGAAATTACTCTACAAATGGAGATAAGCACTTGGCTTTCCAATGTACTGTCTTATAGAGGGGCCTGGAAAACTTAGAGATTGCCAGGGTCTCACAGACACTTAGACATATTATTTGAACCCAGGCCTTCTTAACTTTAGTTCCTCTTTTGCTACACAGCTCTGCCATCGTAGGTGCTTAATAAGTGATAGTTGAGTAAATTAATGATATGTGAATGTTAAGAATGATGAAAAAAGAGATGAGCAAAGGTATCTGGGATAATAAAATATTTCTGGGAAGGGGGTCAGTTTTAAATAGGGTTCTGGAGAAAAGCCACACAAGGGTGTGCATTTCCAATGTAAATAGCATTAATAATTTAATAAAAAAGAACCCAAGGAAACTATGTATGGGAGGCAGCCAATAGATGTATTCTTAGAGCAAAGAGTTAAGAAGGTAGAATGGGAAGGGAACATCTCATTCAGCCAGAGTACAGGGTGTTAACAGATATTGAAGTATTATACCTCATAAGCCAAACTTAGCTCCAGCCTTAGGATAGGAGATGCTCTCAAACTTTGCTAGTTTGCAAAACAGAACTTTTCCTTAAAAAGAAAAAAAAATGTTACCTGAGCTGCTTCAAAACAATTCTCTTGTCCTCCCACTCTCACCTTCCTGCCCTTAAGTGTATGATATAATCTATCTAAGCTAGAGTTTAAACTAGGGTTGGCTTTAGGCAAAATGTCAGAGTGGCAGTTGAAGTGTATTTCCAGCATCCTTTTCTCTCCTATATAAATATCCTTCCTGTCTTTTGTTCCCCAGAAGCATTTACACGTTTTCAAGTTTCTGTAGTTGCCTCTAAGCTGCACTGTGATTGCCCATTGTGGTCTTCTCTCCTAGACAGTACTTGTTTCTAGATCTTCAGTAGTTGCCCATCTCCTAGAAAAATCTAATATTCTACAGCATGCTGCTAAGTTTTAGCTGTGTTATCTGATAAACTGATTCACTCAGTAATCCTGTTCCCACTCCAAGTGAACCTACTTTGTTTTCCCTTTTCTGGAAGCAAGCCTTAGCTTAGCTAGAGAAAAACCTTCTAATGGTTTCTAATAGATAAGTCCTGTTTTTCTCATATTGTGGCACAAAAGAAAGAACAATGGTTCAAAAGTGAAATGATGGGAGTTCACATCCTGATTAGGATGCATTATACTTGTATGACTTAGGGTAAGTCACTTAACTTCCATGAACTTCAGCTCCCACAACCAGAAAATGAGAAAATTTTGGACAGCCATGGGGCACTTTGGGTAGAGCACTGGGCTTTGGATAAGGAAGACCTGAATTCAAATTTGACCAGACACTATCTTTGTGATCCTGGGCAAGTCATATAAATTCAGTTAAGTATGCCCTAATTTCTTAAACCATAAAATAGGGATAATAATAGCACCTACTTTGCAGGGTTGTTGTGAGGATCAAATGAGATTATATTTGGAAGATGCTTAGCACTGTACCTGGCACATTAGCAAGTACTTAATAAATTCTTATTTTCTTTCTTCCTTCCTTTGTACATCAGATGTCCAATAAACCAGAGTAACATGTTCTAAGTTTGAAACATAATAATCACTCATGGACCATAACATCCAGTTAAAACAACTTTGCTAACTAAAATGCAAAAGAACATAATTTAAAAAGGTAAAAAGGACATAAACCTACTAAGCTCCTAAGTAGTCCATCATTCAACAAGCATTTATTCAATGCTTACCATGTACCAATGACTGCTCTAAATTCTGATGACCTCAAATGTCATCAAAGAGTTAACATTGTAATGGGAGAAACAATATGCAGACAACTACATATATGCAAGATATTTGCAAGGTAAGTGAAAAGCAATATCAGTAGGAAGTTAACATTATTGAGGGGAATCAGAAAAAGCCTCTTTTAACAGGTAGGGTTTGAGCGGAGTTGTCACTTAATCAGGAACTCTGTAAAGCCACCAAAGGCAGCTGAAGTTCTGGGATTACCTCTAATAGCGCCTTACCAACCCTCATTCCTTTTTATGCTAAGCATTTTATACTTTAGTCCCCTTCCCTATGTGTAAAACTCTGGTAGGGCAGAATTAAAGAACCATGAAGAAGGAGAAACTACATGAAGGGAAAATTGTTTCTGTGTCATGGGGAGAGTTGCCCCTCCCCTGTGACAACCAAGCTTTGGCTACAAGGTTTGGAGTAGATATTTTTGAGGTCCTTCCCTATCTAAATTTTGCTTAACTTACTGATTCCTTGTTTCTTCCCTTTATAAAATTATCTAATCTCTTCTTTTTTTCTCCATCAGATAATTAGTCCAATAAAATCTACCCCTTCTTCTCATTTCTCCCTTCCTTCCTTCCTTCCCTAACTTATACAATAAAACATGCATTTCCATAACAAAGTACAATGAAAAAGATGATTGCACAAGAAACTGCAAATCTATGATGTACAATTTGCTATTCCTCTGAAATAGACAACAAAATTATGAAAATATCTTTTGTTTTCTTCTCCCCTTCCTCCCCCATCCTAGGGATGGCTATCATTAGACACAAATACGTATATGTAGTTCAAATGCTTCTATACATATTTCTCTACCAATTCCTTCTCTGGATGCAGATAGTATCTTTCTTCATTTGTCCTTTATAATTATTCTGGGTATTTATAGTACTGATTTGCTCAAAGTCATTCTTAAAACAATATATCTGTTAGTGTTTACAAAGTTCTCTTGGTAATGCTCATCTCACTGTTCATTATTTCATGCAAGTCTTTCTATGTTTTTTTAAAATAATTAAGCTCATCATTTCTTATAACACAGTGGTATTACATCAGAATCATATAGCACAACTTATTTAACCATTCATCAACTGATGGACATCCCTGCAATTTCCAATTATTTGCCACCATAAAGAGAATAGCTAATAAACATTTCAGCACATATAGGTTCATCCTTTTCAAATTGTTTTCTCATCACTTTTCTAAAGTTTATTTGTTTATTTTTAATTTTCAACATTGATTTCCATACGATTTTGAGTTCCAAGTTTTCTCTCCATCTCTCCCCTCCTACTCCAAGATACCTGGGAATTTGATATAGGCTATACATATACATTCATATTAAACCTATTTTCACATTAGTTATGTTTCAAAGAAGAATTAGAACCAATGGAGGAAATCACAGTAAAGAAGAAAAAAACAAAAACAGAGAGAAAGACAGAGAGAGAGAGAGAGAGACAGAGAGACAGAGACAGAGAGACAGAGACAGAGAGAGACAGAGAGAGACAGAGAGACAGAGAGACAGCGGCAGAGACAGAGAGAGCAAATAATATGGTTCAATCTGCATTCAGACACCATAGTTCTCTCTCTGGATGTGGACAGCATTTTCTGTCATGAGTCCTTTAGAGTTCGCCTAGATCTTTGCTTAAGAAGAAGAGATAAGTCTATCAAAGTTAGTCATCATAAATTATGGCTGTTACTGTGTACAATGTTCTCCTGGTTCTGCTCATTTCACTCAGAATCAGTTCATTCAAAGTCTTTCCAGGTTTTCCTGAAGTCTGCCTGTTCATCATTTCTCATAGCACAACAGTATTCCATTACATTCATATACCATAATTTGTTCAGCCATTCCACAGCTGATGAGCATCCCCTCAATTTTCAATTCTTTGCCACCACAAAAAGAGCTGTTATAAATATTTTTGTACATTTTTTAAAGTTTCATTTTCTAAATCTTTTCTTTCAAAGAACTGATAAACTTAATTATTAAGTAAATACTTAAAATCATTATTGATTTTACCTTTCTGACTTTTTAGATTTGTTTTCATTATACCCTTATGCTTATTTCTTCTATCTTTAGTCTCTGTATTCCTTTTGTATTAAACTTCTAAGTTACACATTTTTAATTCCTTCTTCTAAACATTCTCTATAATATTAGTTTATGGAGATTTTGCTTTGGCTCCTTTTTATTTTTTCTATTGTGACTGACTCTTAAAAATGTCAGTCCTTGTAATTGATAGAGAGAATAGAATTATTGCCCCCTGGTTGGAATTATCCCAATTTCCCTTATTGTTTCAACTGAATGTTTTAGTCTTTCCCTTTGCATTTTCACCCATTCTTCTATGCAACTATTTATTGAGAGACTTCAGAAGTTATTTTCTCCTCACTGTTGAGAATATACCCTACTTGATTAGGGTATATCACATATTCCCTGCTATCTTTTTCCTGACATCTCCCCTTTAATTCCATTTTCATGTTGCAATTTAATCCTACCAAAAACATTGATTAACCTGTAAGTGGAGTGTTATGAGGTTGTGAACATGATCTCTCAGATTTATTTCTCCTCCATCTCTTCTTTTATTTGACTTCTGCTTTCACCTTTATCTCCTTGTGCACTTTTAGAAAGAAATCTTTTAAGGGTCTGTCTGTTGTTATTCTGTTGTTTCCCCCTCCCCCTCTTTATTAGGAGAGAAGTCTTTTTTTTGCCCATGCTTTCTATGGTTATAATATTTTGCTTAATTTTCTTCTATTTCCATTTTCATAGATTTTTGAAAAGTAAACATTTTATTTAGTTCTGATTTTCTTTGTAGGAATACTTTTTCATTAACATTTAGGAACAGGCTCACAAGGTATATTACCTTGGGTTGCTTCTGAGTGCCTTTGTTCTTCATAACACATTCTTCTATTCCTTCTTATGGTTTCTTGTGGATGCAGAATAGTCTTGCATAAATTTATTTTATAATTCAAAAATCTTTCTCCTGGTTGCTTATAGAATTTCTTGTTCATCATTGGAATTGCTAAATTTAGCTGGAATTATTCAATTTGGCTATTAAGTGTTTTGGAGTTTTTCTCCATCTCCCCTCCACCCTCCAGTAATCAGTGGATTCATTCCATTGATACTTTGTTTTCTGTTTTTAGAAGTTCTGGGAAGTTTTCATTTATTATTCTTAGCATTAAGGTATTCAGGATTTTTTACTTGTGGTATTTTGTTTCATAACTGTGTTCCCTCCAGGTAGAATTTCTTATATGTGTACTTTATGCTATTTAACTTTCTCATCTGATTTCAATTTCTTAACTGACATTTCCAATTCTTCACAATGGTTTCTGATGATTGAAGCAATAGTGTTCAAATATGGTGGTTTTGCTGTTACAGATAATGCAAATAAGTATAGTCCCCATCCCAAAGCCCAGTGGTATGGGACTCTCCATTACGGGAAGTGAATGCCCTGCCTTGTATAAACGGCAGGTTGGAGTTGGCAACAGCTACTGAATGCCAGTGTTCTTCAGGTTCTGAGTGAATTTTGGTTTTATGGCTTCAAACTTTAAGAGGGAAATGAGGTCAACCTCATTTCAATTTGCTGAACAAAAAGACAATGGGAAAAAATGATAGGAGCTGAAAGTCTCCATCATTCCTTTATCCCCTTAGAGATTTCAGGGAGTTTTCCCTTGCTGAGATCTGACACACACACACACATACACACACACACACACAATTTTCTCTCTCTCTGTCCCTCTGTCTGTCTGTCTGTCTGTCTTTCTTTTTCTCTCTCTCTATTGATTAATCTATTACCTTCTCTCAATGGGAAAACTCTTTATTTCTGTACTGTGTAGTATATATTCTCCTATTTATTATTTCTCTGATTTCTGTTTTGCTATGATTCAGATAAATGAATTTCTTTGCAATTTCTTACGTGCATTTATTGGGGAACTTGTATTAGGATAGAAAAGGGTCAAGTTTTATATAGGAAGCTTGAGGTCCTGTTTGCCTCCAATCATATCAAACAGCAATCACAAGGCAGCTTTAGTATGATTACCATAATATTTGAGGAAATAATAATATTTATGGGAACGGATAGATATAATTCTAGTTCAATACCTCCTTTCTCTAAGAAGAACAGTGGTCGCTTCCGACACCAACTTTGTGCTTCCCCTCCTTTCAAAAATTAATGTCTCTCTTGGAGAAGGTTATGGGGAAAAGAAGCTATGCTGAGGTTTAAAAGTGCTGAGACTCCAAAATAGCACCATGCCAGTCCTTTCAGAATGAATTCAACTCAAGCCTTGTTTCTGTCAAAGAAAAAGCAGTTTATTAAAAATACACTACATTGGCCAGATTCTTAAGGAATCTCAGCATTTGTATAGCTAATGCAAACAAACCAGATTGAATCTGAACCCCTTCATGGAGGCCAAGATTGATCTTATATTCAGAAAGACTGTGGGAGGAATATAGGATTGGCCAAGTAGTCTGGGATGACAGGAGAGGTCTAAGGAGGATCTTGATGAGAGTGGCCACTACGTCCGGCTAAGCAGAGATCATAAGCCTGGAACTAAGAGAATGGGGTCTTAGATAGGAACAAGGGTGGGAAGTAGCTGAAAGCTATCTGGAGATAACAGATAATAGAGGGCTAGGCTATGTTAAATGTAACAGAGAATCAGGCATAAAGATGATAAATGTCTTGTAGCCTCAGGTGAAAGTCTGATCAAGTGAGAAGATTCAAGGAAAGCTCAAAGGGGTCCCCAGATCCTATACCCCATCAGTTACAGATAGCTATTCAACCTAATTTGAAAAGATAAAAAGATACCCCTATGCTCCATGGGGGGACAAGTCTCAGCACATGTGCAGCCTCCTTACATATGAATTTTCGCCACATAAATCATAGAAATGGTGGCAGATTAGTTAATATTTTTCCAACTTTAGGTTACTTATCGACTTTTCCATTTTAATAGCTGGTCTGAACAGCTCAGCTTTTGAGCTATTATGATCATTCTAAGTATCTTCTCATCTTTTTTCTCGTAGTTATGTATTATTTCCTTTTTACCTTTGCTCTAACCAGTCAATAGTCTGCTAACAGTAATCTAATTCAGAAGTTGTTTATATTTTCGTAATGCCATTGCCTATCTATTAAGACACAGTCAATTTCAATTTGTTTTAGTGGCATTATTTGGTACTTACTATGTCGAATGTCTTCCAACTTTTTTATAGAAGAAAAAAATGGTTTATGGGTAAGAGTAGTCTACAAGCCTTTGACACCTTTTATTTTTAAATTTTGAAGCTTCTTTTCCCATACATTTTTTAATAGTTTTCTCTTATGCATATATGTACATTGAAGTCACTGAGTTTTAAGTTACTTGATGGTTTGTTTTAGAAGAGTAGGCCTTTTAATCTATTTTTAAAATTCTCATCATGATCCCAATAAAATCAGATGACCAAGTACTCATGAAATATTGTTTTTGTTTCCATAATGAAACCAGTTCTACAATTCCTTCATTTGCTTCTACTCAGAGAACCTTTGACCCATATTATGATTTATATGTTATTTTCTGATGTCTTCTGGTTACATTTCTATTCAAATAACCAAAAACCAAAGATCTATTAAAAAACTGAGTATGTAACAGGAACTGTGCCTCCTTTCAGAGATAAAAAGAAAAAGTGAAAACCATCACTGACCTTAAGGTTTTTTACATTCTAATGGAGGAGATTGCATCTGCATAAATAGGTAGGAACTAATAGATAAGTAGATGAATAGACAAATAAAAGAATAACATTTCACATATTCTTAACATCCATCAGATTCTACTAACAATTGGGGCAAAGTCACATCCCATAAAAGTGTTAATGGCCAATGATGACTTAATCATTCCTTCCAATTAACATTTGCATTTTAACAAGGACTTTTAATATATTAATGTCATGAGGATAAATAATCTGGGAAGTTCAGTCATTAGTGCCCAAGGTAGAAACCATTTAAGTAGAGGGCCCTCTATTGACACATTTCTGATTATGTCACTAATATGCTACATACTACATACAATACATGAAATAGGTAAATGAAGCAAGTATTTACAAATCCTGAGCAAGTGCAAGTTGCTACCAGGGGTTGTTTATTTTCTTCAATAGCTCAAGAGAAACAATTGAGAGCTTAATTTGCTTCCTGGGAAAAAGAAACTTTCAAGGACAGTAACAAAATTCAGCAACTTCTGCAAATTTCCGATTCAATGGCTGCAATAATTATTGCTTGAACGTTTCCTTCTTGAAACAGCAAGCTGATGTGCATACGTTCACACTACCCCTTGAATAATATTGTTATTGGTCACTGACAGGAATGCCAGAGCTCTGGTAGGTTTGCTATTCTGTTATCTCAATTAAAGATATTTTGTTACTCAACTCAGACTTTGATTTATTTTAAGAGTTGACACGGTAAATAGGGGCACACTCTCCTACAAGAACATTTTGTGTGTGTGCTTGTCCTTTGTTGCCGAAGAAGACCATGCCATCAGAGAAATGATGACATGACTTGCACTTGACTTTGTTCAGATGAGTATCTGATCACTGGATTCAGATGGCTCTGGAGAAGTGAGGCTGGTGCCTTGCAAAGCCCTCATTCACTCAAAACAAAGTCAAGTGCAAGTCATGTCATCATTTCTCTGATGGCATGGGCTTCTTCAGCAACGAAAGATGAACACATGGACACACTTCACAATTGTATTGCATTACAATCATATACCACAACTTGTTCAACCATTCCCCAATTAATAGGCATTCTCTCAGTTTCCAATATTTTGCCACCATGAATAGGGTCGCTATAAATATTTTTGAACATTTAGGTCCTTTTACCTTTTTTAATGATTTCTTTGGGATTCAGACCTAGTAATGGAACTGCTAGATAAAACTACATGCACAGTTTTATTGCCTTTTGAGAATAATTCCAGATCTCCAGAATGGTTTGGATCAGTTCTCAATTTCAGAAACTGCAAATTAGTGCCCCAATTTTCCCACATCCTCACCAACATTTATCATTTTTGTCATATTAACCAATCTGGTTGGTGTGCGGTAATATTTCACAGTCGTTTTAATTTGCATTTCTTTAATCAAAAAAATTTTAGAGGATTCCTTCATTTGCTTATAGATATTTGTAATGTCTTCATTGGAAACTAGCCTGTAAATAATATTTGATAATTTATCAATTCAGGAGTGGCTTGTATTGTTATAAATTTGATTCAGTTATCAATATATTTGAGAAATGAGGCCATAATCAGGCACTTGCTATAAAGATTGTTTTCCCAGCTTTCTGTGTTCGTTCTAATCTTAATAGCATTGCTTAAGTTTGTACAAAAGCTTTACAAATTAATAAGATCAAAATAATCTCTTCTACATTTTGTAAGAATCTCTATCTATTGGTAGGTCAAGTATTCCCACATATCTGACAGATAGATTATTCCTTGCTCTTCTAAATCAATTGCTTCTTTGTCTATAGGACCTTTTTAGCAAGATGTAGTTTCCTTCCTTTTTTAATTAGGTCTATTTTTTACTTTTGCTTTGTCTAAGATCAGGATTGCTGCCCTGCTTTTTATTTACTTCAGCTGAAGCATGGTAGATTCTGCCCCAGCCCCATACCTTTCCTCTGTGTGTGTATCTCTCTGCTTTAAGAGTGTTTTTTGTAAGCCATGTATTTTAGGATTCTGCTTTTGATCCACTCTGCTTCTGCTTCAGTTTTATGGGAGAATTTGTCCCATTCACTGTCATAACTGTGATTGCTACATGTGCATTTCCCTCCATCCTATTCTTCATTCAGTTATCTCTCTTCTTTCACCCTTTTCAACCTCACCAGTGTTTTGTTTCTATCACCTCCTTGTACCACCTTCTACCACCTCCACTGATCTGTGCTCCCTGTCAGTCCCCCTGCCCTTTACTTAATCTCCTCCCCTCATACTTCCCTTTTGGGTAGAATAGATTTCTACATTCAACTGATTGTGTGTATTATCCCCTCTTTGAGCCAATATTATTGATGAGAGTAAAGTTTAAGCAGTGCTCATCACCCACCCACACCATGTTCCCCTCTACTGTAATAATGCTTTCTCATCCTTTCATGTGAAATAATTTACCCCATTCTACCTCTCCCTTCTAACTCCATTTTACTCCAGTTTCTCATCTCTTAATATTTATGTCATTCTCTCAAAATTACGCATATTTTCTATGTATATTCTGTCTCTACTATTAGTTATACAATTTATAAATATTCCTTCTATTTGTACTGATAGCGATGCATTTTTTAAGAGTTTACAGGTACCGTATTCCCATGTATGGTTATAAACAATTTAGCTTTATTGAATCCCTTATATTTTTGTTTCCCTTTTTACCTGTTTATGCTTCACTTAGGTCTTGATATTGGAGGTCAATTGTTTGGTTTTGTTCAGTCTTCTCTTTATGAATGCTTGAAATTCTTCTGTTTTACTGAATGACCATTTTTTCCCTTTTTGTTTTATGCTTAATTGATTCTTGAGTGTGGTCCTAAGTACTTTCCCTTCCAGTCCTTTAATGTTGCACTGTCAAATCGTGTGGGATCCTGATTGTGACTCTCCAACATTTGAATCATTTCTATCTGGCCTCTCATAGGATTTTTTTTCCCTTGACCTGGTAGTTCTGCAATTTGGATCTAATGTTCCTTAGAGTTTTTATTTTAGGATCACTTTCCTGAGGTGATTGTGTACTGTGGATTTTACACTCTGGTTCCAGGTCACGAGAGCTATTTACTTTGATAATTTCTTTTCTTTTAATTTCCTCAGTTCAACCCTATTATTTCTAATTTATTTATTTTTAGTTTTCAACATTCACTTCCCTACACTTTTGAGTTTTAAATTTTCTCACCCTTCCTCCCCAAAACTGTATGCAATCTAATATAGGCTCTATATACACATTCATATTAAACATATTTTCACATTAGTTATATGGTAAAGAAGAATTAGAATCAATGGGAGGAACTGTGAAAAAGAAGAAACAAAACAACAACAACAATGAAAAGAGAACAAATAGTATGTTTCCATCTGCATTCAGACTCCAAAGTTCTTTCTCTGGATGTGGATAACATTTTTCATCATGAGTCTTTGCAGTTGCCTTAGATCCTTGCATTATTGAGAAGAGCCAAGTCTATGAAAGTTAGTCATCATACAATGTGGCTTTTACTGTGTAAATGTTCTCCTAGCTCTGCTTCCTTCACTCAGTATCAGTTCAAATAAGTCTGTCATAGGCTTTCCTGCAGTCCACCTGCTTATCATTTCCTATAGAATAATATTCCATTCATATGCCACAGCTTATTCAGTCATTCCACAATTGATTGAAAACCCCTCAATTTCCAAAACCCTCCTAATATTAATAATTTCTGTTATGTAAATTCATCTTTGCCCTACAAAAATCCCTTTTGCTTTCTCTGAAGTTGCTGATTCCACTTCAAATTCAACCGTCTTCAGGAGAGGCATCAATGTCTCCAAATGCCTATACTTAGACTAGAGGTGATCTGACTCTGAATTCTTTGAGATGGTTTCACCACAACACATCATGAAACAATAGTGTGTGTGTGTGTGTGTGTGTGTGTGTGTGTATGTATGTTCAAGGGTAGAACTAATTGAGTGATAAAATTTTAAAAAGTGAAAAAATTTGACTTGAGAGAATAATTTTAGATTTTCTTTTACAGAAAGTCAGTTCCTCTAACCTTATTTACTTTCTTTCTTTTAATAATAAAATACATTGACTTTATTTTACAGTTGGGGACAGATTTTTCAGCTTTTTTTTTTTTTTTTGGCCTTTGCAGTATGTCTTCCTAGAAAACTGTGTTAAATATCTGGATGATGCCAAGGCTTTCTTTTTAATTATGATGGTTAAATTGGACATTATCATTGATTGTATTTAGTCTTTCCTCATTATTTGTAATGTTTGGGACACTTTCCAACATGGAATCCCAAACTGACTCAAGCCACAGCTAAAAAAGAAATAAATTATCATATATTGAATCAAAGTATTTTAAATGTTTACTTATATGATATCTTTCAGTTTCATATCCCTTTTGACTTACATATATTTACATATACTATTTTGACATAGCTGAGTGTCTTTCTTGATTTAATAAAAATTAATAAGAATTTTAAAAATATTAATTTCCAAAGAAATACACTTTAGAATGCATTGTTCAAGAAGAGATTATGACAGATCGTAAAATTATAGATTTCAAGGTAGATTACTTCCAAGTAATCAAATCAAACAACTTCATGTTAGAGATGAGGAAGCTGAGGCCCAGAAAGGCTAAGGGAATTGCCTATTGTGACAGAGCTTCTAAGGGTCAGAGGTCATATTTGAACTTCTGTGATCCTGAATCTAAGTCCAGCATGTTATCTGCTACAATATACTAAATTCATTTATTTTCTAGACAAATAGTCCTGCTGAAATGGAAGATCAGGTGAATTTTATAGAAAAAAGATATTACTATTTTAATTTGACATTTAAAAATCTTTCTTGTTGTTCTTATGGATAAGATAGAGAAGAATGGGCTGATAACCCTATAATAAAATTCATTTGAAATTAATAAAATGATCATATTGCAAGAATATAGGTAGATTTCACTGTTTTTTCTTTGGTGATCAATGACATAGATGAAACCATGATTACTACATTTCTTAAACTGGAAGAAAAACACAAAAGAGAGAGACAAAGTAAACATATTGAAGTAGACTGGAAAAAGAGCAAACCATGCAAAAATAATTAGCCATAAAAAGCTACTGCAGTGACAGGGAAGAACAAAAAAACAAACTCAGACAAAATCAATAATGTGAAAATGACTACAAAAAGTCACAAAGAAAAAATGCTAATTGGAACCAAACAATAGGAATTCTAGGCAGATTAAAAGAAAACTAAGAGTTGTACAAGGAAAACTAGAGAAAAGAAATGAGAGAGATACAAGAAAATTATGAAAAAAAAATTACAGCTTGGTAAAAGAAGTGGCAAAATAAAAATGAAAAACACTAAATGAAATGACACCTTAAAAACAGAATTGCTAGACAGAGTGAGGATGGCAGAATAAAAGGAGGGACTTGCTAGATGTCTCCCCCCTAGTCCAGCCAAATATCTGGAAAATGATTTTAAACAAATGCTGGAGCTGCAGAACCCATAGAATGACAGAGTGAAGCAAATATCCAACTCAAGACAGACTGGCAGGTGAATGGGAAGCAGCAATTGAGCTACAGTGGGAACAAAGTGGGCTGCACTAGTACAGATGGGACCTGAGCAGGCCTCAAGGGGACTGAATCTCTGGCACCTATGGTGGTTTTCAGACTTCACAACCCCAATGCACCAAGGACAAATTAGAAAGTCGGTGGAAAAAACCTGTTGGATCTATATGAGAGAAT
The DNA here is from genome assembly GCF_028372415.1 of Notamacropus eugenii. Lineage (NCBI taxonomy): Eukaryota > Metazoa > Chordata > Mammalia > Diprotodontia > Macropodidae > Notamacropus > Notamacropus eugenii. Next base: position 90,359,408 of record NC_092878.1, read on the forward strand.
AGAGTGAGATCACTCCCAGTGGCCCCAGACCCAGAGTGATGGAAGGGTTGGAGGATCCCATAGCAGGAACAGCAGGGGCAGAGGCAGTAACAGTTTCTAGAGCTCTAGGACCACAGTTTGTGGGGGAATCTAGTGGCTGACAGTATACCCTCCATCCCCACTGAAAGCTGAGAATTACCTTGACAAAGTATTCAAAAGTCAATAAATGGCTGGGGAAATGAGCAAAAATTGTAAAAAGAATTAAGCTATAGAATTGTAATTTGGTGACCAGGAAGACAAAAGTATATAAACAGAAGAAGGTAACAAAGTCAAAGCTCCTACATCCAAAGCCTCCAAGGAAAAATATGAATTGATCTCAGGCCACAGAAGACCTCAAAAAGGATTTTGAACATTAAGTAAGATCAGTAGAGGAAAAATTTAGAAGAGATGAAAGTGATACAAGAAAATCCTTAAAAACAAGTCCAATGCTTGTTAAATGGGACCCAGATATGGTGAAGAAAATAACAAGTTAAAAAAGAGACTAACCCAAATGGCAAAAGAGACCCAAAAAGCCAATGAGGAGAAGAATGCCTTAAAAAGCAGAATTTGTCAAATGGAAAAGGAGGTCCAAAAGCCCCTTGAAGAAAATAATTCCTTAAAGATTAGAATGGAAGAAATGAAAGCTGGCAATGAAAAATAAAGAAATTATAAAACAAAACCAAATGCACGAAAAAAGAGCATACGATGTGAAATATATCTCTTGAGACTTTTCTTAGCATTATAGTAGTTGGAGGAATTATATACATACAGACAGAGGGCACAGTGAGAGTGGAATATGAAGGGATGATTTCTAAAAAATAAAATTAAGGGGTGAAACAGGAATATGTTGAGAGAAAGAGAAAAGGAGAAATATAATGGAGTAAATTACTTTCACATAAAAGAGGCAAGAAAAAGCTTTTTCAAGGGAGGGGAAGAAGGATGAAGTGAGAGGGAAATAGTGAACTGAATTTGTTTTAAGAAGTAAATAACATGTTCACTCAATTTGGTATGAAAATCTATCTTAAACTACAGAAAAGTAGAGAGGAAGAGGATAAGTGGGGGTTGGGGGTGTGAAAGAAGGGAGGGTAAATGGGAGGAGGGGGCAATTTGAAGTAAATACCTTTGAGGAGGGACAGAGTCAAAAGAGAATAGGATAAATGGGGATCAGGATAAGATGATGGAAAATATAGTCTTTCACGTGATTCTTAAGGAAGTGTTTTACATGACTACACATGGATAACATTTATCACATTAATTGTCTTCTCAGTGGAGATGTATGGAGAGGGAGGAGGGGAGAGTAGTTGGACTTCAAAGTTTAAAAAGTGAATAATAAAAATTCTTTTTACATGCGGAGCTGAGATGGTGGAGTAGAAAGACATACATATGCTGGCTCTCCACACAGCCCATAAAATACCTGTAGAGAGGGACTCTCAACAAATTTTGGAGAAGCAGAAGTGGAGAAAAACAGAGTGGAGGAGATTTCCAGCCCAGGGTGAACTGAAAGGTCAATGGAAAAGTCTGTTGCACCAGACGTGGAGCGGAGCGCAGCTCAGCTTTGGCCGAGCAGCGCATGGCAGGCAAACAGCATTCAGGGGCAGAATCTCCAGTCACAGCAGCAGTGGTTCGCAGATCCCTCAACCCACAGGCACCAAAGGTCAATGACAGGGTTTTTCAGCTGGCCAGAAAGGGAAAGGACCTTCCCAAAGCTCAGTCCTCAGGCAGTGACCACAGAGGCCACAGCCAGCAGGCAGCAGCAGTTCCCACAGAAATCCCTACAGCAGCCCACATCCATTGTTGGATAGTAAAAACCCTGGGGGCACTGAGGAGCTGATTATGACCTCAGCTTTGTGTAGAAGCCCTGAAGGAGCTGATCTTTATCTCACACTGAATGGCGGCCTTGCCCATGCAGATTATCTGAATCTCAGGCCCCAGTACTGGCTTGGTCAGAGTGGAGGCCAGGTGGTTGTGGAGAGGAAACTGTGCTAAGATTAAGGGCACAAAAATCTCTTCCTCTTCCCAGATCAATGTACAAACTTGATTGTGCCACCTTTGAGAAAATGAAATCTTACAAACCCCCAGAGTATACCCTACTCTTGACAAAGGAACCAAAGTCAAGTAACTGGTTGGGAAAATGCCCAAAAGAGGGAAAAAAATATAAGACTACAAAAAGTTACTTTCTTGGTGAACAGATATCTTCTCCCATCCTTTCAGATGAGGAAGAACAATGCTTACCATCAGGGAAAGACATAAAAGTCAAGGCTTCTGTATCCCAAACATCCAAAATAAATATTCAATGGTCTTAGGCCATGGAAGAGCTCAAAAAGGATTTTAAAAATCAAGTAAGAGACGTGGAGGAAAATTTGGGAAGAGAAATGAGAGAGATGCAAGATAAGGATGAAAAGAGGGTCAATACCTTGCTAAAGGAGACCCAAAAAATGCTGATGAAAATAACACCTTGAAAAATAGGCTAACTCAATTTGCAAAAGAGGTTCAAAAAGTCAATGAGGAGAAGAATGCTTTAAAAAGCAGAATTAGCCAAATGGAAAAGTAAGTTCAAAAGCTCACTGAAGAAAACAGTCCTTTCAAAATTAGAATGGAACAGATGGAGGCTAATGACTTTATGAGAAACCAAGAAATCACAAAACAAAACCAAAAGAATGAAAAAATGGAAGACAATGTGAAATATTTCATTGGAAAAACAATTGACCTGGAAAATAGATCCAGGAGAGACAATTTAAAATTTATGGGACTACCTGAAAGCCATGATCGAAAAAAAAGAGCCTAGATATCATCTTTCATGAAATTATCAAAGAAAACTGCCCTGATATTCTAGAACCAAAGGGCAAAATAAATATTGAAAGAATCTACCAATCACTTCCTGAAAGAGATCCAAAAAGGGAACTCCTAGGAACATTGTGGCCAAATTTCTGAATTCCCAAAATATTGCAAGCAGCTAGAAAGAAACAATTCAAGTAATGTGGAAATACAATCAGGATAACACAAGATCTAGCAGTTTCTACATTAAGGGATTGAAGGGCATGGAATATGATATTCCAGAAGTCAAAGGAACTAGGACTCAAACCAAGAATCACCTACCCAGCAAAACTGAATATAATATTTCAGGGAGAAAAATTGGTCTTTCAATGAAATAGAGGACTTTCAAGCATTCTTGATGAAAAGACAAGAGCTGAAAAGAAAATTTGACTCTCAAACACAAGAATGAAGAGAAGCATGAAAAGGGAAACAGCAAAGAGAGGCCATACAGGACATACTAAAGTTGAACTATTTACATTCCTGCATGGAAAGACAATATTTGTAACTCCTGAAACTTTTTTCAGTAACTGTGTAGTTGGTGGGATTACACACACACACACACACACACACACACACACACACACACACACAGAGAGAGAGAGACAGAGACAGAGACAGAGAGAGAGACAGAGAGACAGAGACAGAGATAGAGAGCATAGGGTGAATTGAATAGGATGGGATCATATCTTAAAATAATGAAATTAAGCAGTGAGAGAGAAATATATTGAAAAGAGAAAGGGAGAAACGGAATGGGGCAAATTATCTCTCATAAAGGAGGCAAGTAAAAGACTTTTCAGCAGAGGGAAAAAGGGGGGAGGTGAGAGAAAAAAACATGAATCTTTCTCTCATCACATTCGACTAAAGGAAGGAATAAAATGCACACTCATTTTGGAATGAAAACCTATCTTACAATACAGTATAGTGGGGAAGAAGGGGATAAGCAGGGTGGGGGCAATAATGGAAGGGAGGGCAGTGGGAAGAGGGAGCACTCTTGGGGAGGGATAGGATCAAAAAAGAGAATAGAAGAAATGTGGGGCAGGATCGGATGGAGGGAAATATAATTAGTCTTACACAACATGACTGTTATGGAAGTCATTTGCAAAACTACACAGATATGTCCTATACTGAATTGCTTGCCTTCCCAAAGAATGGGTGGGGAGGGAGGGATGAAGAGAAGCCAGAACTCAAAGTTCTAGGAATAACTGTTGAGTATTGTTCTTGCAACTAGGAAATAAGAAATACAAGTAATCGGGTATAGAAATTTATCTTGCCTTTAAGGACAAAAGAGAATATGGGCATAAAGGAAAGGAGGGATGTTAGAAGGGAGGACAGATTGGTAATAGGGGTAATTAGAATGCTCAGCATTGTGGGGTTAGGGGAGGGGAGAAATGGGAAGAAAATTTGCAACCCAAGATTTTGTGGAATTGAATATTGAAAACTTAAATAAATTTAAATAAAAAAATAAAATAAAATGAATGTAAAAATTGTTTTAATGTGATTGAGAAATACCTAATGAAATAAATATAAATATAATTTTAAAATAAAAAAAAGATATGTCGGTAATGGGGTATTGAAATCTGTCTTGCCCTACAAGAAAATAGAGGGGAAAGGGATGAGAGAAGGGACGAGGGCAATAGAAGGAAAAGCAGATGGGGGAAGGGGCAACCAGAATGCACACTGTTTTGGGGTGGGTGGAGCGTAAAGACAGAGAAAATTTTAAACTCAAAATCCTGAGTGAATGTTGAAAGCTATAAATAAATGAACAAAGAAATATAAATAAATGAAATATGTAAAAAAAAAAAAAGCGAATGGGAGAAACCATGAAAAAAACAAAACAAAATATAACAAAGGAGAAAGTACTGTGCTTCATTCTGTGCCAGATCTATAGGCCTTTCTTTGCTTGTGGTTGGCATTTTGCATGATAAGTCCTTTGGAAATATTTTAGGTCCTTGAATTATTTTGAAGGTCTAAGTCTATCAAAAAATAGTCCTCATAGATTGTGGCTGCTACTGTGAGTAGTGTTCTCCCAGTTCTGCTCATTTCACTCAGCATCAGTTCATGTAAACATTTCTAGGTTTTTCTGAAGTCTGCCTATTCGTCATTTCTGACAGCACAATACTATTCCATTACATTCATATACCACAACTTATTCCTCCATTCCAGTTGATTTTCAGTTCGTGGCCCCAACACAAAGACCCGCTGTCAATTTTTTGTGTGTGTGCATATGGGCCCTTTTCTTATTTTTATCATCTCTTTGGGATACATCCCTAGAAGCAGTATCACTGGGTAAAAGGCTATGCACATTTTTATATCCCTTTGAATATAGTTCTCAACTGCTCTCCAGAACGGTTACATCAGGTGACAGATCCACCAACAATGAACTGATGTTCCAACTCTCCCACATCTTCTCCAACATTCATCATTTTCCCTGTTTTGTCATGTTAGCCAATTTGGTGAGTGTGACGTGGTATCTTAGAGTGGTTTTGATTTGCATCTCTTAGTCAATAGTGATTCAGAGCATTTTTTTCATATGGTTATAGATAGCTTTAATTTCTTCCTCTGAAAACTGCCTGTTCATATACTTTGACCTTTTGTCAATTTGGGAAATGTCTTGTATTTCTGTATATTTTAGAGATGAGACCTTTATCAGAGACCTTAGTTGTAAAAATTCTATCCCAGTTTTCTATCCCTCCTAATCTTGGTTGCATTGCCTTTGTTTGTGCGACAGCTTTTCAATTCAATGTAATCAAAATTATCCATTTAGCATTTCATAATGTTTTCCATCTCTTATTTGGTCATAAATTCCTCCATAAACCTGACATTTAAACTATTCTATACTCCCTTAATTTTTTAATAGTATCAGCCTTTATACTTCTATTGTGTACCCATTTGAACTTTATTCTGGTATACAGTGTCAGGTACTGGTCTATGTGTAGTTTCCATCACACTGTTTTGCAGTTTTCCCACAAGTTTTACCAAATCATGAGTTCTAATTCCAGAAGCTGGGGTCTTTGGGTGTATGAAACAGTGCACTGACATTAAAGTTGACTACTATATATTGTGCACTGAATCTATTCCACTGACCTACTCATCTGTTTCTTAGGCAGTAAGAAAGGTATTTTGATGACTGCTACTTTATAATACAATTTAAGATCTAGTACACCTAGGCCACCTTCCCTAGGATTTCTTTTTATTAATGCCCTCGATATTCAGGACCTTTTTTTCTTCCTGATGAATTTTGATACTTTTTTCTAGCCCTATAAATAATTTTGGTAGTTTGATTGATTTTGCATTGAATAAGTAAATTAATTTAGGTACAATTTTCATTTTTATTACATTAGCTCAACTTACACATGGGCAACTGATGTTTTCATAATTATATGGATCTTATTTTATTCGTGTGAAAAGTATTTTGTAATTGTGTTCACATAGTCCCTGGGTTCATTTTGACAGGTAGACTCTGAAATATTTTATAATGTCTATAGTAACATTAAATGTGTTTTCTCCTTCTACGTCTTGTGGTTGGGCTTTGTTAGTAATATATACAGATATATATATATATATATATATACAGATATATATATATGCATGTATACATGTATATATATATACATATATGTATATATATGTGTGTGTATATATATATATATGTGTGTGTATATATATGTGTATGTATCTATATATACACATATATAAATTCTGATGATTTATGTGGGTTTAGCTTGAGTGTATGACAATTCAAGAGAAGGTTTTTAAGGCTGGGGAGACCCAGAAATATTTGTAAGCCACAGGAAAGTAGTCAGTAAAGTTGGGACAAATTGAAAATGAGAGAGGAAAACATATTTGGAAGGAATTCTAAAGGCCCATGGATGATGGAAAATCATTTCCTCCTTAAAGGATAGAGTAAAAGACGAGAGAGTACAAGAGAAATAAGAAAAGATTTGGTGCTACCGATGTCTGTTTTGAATAGCAGAGGATTAAACATGTGTGGATTCGGAACTGAAGGCAAACAACCAAATCCCTTCTTTTTCAATTAAGGAAAATGAGGTCAGGATAGGTTAAATTACTTGCCCAAGGTCACACAAGTGGTAAATTTAGTACTTATTCTTTCACGTTTTCTTTTTTCTTTTTAAAATTTATTTATTTATTTTTGGTTGTCAACATTCTTTTCCACAAGATTTTGAGTTCCACATTTTCTCCCCATCCCTCCCCCAAAGTGCCTTCTCTTCTGTCCTACCCTTCCCTTCCTTTATCCCTATCTTCTCTCTTTTCTTGTAGGGCAGGATAAATTTCTATGCCCCATTATCTGTATTTCATATTTCATGCAAAAATAATTCTCAAAATTCATTCCTGAAACCTTGAGTTGCAACTTCTCTCCCTTCCTCCCTCCCACACATTCCCACTGTGAAGACAAACAATACAATATAGGCTATACAAGTGTAGCTTTTCAAAAGACTTTCATGATAGTCATGTTATGAAAGACTAACTATATTTCCCTCCATCCTATCCTGTCCCCCATATATTATATTCTCTCTCTTTTGCCTTGTCCCTCCTCAAATGTGTTTGCTTCTAATTACTCGCTGCTCCCATTTATTCTTCTTTCTATCATGCCCCCCATACCCCACTTATCCCCTTCTCCACTACTTTTCTGTAGTGTAAGATAGATTTTTCATACCAAACTGAGCATACATGTTATTCCCTCCTTAAGTCAAAATGTGATGAGAGTAAGCTTCACTTTTCCCCTCTTACCTCCCCCCTTTCCCCTCCATTGAAAAACCTTTTCTTTCCTCTTTTGTGAGATGTGATTTGCCCCATGCATTTCTCCCTTTCTCTTCCCAGTATATTCCTCTCTCACCCCTTAATTTTATTTTTAAGATATCATTCTTTCCTGTTCAACTCACCCTGTGCCCTCTGTCTATATGCATATTACCCTTCCAACTACCCAAATACTGAGAAAAGTTTCAAGAGTTACAAATATTATCTTTTCATGTAGAAATGTAAACACCTAAACTTTATGAAGCCCCTTATGATTACTCTTTCCTGTTTACCTTTGCATGCTTCTCTTCATTCCTGTGTTTGAAAGTCAGATTTTCTATTCAGCTCTAGTCTTTTCATCAAGAATGCTTGAAAGTTCCCTATTTCATTGATTGAACATTTTTTTTCCTCTGACGTATTATACTCAATTTTGCTGGATAGGTAGCTTGGTTTTAATCATAGCTCCTTTGACTTCTGGAATATCATATTCCAAGCCCTTCAATCCCTTAATATAGAAGTTTCTGGATCTTGTATCATCCTGATTCTATTTCCACAATACTCAAATTGTTTCTTTGTAGTTGCTCGCAATATTTTCTGCTTTACCTGGGAACTCTGAAATCTGGCTACTATTTTCTACGAATTTTTCTTTCTGGATCTCTTTTAGGAGGTGATTGGTGGATTCTTTCAATATTTCTTTTACCCCCTGATTCTAGAATATCAGGGCCGTTTTCCTTGATAATTTTGTGAAAGATAATGTGTAGGCTCTGTTTTTCATTATGGATTTGAGGTAACCCCATAATTGTTTAATTGCCTCTCCTGGATCTATTTTCCAGGTCAGCTGTTTTTCCAATGAGATACTTCACATTCTCTTCTATTTTTTTCTTTCCTTTGGTTTTGTTTTGTAATTTCTTGGTTTCTCATAAAGTCATTAGCTTCCATCTGCTCCATTCTGATTTTTAAAGAACTATTTTCTTCAGTGAGCTTTTGAACCTCCTTTTTCATTTAGCTAATTCTGCTTTTTAAAGATTTCTTCTCCTCATTGACTTTTTCGACCTCTTTTTCCACTTGGGTTAGTATATCTTTAAAGGTGTTATTTTCTTCAGTATTTTTGGGGTCTCCTTCAGCAAACTGTTGACTCACTTTTCATGATTTTCTTGCATCATTCTCATTTCTCTTCCCAATTTTTCCTTCACCTCTCTTCCTTGATTTTCAAAATCTTCTTTGAGGTCTTCCATGGCCTAAGACCACTGCACATTTATTTTGGAGATTTCTGATGAAGATGTCTTGAGTTTTAGGTCTTCCTCTGATTGTAAGCATTGTTTTTCCTCATCCAAAAGGATGGAAGAAAATACCTGTTCACCAAGAAAGTAACCTTCTATAGTCTTATTTTCCCCCTCTTTGGGGCATTTTACTAGTCAGTTACTTGACTTTTGAGTCCTTTTTCAAGTGGGGGGTATGCTCTAGGGACCTGTAAGTTGGCCTCCAAGGTGGCACATTCAAGCGAGAGGAGTTTAGTCTTCTGGCCTGCTCTCTGGTCTGGACACAACCACAAATTTTTCTGCCTAAGATCTGTGAGTGGAATTCTCTTTCCAGAGCCTCCACCAGTCAGTGCTCCTCCTGACCCCAGGATTACTACTCAGGATAGAGATTCAGATCAGTTGCTTGATTCCCCCAGCATCTTTAGGCCAAGGGTTCCAAAAACGGATGCTTCAGCCTCCTGGGGCTGGAGCTAGGGCAGAACTCTGCTCCCTTCTCACCCAGGTGAAAGAGCTTTCTCACTGACCTGTGAAGCTGTCTTTAATGTTTGTAGATGGAGGAATCTGGGAACCACAGCTGCTACCTGTGACTTTGCACCATGAAATCTGCTCCAGTCCTGTCCATGCCACACTGTGTGGCTAAGGTTGGGCTGTGCTCCCCACTGAGCCCCATGCACTAGACCTTTCCTGCTGACCTTCCAGGTTGCCTTGCGTTGGAAATCTCTTTCACTCCGTCGTTTTGTGGCTTCTACTGCTATAGAGTTTGTTTAGATTCATTTTTGCAGGTATTTTATAGGCTTTGGAGGGGGCGGGGAGAGCTACAGCAGGTCTGCCATTCTAATAAGTCATCTTGGTTCGAACCCCAAAAACAATTCTCTTTTTTACTTTTTATTAAGGAAGAAAGGGGGAGAAAAAAAGATGTCATGTTATTCCTGTCCCTGAAAGGAAACTATTTAACATGGACTAGACTGAGTCTTCGGGTTTTGCTCTAAATTTTTTTTGTACTCACTTATGTTTTCTTTTGTTTTGTTTTTCCTGAGGAGTATCATATTAAAGCTTGTTTTGCTCCTCCATAGGATTTTTCCTTATTGGAATTGGTGTCACATGTATTTGTCTCTACAACAAAGGAAAAGGGACTTAAGACCTATTAAGCCTTCAGCCTAACTCTAATCAAATACATGGATGGGAGGTTGAAATCTGAACCTGTGATTTCATTTTGGTAGGGAACTATGAATGGGAAAAATCCCTCTGCCAATACAGAATACCATCCTCTAGTACATAATAGTCTTAAAAATTTGCCTGGGGTTAATGAGAAGTTAAGTGATTTAACCAAGATTCTATCAGAGATGGAATTGAAATTCAGGTCTTCCAGATTCTGAAATTGACTCTCTTCTACACTATGCCACGCTGCTTGTCACACACACACACACACACACACACGCACATAAACATATACACACACCATATGTATGTACACATACTATATATATATATATATATATATATATATATATATATATATATATATATATATATATATTTATATTTATATTTATGCATGTGTGTGTATTTGTGTGTGTGTGTATATTTATATGTATACATATGTCTATATATAATTCACACAAATCATATTATTTAATCCAGGAATGAATCACAAAGAATTTGCAATTGAGTCATTAATCTATCAAGAAAACACCTCCTTTTCTGTGAGCTCCCCTCTTTCCATTTACTCATATGGCCTTTCAAACTTCTCCAAGTCTGTCTGTGTTCATCTTTGGTTTTCAAAAAAGACCATGACATCAGAGAAATGATGACATGATTTAAACTTGACTTTGTTTTAAATAAGGGAGGGCTGTGCAAGGTCACTAGCCTCAGTTTTCCCTCCTCAGCCATGTGGATCCAGTGAGAAGTAATTCCTGAAAAGAAGAAATAATTCAAAGTTTTTGGCACATTAAATAGCTAGTTTTTTGGCTTCTGTGTGTATTTTATTGTATAACCTTGAATGGGTAAGTAGTTCAGGTACAGGAAAAGGCAGAACTGACTAAAGTCTCTGAAGCTTACAGCCAGTAACTATGAGGAAGTTATCTAATTTCTCTGGGATCAAACTTTGGTCAAATCTAAAGTAAGCAGGTTGAACTGAACAACATATAAGATTCCTGTCAATTCTTTGTTATATTAGTCTACGAAACTAACTGTGTGACTCACCAGTCATTGATAAATCTTCATGAACCCAGTGAAAAAAGGTGATAAGTACAAAAAAATATCAAGTAACGTACTGGCTAAAAATTAGGCATTTTAGAATGTTTTGCTTCGAAACTGTTTAACATTGTTTACAGCAATCTCTCAATTACACAGTAGAGTGAAGATTCAGTTTTGTAATTAGTGTAGCAATGCTACTATATCTCAATGAATCATTAAAATTATTTTGTAGAAACAATTTTCACCATTCATATTTCATTTAAATTTATGCAAACACAACTACCATGAACAAATTTAATTTAATGAAGTACTGTCCTTTTCTCTTTTGTTAAAATGTTGCCTTGTGATAAATTAGCAAACTACTACTGGGAAAAATCTTAATGATTAGTAATAAAAATGAATAGAAAAAGGTGAACCAAAATAGTTCTTGTATAATGCTACCCTTATTTTTGGGATTGAAGTATAGTCAATATTGGGAATAAATATATCCCAGTGATATAATCTTGCTTTGAGTCAGCAAATAGCCATTTATTCTTATTTCTAATTTCCTATGACCTCTACAAAGTGATAATTTTGATGTATATAGGTATATGGGGAAATAGTCATAGATATAAATATAACATGGAGTTTTCATTCAGCTTCAAGTCATCAGAAATGGCTACCAGCACTTCTCCATGTTGTGTATCTAGAACATTTCATTTATGCTCAAAGTTCATTGCTGGAGGCATCTGCCCTCTAATTAGGGAGATTAGACACCCTGTTCTGACGTTCTTTGGCTCAATAACAAACCTACCCCAGCAACCCATGGAATATTGGTACTTATAGTAATGTTATGACTCAAAAATCCAAGGTACCCCAAAAGGGGAAATAAAACAATATTCAGCAATCATAAACTTTAGTTAGGTATAAGACAGATAATTTATTCCTATAGATAAAGAAGAAAATACCTTAAGATGAATCACAGTTTACACTGACAAAATGGTTAGAAAGATATTCAATAACAAATTACAGTTGCACATACTGTAACTAGAGTTGTAATCAGTTCAGAGGCTAAAATTTTAAACTTTAAGAGAACACATGGGTTTTTTATCGTAATTATTTATTTTACAAATACACAAATACATACACAGAGATACACACATACAAATAGTCTTTTCACATTTTACCTTGGTAATGAGTATTGTCTATTTAAACAGTCAAGCATTATCCACAGACATTCAGCTCTTATTATCATTAAGACTTACAATGAGACCTCTGAATCTTTTAACTTTACAAGACTCTCAGGACAGGTCTTTCTTAAAACACCTATTTGTCTAAAATCAGGAAAAAGCAATCACCAAAAGGACAATGGTAGCCACTGTCCCTGCACATGAGCTTTCTTAGTTAAATTATTGATTTGCTCAGGGGAAGAGTAGCCAGATTGGCAAGATATAGAGGTCGACAACTATGACCTTTCTCTACCCTTCACTGCAGTTCCCTTTTCTCTTAGAAAGTCCAAGACAAAAAAGTGCCAGTTGGAAACTGTCTCTTCCTTTAAATGGTTTATTGAGTCATAAGCTCTTAGTGTTCAGTAACCAATTAAAGGACACTTGATTTTCCAGAGAGCAAGTCAATTCACAATATGTCATAAATGGCTGGAAGTAGGACCCCTATGACTCTCATGTATTTAGCTTAATGAAGTCAGAGAACACTTTTGATACTCTTTAGAGATCCATGTCACACACACACACACACACACACACACACACACATACATACCATTTCCTGTGCTCTTTCCATCATGCTTTTCCAAATACTATGAGAAAAATTGAATGCGTTGCATGCCTGCTCTCAGGGAGTTTGTTCAAAGGAATTTTATTGAGGAAACGACATAGCTATCTAAAATCCATTATTCTAAGCATGAACAATTTCAGGTCCCAGTTAAGCAAACTACTCTTAATCAAGTTTCTTCACTGTATTACTCTGATTTCTAAGAAAAAGGAAAATCAGTTGTAAGGCAATCTGAGTAATCAAAGCACTGGATTTTGTATCTCAGGAGCCAGGTTCTAATTCTGACCTTGTTCACACCACATCTTTCTGGGGCTCAATTTACTCAACTGTAAAATGTTGATGTCTATTATTCTTTCCATTTCTGATATTTGGGAATAGAATATAAAGTGTAAGTCAGAATATTTCCTTAGAAAGGGTAACTACTGAATCCACTCCTTGAGCCCAGAAAAAATTCATGTAGTACATTTTTCTAGGAATTTGAAATATTTGTGAATGGGAAAATATTGACACTGAATTTACACTAATGTCTCATTAAAAAAATTTTATGTTTCATTTAGGTTAACATATTATTCACCACCTTTCTTTGTTTCACTGTCATAAAACTCAGGCCTATATATCCATGGAGAAATCTCTTTTCCCTTCAAACCAAATGCCAAGTACCCCTTCCCACTTCCTAGCTTATAATTGAAAATTAAAATAAATAAACCTTAAGGAACACTTGCTCCATTTTATTTCTTTGAATTGTAAGCCATTGTTGCATTTGTATGTACTATATTTTTTAATAGCTAATAAAGAATTTGGGATTGAAACAAAAACAGTTCCTCTCCTTTTCTCTAGGTCTCTTATTTTGGTCTCCCTGTCCCTATACAGAAAGGGAACTAAATAGGAAGTGATAGTAACTAGAATTTATATAGTGCTTTAAGACTTATGAATCCTTTTTATAAATATCTCATTCCATCCTCACTACAATCCTGAGAGGCACCTGTTAGTAGCAACATCTTCACTTTACAGATGAAGAAAAATGAGGCAGATATAGATTAAGTGACGTTTCCAGGGTCACATATGTAATAGGCTTTTTTTTTTTAGTTAGGTATTGAACTTAGGTCTTCTTGACTCCAAATTCATGGCTTTCACTAACTGCCTCTAAGAAACAAGAGTGCAAAAGGACTTTGTAGTAATGGATTACAGAATGAGTGTTTTGAAAGGGACTTTAGCGGTCATCTAGTTCAACTAATACCAGAAAAGGAATGTCCACTACAGCATAACTAAGGAGTGGTCTTCCATCCTTAAAGATCCCCAGGAGAGGGACCCGTTGTCTCTTGGTGTAGCCCATTCCATTCTGGAACAGTTCTGACTTCTAAGAACATTTCTCCCCACACTCCCTACATCAAGTCTAAAATAACATTTAGGGAAAATTGCATTTCACAGCTTTCACACTCTTGGTTCTTCGCTTTGGAGGCAAACAAATCAAGTTAGATCTAATTTCTTCTATGAGATAGTCTTAACATACTTGAATGGAACTATCATGCTACCCTGTTTTATTCTTCTTTAAGACAGACATATTCATTTCCTTTATCATATCCTCCTATTCAGGGACTCAAGGTTCTTCACCATTAGGGATATCCTCCTCTAGATGTTATTCAGCTGGTCAAGATGTGATATGCAAAAATGAATACACTGTTACAAATGAAAACTGATCGAAGAAGAGGATAGTGGGACTTTAACCTCTTTATTCTTAAAAACTAAGCTTCTCAGTGACACCCCAAATCACAGGTTTTTTTTTAAAGAAACAGCCAATTTCTGGCTTATATTGAATTTGTAGTCCACTAGGAACTGTGAGATCTTTTCTTTTCAGAGTATCTATTATCTTACTATGCCCTCCAGCCGTTTACTCATACTTACTCAGGTATAAAAGTCTATATCCATTTTCATAGAATTTCATTTTAAGTTCTGCTCAATGCTATGTCATGACAAACTATTTTCAGATCTTGATTCTGTTATGCTTAGTATAATGGCATAAAAATTACATTTCAGCATGTCTCAGGTCCTAAAATTTCTCCAATTTTTCAAACGTTTCCTTATGTTTTGATGAAAAATGCAATTGGGATGTATATATATCAGCTCAGGTCTAGCTCTATATAAGTGATCTTGAACTTTTTTGATCCTATATTATTATAGATTCACTTTCAGTGATTCCTTCCTATTTCAGAGACTAAATGCTTTTGAAAACTATATTTTCCTTAGGTTGCTAACATTTTCACTTATTAAGAAAAATTCCTATTAGAATTTGTTTAATATCTGTACAGAAAAATGCATAGAGGTAAAAATAAGAAATTTTTTCATATTATATGAACACATAAGGTGTATGTATATCTGTGATATGTATATATGTGTCATGCATATATACACATAGGCTTGTATATGTGTATATGTGGTCTGTATATCCATCTGTCATATATATCATATATGTATATGTATCTCTATACGTGTCTCTCTGTATGCATGTATATGTTCACACATACACAATACGTGTGAAGTATGTATGTATGTAAACATTAGGTGTGCATTTATATATGTATGCATGAATATATGCTTTATTATGATTTTAAATAAGTCCCTGGGAGTATTTTCCTTATATATTAATTGTCAAATGAAAGATTTTGTCTCCATTATGAAAATATATTTTGTCATTAACAAGGAATTGGAAGAGTCTTTGGTAACTGCATTTTTTTTATTGCCTAATCTGTATAAAATACATAATTATCAAAGGCAGGAGAAAATGTTACTTAAAGGCAAAGGCAAGATTATTTATAAATATGTACATATTCCAACTACTTCTGCTTTCTCTTTGCTGTCAAGTGTTTGAAGATACCTCAGAAATCGCCTCAATTCTTTAGCAGTTAACATTAAAATGATAATATCAGTATGGGCATAATGACATTAAGCAACTAGATAGTGCAGTGTAGAGAGAAAACATTGGACCTGGAATAAAGAAGATCTCCCTTTCGATTCCACCTCAGACACAAACTGGCCTGGGCAAGTCACTTAATCTTTGTCTTACTTTCTTCTTTTGTAAAATGGAGTTCATAATAACATCTACTTATAAGAGTTGCTATGAATGTAAAATTAAATAATATTTATAAGATGTTTTATACTTGAAAATTAAGGAAATATTTTGCCTAACTACACATGTGTAATCTCTATGGAACTGTTTGTCTTCTCAATAAGGGCAGGGAGGTAGGAAGAGACAGAATTTTAACTCAAAGTTTTAAAAATAAATTTCAAAAGTTCTTTTTACATGTAGCTGGGAGAAAATACAATTCTAAATATTTTTTTGAAAAGTAGGCTTTAGTAAACTTTAAAGCACTATATAAACACGAGTTATTTTATTATTATTGTTGTAAAAATAGTAATACATTAAGATAAATTAACACATCAAGATCTTTCCCAGACAATCATTACATTTTATCACCTGCATTTAGCACAGTGCCTGGCATATAGTATAGGTTCTGTAGATACTTTCTGAATTATTGACACCAATTTGGAAAATCCCTCTATCAATATAAATGACAAACCCTCTGGAAGACAGCAAATAAGTCTTAGAGCATGCCTAAGTTTCCATGTGATTAAATGATTTGAATATGGTTAGTATCTAGTAAATGTAAGATTTTGGTTTTGGTTGTTTTCCTTCGTCTTTGAAGAAGATCAAAATGAAATTATCATGACAAAGCGAAATTTTAGTGTGTCCAACTGTGACTGATGAGACCAATAGGGGCTTGCAATGCTCTACCACAGGTCAAGCACAGATAATTCACATAATTATTTGGGGTGGATACCCCAAATTTGTGTAGCCTACATTTACTTTGTGCTGTCTCAATTCTGCTTTACTCAAAGAGCACAGCACCATTTCTGATGTGAGTATGCCATGAAGAGTGGTCCTGTGCCAGTATCTCCCATGCTGCAGAGTCAAATCCAAAGTTCTTGAGAGAGACCTTGAAAATTTCCTTGTATTGCTTCTTCTGACCACCGTGTGATCTCCTGCCCCATGAGAGCTCTCCTTAAAATATTCTTTTTGGCAAGTATTCATTTTGTATTCAAACAACATGATCAGCCCATAGTAGTTACATTCTCTGAAGAAGAATTTGAATGCTTGGCAGTACAGTTCAAACAAGGACTTCAGTGTCTGGTACCTTATCTTGCCAGGTGATCCTCAGAATCTTCCTAAGATAGTTCAAATGGAAGTGATTCAGTTTCCTGGCATGGCACTGGCAGACTGTCCATGTTTCACAAGGATATAACAATGAGGTTAGCACAATGACTCTGTAGTGCTTCAGTTTGGTAATGCGTCTAATACCTATTCTCTCCCAAACTTTTCTTCATAGCCTCCCAAATACTGAACTAGCTCTGGCAATGCGTGCATCAACCTCATTGTCAACGTGTACATCCCTGGAAAGTGCACTAACAAGATAAGTGAACTTATCCATAGCATTTAAAACTTCTCCATTTGTTGTAACTGATGGTTCCACATATGGATAGTGTGGTAGTAGCTGATTTAGTACCTGTGTCTTCGTGGTGTTAATTATTAGGCCAAAATTAGCACAGGCAGCAGAGAATCAATCCATACTTTGTCGAATCTCAGCTTCAGAAGTTGCACTGAGTACACAATCATCTGCAAACAGAAAAGCATGCACCAACACTCCCACCACTTTAGTCTTGGCTTGTAGCCTTTTCAAATTGAAGAACTTACCATCAGTACGGTAGTTGACCATGATGCCATGTTCATTCTCATTGAAAGCATTTGACAACATGGCTGAAAACATCATGCTAAAAAGCATGGGAGCAACTACTCAGCCCCTTTTCTTTCCATTGGTGACTGGGAAGCACTATCCAGAACCCAGGCAAACATGACATCATGAAATTGACATACAATATTAATGAACTTCTCCAGGCAACCAAATTTTGACATAATTTTCCATAAGCCTTCATGACTAACAGCGTCAACGGCCATTGTCAGATCTATGAATGTTGTGTACAGACCTCTGTTCTGCTCCTGGCATTTTTCCTTGGGGTGTCAGGCAGCAAACACCATATCAACTGTTGCTCAGGAATTTCTGAAGCCACACTGGCTCTCAGGTATATCACCATCTTCCAAGTAAAGGATCACCCTATTAAGGAGGACTGTAGCAAAAATTTTATCGGCAATGACAGAGACCACCTTGTGATGGTCATAGGACAATGTATTCTCTTTACCTTTATAGAGGACAATGGAGGCATCCTGGGGATAACCTCCTCTTGCCATTTAACCTGGAAAATTTCAGTCAGCTTTTCTATGAGCAATGGTCCCCCTACCTTGTAAATCTCAACTGGAATAGAATCAGCACCAGGTGCTTTGTCACATGAAAGGAGCCTAATGGCACTCAAAGTTTGGGATGTGGTACCTCAGAATTGTTTTGACTTGCATCTCTCTAATCAGTAGTGGTTTAGAGCATTTTTTCATGTGACTATAGATATCTTTAATTTCTTCCTCTGAAAACTGCCTGTTCATATCCTTTGACCATTTATCATTTGGGGAATGACTTGTGTTGTTGTACATTTGACACAGTTCTCTATATATTCTAGAAATGAGGCCTTTATCACCTACATTAGCTGTAAAAATTCTTTTCCAGTTTTCTACATCCCTCCAAATTTTGGTTGCATTGGGTTTAGCTGTGCAAAAAGTTTTCAGTTTCTATTCAAATTATTCATCTTGAACTTCATAATGCTTTCTATCTCTTCTTTAGTCAAAAATTCTTCCCTTCTCTATAAATGTGATATACTACTCCTTGCTCCACCAATTTGTCCCTGTTATCAAGCTTCATACCTAGATAGTGTACCCATTTGGACTTGACTCTTGTATACAATGTCAGGCATTGATCTATGTTTAATTTATGCCACACTTTTATCTAGTTTTTCCAGCAATTTTTGTGGAACAGTGAGTTCTTAACCCAGAAACAGGGGTCCTTGGATTTATCAAACGGTGGATTGTTTTATTCATTGTCTACTGTGTCTTGAGTACCTAGCTTATTCCACTTGTCTACCCTTCTGTTTCTAAGCTAATATAATTGATAATTGCTGATTTACAATACAATTTGAGATCTAGTAGTGCTAGGTCACCTTCCCTAGCATTTCTTTTGAGTAGTCCCCTTGATATTCTGGACCTTTTGCTCTTTAAGATGAATTTTGATACTCATTTTTCTAGCTCTAGGAAATAATCATCTGATAGTTTAATTGGTATGGTAATGAATAAATAAATTAATTTAGGTGTAATTGTCATTTTTATTATATTGGCTGGGCCTACTCATGAGCAGCTGATATTTTTCCAATTCCTTAGATCTGACTTAATTGATGTGAAAAATGTGTTTTAGTTGTGTTCATATAGTCCTTGAGTTTGTTTGGGCAGGTAGACTCTCAGACATTTTATCGTATCTACCCTAGCTTTAAATGGAATTTGTCTTTCTATTTCTTGCTGTTGGGCTTTGTTACTAATATATAGAAATGCAGAAGCTTTGTGTGGGTTTATTTTGTAAC
The DNA here is from genome assembly GCF_028372415.1 of Notamacropus eugenii. Taxonomy (NCBI): domain Eukaryota; kingdom Metazoa; phylum Chordata; class Mammalia; order Diprotodontia; family Macropodidae; genus Notamacropus; species Notamacropus eugenii. The sequence goes on from NC_092878.1 coordinate 90,378,787, forward strand.
CTACAACTTTGCCAAAGTTGTTTATTATTTCAAATAGTTTTTTGCTTGAATCTCTGGGATTTTCTAAGTATATCATTGCATCATTTCCAAAGAGTGAAAACTTAGTTTCTTCTCTGCCTATTCTAATTCCTTCAATTTCTTCATCTTGTCTAATTGTTATAGCTAACATTCCTAGTATCATATTGAATGATAGTGGTGATAATGGATATCTTTGCTTCACCCCTGATCTTATTGGAAATGCATCTAGCTTATCACAATTGCATATAATGCTTGCAGAATGTTTTAGGTAGATAGCGCTTATTATTTTGTGGAAAATTCCCTTCATTCCTATGCTCTCCAATATTTTTAATAAGAATGGGTGCTGTATTTTGTCAAAAGCTTTTTCTGCATCTATTGAGATAATCATATGGTTTCTATTGGTTTTGATGTTAATATGGTCAATAATGCTAATTGTTGTCCCAATATTGAACCAGCCCTGCATTTGTGGTATGAATCCTACCTGATCATAATGTATCATTCTCGTGATAAGTTGCTATATTTGTTTTTCTAAAATCTTATTTAAAATTTTCATATGTATATTCACTATAGAAATTGGTCTATAATTTTCTTTCTCTGTTTTGTCTCTTCCTGGTTTAGGAATCAAAACCATATTTGTATCATAAAAAAATTTGGGAGGACTCCTTCTTCCCCAATTTTCAAAAACCGTCTGTATAGTATTGGAATTAACTATCCTTTAAATGTTTGATAGAACTCACGTGTAAATCCATCCAGCCCTGGAGATTTTTTACTGGGGAGTTCATTGACGTCTTGTTCAATTTCTTTTCCTGAGATGGGATTGTTTAAGTATTTAGCTTCCTCTTCTCTTTATCTCGGCAATTCAATATTTTTAAAAAATTCTCATCCATCTCATTTAGAATGTCGAATTTATGGACATAAAGTTGGGCAAAGTAATTTCTGATTAATAGTTCAAATCCCTCCTCATTAGAGATGAGTTCACCCCTTTCATTTTTGATATTGGTAATTTGGCACCATTTTCTACTTCCTCCTTTTCACATCTCCTGTTACAGTGCCTTCCCAGGCTTAAATCATATTTTTATCATCACATCATTTACTTTATACCTGTTCCCTCTATGTATATCCTTTTTATATTTCATAATAGATGTACAATTCTCAAGATTAACAAGTATCATGTTCCCTTATTGGGAGGGAAATCGTTGGCCCAAATTGAGTAACAAGTGTTTCTTTTCCCTTGTTTATATTTTTATGCCTCTCTTGAGTCCTGCATTTGAAGACTGAATTTTTGATTTAGTTCTGGCCTTTTGTCAGGAAGGTCTGGAAATCCCTTATTTCATTGAATATCCATCTCCTTGCCTGAAATGTTATGCTGAACTTTGCTGGGTAATTGATCCTTAGTTGTAGTTCCAGCTCCTTTGCCTCATGGAATATCATATTCCAATTCTTTCAGTCTTTTAATGTAGAAGTTGCAAGGTCTTGTGTGATCCTGACTGTAGTTCCTCGATATTTGAATGGTTTCTTTCTGGCTGTCTGTAGTATTTTCTCCTTCACTTGATAGTTCTGGAATTTGGCAACAATATTTTTTGGCTTTTTTAGTTTGGGATCCCTTTTGGGAGGTGAATGGTGAATATATTTAGTGACTATTTTGTTCTCTCGATTTAGCACTTCTGGGAAGTTTTCCTTGATGATTTATCGGAAGATATTTCCCAGACTCTTTTTTTCACTGTGGCTTTCTGGTAGGCCAATAATTCTTGAATTTTCTCTCTTGGATCTATTTTCCTGGTCAGTTGTTCTTCTAATTAGATATTTTACATTTTCTTCTATCTTTTCATTCTTTAGATTTTGTTTGACTGATTCTTGATATCTCAGAGTCATTAGTTGCTATTTGTCCAATTCTAACTTTTATCAGATTGTTTTCTTCAGTTAACCTTTACATCTCCTTTTCCATCTGTTCGATTACTCCTTTTAAGGAATTATATTCTCCAGTTAGTTTTTGTGCTTCCTTTTTCATTTGTTCAGTTTTCTCAGTTAGATTTTGTGCTTCCTTTTCCATTTGTTAAATTTTCCTTTTAAAAGAGATTTTCTCTTCATGGAATTCTTTTTTCATACTTTTGAAATCATTGGCCAGTTTTTCTTTTATTTCTTTCTTCATTTGTTCCAGGAGAGTTGTTTGTGCATCTGAGCAGTCATGGTCCCTTCTGAAGTTTCAGATGGGAGTACAGTCTCACTACTGACCTCTTTGATATTCTTCTTTTGGTCTTTGTCCCCATTGAAAGATTCTATGGATTTTTTACCTTTGCTTTGCTTTTTCTTGCTCATCATGGTGATTTGTGTTGTGGTTTCTGTTTTTTTCAGTTAGAAACTTCAGAACGTAGTGTTGAGCTGACTGGTGTGAAAAACCTAAGGGCAGGTGCCTTTTTATCTTTGTGTTTTGTGTTTTCCCATCAGCCCTGGGGCTAGCTTGTTACATGTGGAGGTGGGGTGTTCTGGTCACATGAGATCTCCTCAGCTGAGCTCAGGAAAAGGTAGGCTCAGGGGTTGGTGATCCCAGTTGCCCTATTGTCTTTCCATTTCCCCTAGAATGCAGAGGCATGCCTGGGTCCTAGTACGAGTGTCCACCTCTCTTGGAGCTCCTCTCCTAGTGGTGAGTCACACCTGAGACCTAGTGCGAGTTTCTACCACCCTGGGGCCTCTCTCCTTCTGGTTTGCCTCTGCTCCAGTAAAAGGAGTTCCCCTTAGCTATTTTCCTAGCCTCAAATGTTATGAGACTCTTTGCCCCTTCACCGTTTCCACTGATCCAGGATTTTTCTGAGGAAATATTTTATGGTTCTTTCAAGGTTAAAAAAGGGGTAGGAGAGAGCATTTACTGATCACTCTGCCATTTTGCATCCTGGTCACTTACAGATATTTAATCTGTGGGCTGAAAGTCTCAGGAGCTGCTGTGGCTGATATCTGGGGATCATTGACCATCACTCACTGGGCTCCTCTGGTCTCTTTCCTTGGGCTGCCACTCTACCATTTTGCCTCTTGCTGTTGGCCTCCTGCTGTTTGTGGCCTCCTCCAGGCCCTCCCACTCCACTGTGCTAGAAGTGCTGTGGGCTCACCCCCAAGGAACAGATCCTTCCCATTGATCTTCTGATCTGTCCTGGGCTGTGAATCTGCCACAGTTTGTCTCCTATTCGATTCTGCACCTCCAAAGTTTGGTCAGATTCTCTCCTTAGAGGTGTCTGAAGGAGTTTGTCTAAGAGCTCAGGTGAGTCGTTGCTCTCACTCTGCCATTTTGGTTCTGCCCCCTTTACTTCTTCTTCTTCTTGTTGTTGTTCTTCTTCTTCTTATTATTATTGTTCTTGTTCTTCTGAAAATGAGTGCCACTGCTAAGGATATAATCAAACTCTATTGTCTGCCTTTGGAAAAGTGTTTCTGTAGGAATCACAATTTTATCTGGGTCATTCATAAGATTAGAAAAAATGGTGTTCTTTGATGTGACCAGATAAATGTTTTCTGCAGAATAATAGACAATGTGTATATACTTTCAGCAGTATTTTTGATATCAAAAATGAAATGGAAAAGACAGTTTATTTTTCAGGTGTAGAGGACAGAAGTATATAAACATGCTTTAGATTTACTTTTCCATGACCTCTAAAGTCACAGTACCTTTCTGAGAACACTTGCAGCTACCTAAGACTAAGTGTCATTATATAACAGGTAAATGGTAAAAAGATATAAAGAGTTTTCAGAATAAGGAAAGCAGAAAGTTTGGGGGGGGGGGGATATGCTTCAGATCACTAATAATAAAAGAAATGCAAGTTAAAATAACTCTGAGATTTCAAATCATATCTACCAAATTGACAAATACAAGAAAAGATCAAAATAATTAATGTTGGAGGGGCTATAGAAAAAGCAGCAAATTTTAATATATTATTGATATGATATGGGGTATGTCCTATGCAAAAGTACAGTGATGAGAGATGGAATGTCAAGTATAAGGAGGAGAAAATTGACCCGTTAGTCTATTCTGTAGAGTAAATGAAGGACGTGTCACATACATAGTATAATTGAATTTCTAAGAATCTCTTATGATATAGCCTTATGGACAAGATGAAGAGATGATTACATCAGCATGTCAAATTCTCAGTTCTCTTCCAATGTGACTACAAAGCTTTCTCAATATGGCTCTATCACTAGATTAAAATGTAATTGGAAAATATTTAACAAAACAAATTAACACGCACTGCAACATGAATAATGTTAATTTTGGGGTCTCTTGAGTAAATATGTGGCCAACAGGAATATATTTCTTGACACCAATAGTCTAGATAATAACTATTATTTATATTCAGAACTTTTTGAATGACAAGAACAAAAGAAAAATCATCCAGTGTTGGATTGATAGAACAATAAGATAAATTGAATGAGATAAAATGAGATAAAAATAAAATGAGATAAAAACGATAGTACAGTATAATAATATTCAAAATTTTGGACTATTCAGAAGTCTTATACCTATAAATAATGAATTCTTGTTTAGTCAATAAGCTTTCATTTCGGGCCAACTATGTTCCAGTCACTGTACTAAGTACTGCATATACAAAGAAAGGCAAAAGACAGAACCTGCTTTCACGGAGTTCACAGTCTAATGGAAAAGACAATATGAGAACAACTCTTTATAATGGTGAGAAATTAGGAAAGTCTTCTCTAAGATGGTGATATTTAAAGGAAGATAAGTGTTCCAGGAATAAGAGGTGAGGAGGAAGAATATTCCAGGCATGAAAGAGAGCTGATGAAAGTGTCTGAAGTCTCAAAGTGCAATGATTTGTTTGAGGAACAGCGAAAAGAAAAGCATCACTGGATCACAGAGTACATGTTGTAAGGTATAAGAAAATTAAAAGATGGAGAGGAGGCAATGTATGAAAGGCTTTGAATGTAAAATAATGAATTTTATTGTTAGGAATCTTTATTTAAGGGGGCACTTAAAAGGCACTAAACATGGCAAGTTCCAAATAGTATCACAAGCATATGCAATTGACTCAATGATAATGGAGGCATAAATGTCATGTATATACACACGCATATGTGTGTACATTTACATGTATGTATGCAAGTATATATATATATATATATATTTGTGAAAAATATTGAGTAATTGTCTATCTAATTTAAAAGCCTCTGTCCTAGTGTAGAGATTGGTACAATCAGTACAATATCATCGGCAAACAAGAGCATCCAGAACCCTTTACTATCTATAAGGAAACACTTTTCAGTTTGGAGTCTGCACCATAATTTTCTTTGACAGTGGCAGACACTCTTTTGTGCCTCACTAGAGGTACATAATTAAAAAGTTGCTAAAGGAAGTGCTCTCTCCTGCTACTTCAATCAGGACATCATCTATGGTCTTAACATATTAATACGAGACATTTTATTAAAGGAAGAATTTTGCTTTACTTATCAGAATTTTTCTACAGTAAAAAAAAAATCAGTAAGCACAGTGGAATCTGGTATTCTTTGCATCTTCCAGTCAACTGTATAAATATAAAAATGTCTTGCTATAATGTCACTCACCTCTTCCCTTTTTATTACTTTAATCAAAGATTCCTTTGATAATGCATATGCCATCTTGATGAAGATTTTGTATAGAAGGGAAAGTATTATAGAGGTAAAGGTCAAAAGAGTTAAGGCATCCAAGAAATTTTAAGCACAGATTTTTTAGACTCATCATCAAAGTGTATATTGAAGACTCTGCAGATCATGGCAAAGGAAGAAGTAGAAAGGAAGAGCCAGGTGCTCAAATCACAGAGAAGTGTGGAGGAGTGTCATGAATCATGAAATTACAGATTTAATCTATTTTGCAACTGATTAAACTGAAGTAACTTGTCCAAGATCACATAGATTGTTGGGAGCAGAGCTGGGCTTAATACCCAGATCCCCAGTCTCCAAGGCCAGTATCTTTCCACTGTGCTACAAAGGCCATTGAATGTTTGTAGGTGACAGTGTCAAGAATCAAGAATCAGTGCTACTTTGAAAGTAGAGGTCAAGACATGGCAGCAAAGCAACACCAGAAGCACTGATGCAACAAAAATCCTGGAAAACCATTCATTTATTTGGAACAAATTTCTCTACTTATTTCTAAAATCATGAAGGCAATGAGATACTCATTATATAATAAATAATTTGAATATTTTCATTTTCAGCATTAAAATTAACATAACTGACCTGCTGATTTTATTTCAGTTGCGAAATCTGACCATGGGTGTGATGAAAGTCATATCCTTCTCAGCTTAAGTAGTGAGATATAATGACCAATGCTCCAATAGAGATTTAAAATTATTTGGATAAATTTTACTGCTGAATGCATGATTATTTTATAGCATATTACTTTTCTCTGGCACTTAAGTTATAAAAAAAAAAATTTGTTTCTCTCTGGGTCCTCATTTTTCGACAATTCCATCCTTCTGTTTTAGGACTAGCACCTCTAGTGTGAGGTCTTGTTCTGCCCTTTTCAAGGCTTTGGTGTTCACCTTCACTCAACTCTCATCAGCCATGACCCAATTAAAACATCTCCTCAGACAGGCTATACCGGGTTGAAGATAAAAATAGTACAGAAACCCATCAGTGAGTTATTCGAATGTCTACTCCAAGTATGCGTAAACTTCCCTTGGTAAAATTGGTGGATGAGAACAATTTGTTTTAATGGCCAAGAAGGCAGTTTAAGCAGACTCTGTGGAGCAATTAGAACTTGATTAGACATCAAAGATGCCAAGGCCATGGCCTGACTTCTGTCTTTCCATTGGACTTTGATGACTCTAGAAGAGAAAGTCAGGCTGATGACTTTGTACAACTCTGCCTCACTTTAATCCAATTATTGAAAGAGTCAAGACATCACCCTATTATGTCACTGGTTCTCTTCAAAACAAAGAACAACCAAAAATTTGCAGTTACACTGAAGGTTCTAGATACATAAAGAATGGAAATACCAATGTAAGTTAATTGAAGAAGGGAATTTATGGGAAGTAAGGACTCAGAATTATAGTCTCATAAATTCTAGGAACACTTCTGTTCTCCATAATAATGTTCCTTTTGGGACAATCAATCCGTAATCATCAGCAAACATTTATTAAGTGCCTCCTGTGTGCCAGGAACTGTACTAAGCACAGGGGAATCTAAATATAGGCAAAACACAGTTCTTACACTCAAGGAACTTCCAAACAAATAAATATTATCAAATGAATACAATGATTATAATCTAATGAATACAATAATGGAAAGCACAAGAAGCTATTAAAACAAAGCGGTAACAGTTCTAGAAAAGTGACTTTGACATAAAAAGTATTAGATAAATGCTTTAAATGCTTATTGAATGAACAACTTCTTCAGGGGTTATTAATCTGTATATGATTGGGTATATATATATATATATATATACGTTTGTGTGTGTGTGTGTCTTTGTGTGTGAAGGAGACCCCTTTGGCCCCCTGACAAAAGTAATATATCACTTCTTATAATAATACTCTAAATGCATGAAATAAAATATATGAGTTTACAGAGAAAATCAATTACATTGACATATAATTATAAAGACAATAACAAAAACGTTCAAAGCTTTGTTGAATAATCCTTGTAAATCTAATCAGAATACATCTTCAAATCAATGTTTTGGTTCATTTTAGATTTTAAAATGACCTTAATGTCACTGTAAATGGTCAGTATAACACAGGAAGTAAAAATGTGATCATTTCAAGTGTTCATTAGGGTGGATCTTTGGTTCACCATCAGGATAATTGTTTCCCTTTAATTGTCCTTTTATATCTTAATGACTTGGAGTCATTATGGCTCACAACTTTCTACTTGTGCTAACAACCTTCTGAAGAGCCTCTCAGAGCATTTCCAGGCAGATCTAGATGACAGATTTTCAGTATTTGCATTTCACAAGTGCATAGGCGAGTCATGGCAGTCGATAGAGAGCTGACCTCAGACATAGGAAGAGCTACTTCAAATTCTGCCTCTGACATATACTAATTGTGTATCCATGGTGAATGTGTGCTGTCTTGACTTGACCTAATAAGATCTTAGGCATTTAGGCAATTCTCCAAGACTATAAGTTGAAGAGAAGCTGCTAACTTATGTTGATAAATGAAATCTCCTCATCTAGGAGCCTAATATATAAATGAAAACACAGATCCAATCCTTATCTCTATATTATAACTCAGGATTCTTAAACTTTTTTTGCATCATGGACATCTTTGTCAGTTTGGTGAAGCTTATGGGGCCCTTCTCTCTGTAATTATTCAAACATAGAGGTTAGTTTATACATACATACATACACACACACACACACACATATATATGTAATGTTTGCATTTGTATATGCATACGTATTTCCATACAAGTTCAGATTCACTGAAATCTATCCATAGGCTCAAGTTTAAGAACTTCTGCTATATATTACTTGATCTGGAAGCAACCTTAGAAATCATCCACTTACTCCCACTTTCCAAAGATTAAGACACCAAGGCCAAGAGGTTTTATGTGACTTCCATTAAAATATAGCTTTCTTTAGAGCAGGTATTCTTTTCTTCTTTGTATTAGTATCCTTAACACCTGGCACAACCAGCACCATATAGTATTCTACAAAAACTCAGTAGTAATGATTAAAAATCAAATACAACATCTCTCCAACAATATTCAGAAGTCACTTTCCCTACAGTATTCATATGCTCCCTTCCCCTCCTTCTACTTTTGAGAAATGGACCTGTAATGTGAACACTATCTTTTTGCTTTAGGAAAGTCATTCAAAGACTATTTAGAGACTTCCTTTTTCCATTCATTCCCTGAGTTTGACTTTGCTTTTTGGATAAACTCAGTGGGTAGTGGTCTTTTCAAATTCTGTCATTGGGTTTTGACACACTGAAAATATAAATTGCCCTGCCTGCTTTGAGATCTAGTGGGGCTTGTCAGACATTTTTTTTTTTTTTACCACAATCTATTCAGAGAATAGATAACTACAAGATGAGATCCCTTTCATTTTATAGACAGGAAATGTGGTGCCAATACAATGGATTTTTTTTAAATTGAAGTCAAACAACTATGATTTACTCTTTGTATCACACACACGCACACACACACATCCCACAGGCACATGAATAATGTTATCACTGAATACTTTTCCAGTAGTACCCAAATCTTTGTGACTACATTTGGGATTTTCTTGGCAGGGATATGGGAATGGTTTGCCTTCTCTAGTTCATTTTGTAAGGCAAAGAAACTGAGGCAAACAGTGTTAAATCATTGCCCATGGTTGCACAGCTAGCAAATGTATGAAGCAGGATTTGACCTCACTTAGATGAGTCTTCCTGACTCCAGACCCTCAGTCTATCCACTGTGCCAGTCTAACCACTGGCTACTTTTTCATATGAAGCCTGTAATTGCATAGAAAACTTAAAATGTGGAAGTCCTCTCCAAGGATACTGATGAGCAACTCATCTATAGACTTTGCCTACAGAGACAGTTGCCGTGAAGTTGACATGGAGCCAGTATTAAAATCAGAAATATCTGGATTCAAGCTTTGTCTGTGACACACGTGGACAGTGTGATAAATGGCAGATTTCTTTAACTTTTAAGATCCCTAGGCAACTCTCTAAGATTGAATAAGCATAAATTATTTTTTCTAGTAAATTAGCTATTGATCCTGAATCTGGATATTTTGTATCCCCCTCTCAATTGTCCAACAATTGCAAGCAGTTTGACAATTCAGTCAAAACTACCAGATTATTTAGGCAAAAAAAAGTGGGTTTTTTTTTTGAATTTTGGCTCAATTAGTCAGTTATATGATTCAACTGACAAGTTTCGTTAAATATTCACAAATGAGCATGTAGATACATTTCTTGGAAATGAATAAAGGAAAGCAAAAGAATGACAAGAAGAAACAAACATGCAATATCCTTGAAACAAACTCTCTTTAATCTTCTCAAAGAATCAGTGTATTTATTTGAGCTAAAACATTTGAAATAACCTAATATCTTGGTGTCAATGCCAAACATGCATAGATGAGGACAATGGAGATGCCTAAACATATATAAGATTCTTATATTCTACAGCCAGTACCCATCAAAACTTTAAGAAATTAATGTGAGAACGTCACTTGCTTAAGAATATTGCCAGAAATAAGCTTCTTACTCATATGATTATAATTCAAAACAAAAGAATGAAAACCTGTGTTCATTTCCTCATCTTCTAAGTGGTCGTTGAAATAATTATTCATACATATAAGAATTCTAAATTTGCATTTAATTAAAAAAGAGGGGATGGGAAGAAAAAGGAAAGCACCAAATGTCAAGTACTATGCTAAATACTATGGATACAAATAAAGACAAAAATCAGCCCCTGCTCTCAAGGATCATATAGAAGAGACAATATGCAAACAACCATGTGCAAACAAACTAAATTAAGGATTAACTGGAAATAAACAACAGAAGGAAGACAATGGAACTAAGACTCATTGGAGAAAGTCAGATTTTAACTAGGGCTTGAAAGATACTAGGGAAGCCAAGAGGTTGAGAGAAGGGAGAAAATATTCCGGGCATGAGAAACAGTGAGTGAAAGAAGTCTCAGTCAGGAGATGACTCTATCAGGAATAGAAATGAAGCCTTTGTCAATGGATCAAAGAATACATGAAGGCTGGGTTTGTGAGCAAGTGTAACATGCAAAAAGACTGGAAAGCTAGGAGGATTCTAGGTTGTAAAAGGCTTTGGATGGCAAATAGGATTTAAATCTCATCTTAGATGTGATAGGAATTTGTTGAGTAGGGAAATGGCATGGTTGGATCTATGCTTTGAGGTCCTTATTTTGAGAGCTTAATGAAAGATGGGCTAAAATGGGAAAGACTTGTGGCAGTGAGACCATCAGAAGACTATTTCAATAATCCAGGAATGAGGTAATGAAGTCTTTCACCAGATAGTGTCAAAGGACAAAAGAGGGGTATAAATGAAGTGTTACAAAACTAAAATCAATAAAATTTGAAAATAGGTTGGATATTTGGGGGTGAGGGAGGTGGACATGAGAGAGAGTGAATAGTTGAAGAAAACACCTAGATTGAATCCTTCGGAAGGGGTAAGATTTTGAGGAAAAGATACTGAGTTCAGATTTAGATATGTTAATTTAAAGATATCAGATATCTACTTTGAGAAGTTTAATAGGAAGTTGGAGCTGCAAGTCTTTAGGTAAGCAGAGAAGTTAGGGATAGATAAATTAGAGATTATAATTGAAACCACTGGAGCTGCTAAGGTTGCCAAGGGAAAGTGAAGAGGGAGAAAAAAAAGAGGGTGCAGGATAAAGCCATGGATGACGACCATTAGCAAAGGAGCAGTCAGACAGGTATAAGGAGAACTAGGAAACATTAGTGCCACAAAAACCTAGAAAAAAGCAAGGAAGGATGAGGGAAAAGGAGGTACACAGGCAATCAGAATCATACACTGGAAAAAAACCACTAGCTCTGGAGTTAGAGAAACGGGATTTAAGTCCCAAATCTTTCATCCCAGGCAAATCACTTAACCTCTGTGGATCTCAATTTCCTCATCTAGACGTAGTTGTCCTCTATGGTCATGTTCCATAAGTCCCCATGGATCAAAGATCCTGGGAGAACTTTGATGCTAGAGGAAAGGAAATAATTGATATTCTGGCAGGAATTTATGTTTCTATACTCCAAGTCTTATTTTTGAAAGTATGTCTAGAGTTTGGGAAAAGAAAACAAAGTCTTTGTGTCAGAGGAAGTGGGAGTTGATGTATGTTAATCAACTCGAGCATAGAATCGGGGCATGGTTTAAGGTGAAACACTCTGGCAAAAACTAAAGAAAGTAATAAAATCAGTTATTCAATAAACATTAAGAATAAAGTTATTTACCATGTGAAATAGATGATTATTCCCTAGAGGAAGCAATAAGCAGTTTCTGACCTGAGAAGAATGAGCAAATGTAGATTTTCTCTCATACTTCCCTTCTCTACCTATACCTATTGATTTTCTACAGTAAAACTTCAGGTAACATTTGTTTTTTCTTCTGTTAGATCATGAAACAACTCCTGGTTTCAACATCTGATTTTTCCAGGATGAAAATCATGTTACTGACTATGCAAGATTATATGTACTTATTCTCATAAGAGTGCTGTTAATTAATCACCACTTTCTTTATTCTATGCATATGTAAATTAAAAAAGATGGGAAAATACTTACTCCAAATTAAAGTCAAACCCACATCTAGACTAGAGATAGATAAGGCAGACAGATGCCTAAAGTGAGATACAAGGGGTAGGAGCTGAGGTGAAGCAAATTCTTTTTAATGACTATAAATGCACATTTTATAGTATCAAAATCTCCTGCTCCATAGTATATAGGTAATTGAGGTAGCTTCATGATCTAGTGCATAGACATAACATACTGTCTTTAAAATCAGTAAGACTTGAATGTGAATACTACATCAGACATTTTCTAGCTATGAGACTCTGTACAATTGACTTAACTGCTCTTTGACACAATTTTTTCTTCTTGTATAATGGTGACAATAATGCTACCTACCAGGATTGTTGTGAAAATCAAATGGGGTAACATATATAAAGTTTTTTCAAACCTTAAATCCTAACTATTACTATTTATTTGGTGGTAATCCACATTGTACACTAAGTACTCAAAATTGCCAATTCTTAATAACAGAGAGGAAAATGTGATTTTTTAAATGTCTGGATGTACAATTGCTAAATCCTATATACGACATACACAATTCTTTGCCATCTTCTGGTCAATAAGTGGACAGAAATACTCAATTTTACAAATCATTCTACATTTTTTAGCTGTTGTGATAAATTGCTTACTTTTTAATATCATTAGCTTCTACTCTGAAAAATAAAACCAGTATGAGATTAACTCACAACATTCTCCCTGAAGGAACATTATTGGACAGATCTTATTAAATAAGACAAATCACATGGTTACAGAATGGAGCCTAATAGAAATAAATTAAAGGTTGGTGGAAATAGTAGTCCAATGTTTTTTCGAATATAGTTTTAGGACCAAGCTTTAGTACATTTTACTTGAGCATAATTAAATTTAGCAGAATTTGCTGCTGTACATTAAAGATAATTGAGGTATGGAACTGTAGGATTTGGCACATTTTTTCAGAGTAGGTGACCCCTCAACTAACAAATCTTTTTTCAGCTTAATATATGGTCTTTGAAAGTTGCTAAGGGCAAACAATGCATGCCCCTTCCAACAGTCAAACTGAAGATGAGCCCTCCAAGCTTAACAGGCTACAATCAGGTCTACTGTTAATCATAAAAATAAAAATAATATATTTATCTAAATTTCAGTCTTGGATCTTTGAAGCATTGTCTTTTCATGTTTCTGTTACTTGGATACCAAAAACAGAATGAATTAAGAAATTAGGAATATATTTGTACTATTTTAGTATAAATTCAGTGTTTCATATAATGTCAAATGTGCTTGATGACTGAAAGTTGGGTTCATTCAACTTTTGTCATTATTTTCTGAATGGGGTTGCAATTTAAGAAGCTAGCAGACACAATGCAGAGAACACTCAACCTGGACTCAGAAAGACTTGAGTTCATATCCAAATTATGAGAATTAATAGCAGTGTAATCTTGGACAAATTACTTAACTTCAGTTTTTCTCAATTTCTTCATCTGTAAAATGTTGATGGGTTGTGTTGTGTTGTTGTCCTTCATTTTCAAGAGAATCAAAATGACATCACCATGATAAAGGGAAGTTTCAGTGTGTCCAACTGTAACTGATCAGACCCATACGAGATCAAGATGCTCTACCACAGGTTGGGCTTAGATAGTCTGTGTGAATACCTGGGATGGATACCCCAAATTTGCTCATCCTACTTTTACTTTTTGCTGTCTCAATTCTGCTTTGCTCACAGAGCACAACACCCTTTCTGATGTGGGCATGCTATGCTGAGAGGTCCTGTGCAAGTGCCTCCCCTGTTGCACAGTCAAATTCAAAATTCTTGAGAGTGTCCTTGTATTGCTTCTTCTGACCACCATATGAGTTCTCCATAAAATAGTCTTTTGGGTATGCGTGCATTTTGCCTTCGAACACTGTGGTCAGTCCATTGGAGTTGTGCTCTCTGAAGAATAGTTTGAATGCTTGGCATTTCAACTAGAGCAAGGACTTTAGTGTCTGGTACCTTATCCTGCGAAGTGATCCTCAGAATTTTCCTAAGACAGTTGGAATGGAAGCGATTCAGTTTCCTCACACGACGCTGGTAAACTGTCCATGTTTCACAGGAGTACAACAATGAAATCAGCACAACAGTTTCCCAAACTTTTTTCGGGAGCTCCCAAACACTCTGAGCTAGCTCTGGTAATGAGTGCATCAACTTCATTGTCTGTAAAATAGTGGCAATAATAACAACAACCTCCCACAGTTATTTTGAGGATCAAATGAGATAACATTTGTAAAACAATTTATAAACCGTAAGACACTATATAAACACTAATTAAATTTTTTGTTATTATTGAGAGGGAGAGGCAATGTGAGACAAAGAAAAGAGCACTGCATTTGGAGTAAAAAAGTCTGGGTTCAAATTCCACCTCTCTTATTTACTAATAGTGTAATCTCAGTGGGCTTTAGCTTCCTTGTTTAAAGGGGCTAAATGACCCCACAATTCCTTCTAACTATACATCTGTGATCTTAATACTCACAGTGTTGGAGTGAGGAAATATCTTGAATTATTGTGATGTAAAAAAAAAACAAACCCAAAACTAAAGGTACTGATAAATCTTTGACACATGTTCATACTCACACATGCATATACAAGAAAATTCAATATATACTTTGTTGTATTGATAGCCCCAGAAGAAAAAAAAAAAACAAGTTGAAGTTATATTTGTAAATTGCATACTCTAGGTTACTTTATCTACCAAAGTTTTAATTTCATAGGTAGAAAAGATAAATTTAGGGCATATTATCTTATTAAATCAATCATTTTAATGAACCACACAGATGTATACATATAGTCATACCTACATGTACATGTGCATGCATGCCTGTCTGTGTATAAATATACACAGAAGAATGTATATATGTGTACATGTGTGCATGCACCTGTGGGCATATCTTTGATACCTCACATTGTCCACAGTCTTTGTGATCTCCATCTTGAAACATATCCCAGTTAACTCTAAGTAATATTTTGAATCATTTTAGTGTATCAGATTCTTCATGATCCCATTTGGGTTTTTCTTGGCAGAGACACTGAAGTAGTTTGTCATTTCTTACTCCAGGTCATTTTATAGATGAGGAAACTGAGTCAAACAGAGTTAAGTCACTAGGATGGTCAGATGGTCAGACACTAAGATGTGTCCGAGACTGGATTTGAACTCAGGTCCTCCTGACTCCAGGTCAGGTGTTCTATACCCTGTGCCAGTTAGAATCACTTACCTAGGTAAGCAGAGTTATCATTTGAATCATTTGAGAGAAAAGAGAAAGAGAGGATAAACAGAATAGGAGAAAATAGAGTTGAAAGACGCATTTTCTATGAAATGTATCTCCTTTGCAATTGAGATTTATCCGGAGTATCAACCATCCATTTTACTGGACTGTTTATTTTTGCTCCATGCCAAACTTCATCAATTAGATTATCACTTCTACCCCTTCCTCTGTCGTGGACTCTTCCTTACTTTCCTTCAGTTCATATAGGAAATTGCCTTATTTTGCCAGACCCAGACTTCCACTTCATTTCCTGGACTGTTTTGTGTAGGTACACCTTTGTTGTTATTTAGTCATCTTCAGTTGCATCTGACTCTTTGTGATTTCATTTCATGGCAAAAGATACTGGAATGGTTTGCCATTTCCTTCTCCAGGTCATTTAATAAATGAGGAAAGGGAGGCAAACAGAATTCAGGGACTTGCCCAGATTCACACAGCTAGCAAGTATATGAGGCCAGATTTGAACTCAGGAAGATGAATCTTCCTATCTCCATGCCCAGAATTCTATCCACTGTGCCACTTAGCTGCCCTAGGTTCTCTGTTCCTCTTTCTCCACAGAATACAAGCTCCTTAAAGGCAAATATTGTCTTATTTTCTTGCCATTTTATCTCTAGTACTCAGCACAATGTCTAGAACATAGTAAGTGCTTAATAAACATTCATATTCTCTCAATTTTTAATTTGCACTTTTTTTGCTACTCTTCAAACAAACTTTCTCCTTAAACATTCTACTAAAGATATGATCTAGGATGGAATTCCTATATTTTAATATATACAACAATGTCATACTAGGTTGTTCTTATATTATATTGAAGAAAGCAAGTGACCAATGTACAGATACATGTGCGCACAGTAGTAGCATCACTAAGCATACATTTAGCAAGGCCTTAAGGTTTCTGATCTATAGGCATACACTTGCATAGCCTCCCTAAACTCATGTGGAAAGATGTGCTATAACAATGTATGATAGCAATTAATTTTATTCCCAGAAACTATAGAGAAAAAGAAAGGGAGGGAGAATGGGAAGGAAAGAATAAAGGAAAGAAAGGAAAGATAAAAGGAAGGAAAGGGAGGGAGGAAAAGAAGAAGGAAGAAAAGAAGAGAGGAAGGAAGAAACAGGAAAAAGGGTGGGAGGGATGAAAGGAGGAATGAACAAGTTGTGGCTGGGAACTTCAAGGTTTCCCCAGAGTTTTAATGCAAGAGGAGTTCTATCACTATTTGATGCAATGGGTTAAATAGTAGACTCCAAGGTCTACTTTATCTTCCCAGACTTATTTGGCCTACTGTCCCCCTTTCATATAAAAATTACTCAGTGCTCCTCCTTCCCCAGGAAATCTACTTGCTTTAACCCTTTAATGTTTTCCTTTTGAAGTTTGTGTCATTTTAAGCTACTACATTTCATCTGGATCTTTACAGCACCGCCAGGGGGCAGTATCACCCATTTTTGGAACTTATGCATCATTCATAGACCTGGGCCTGAAAGTATTTGCTGAGGTGTCTGGCTATTTTAGAGGGGCCAGGCTTGGATGAGCATTAAATAACTTGGATTGGTGATAACACAGCCAATTATGGGTGGCTCTTGTCCCTTCACTCTGCCTTCTCCTTTTAATGCCCCAGGATTTATCATATAAAAAAGAGAAGTTATCTTCCTCTATTTCTAATTTCTCATTTATTAACTGTTAGAACGTTCACAGCCTCTTCCTATTTTCCAGAACAATGGTAGCCATGGGCTCATAGCAGCTAAAGCACAAAATTGTGTATTTAGTGCTCTTCAAATGAACCTGAGACTGAATTTTGAAGGCATATTTGCCTCTTCTACTTCACATTTCTTTCCAGAATTCAGAAGAATGTATAGTAACCTTATGATGGATATTTACAACCTCGAGGGCCAACCTTTTGAGTCTGAGAAGTTAGAAGCTCCTGAGTCCATGGCTAGTACTACCTTACTATCTTAAAGCAGCTAGGTGGTGCAGTGAATAAAGCGCCAGTGCAGGAGTCAGAAGAACCTGAGTTCAAATCTCACCTCAGACACTTGACACTCAATAGCTGTGCGATCTTGGGCAAGTCACTTAGCCCCAGTTGCCTCATCGTGGGTCATCTCCAGTCATCCTGTTGAATATCATTGGTCACTGGATTCAGAAGGCTCTGGAGGAGAAGTGAGGCTGGTGACCTGCACAGCCCTCCCTCACTCAAAACAAAGTCAAGTGCAAGTCATGTCATCATTTCTCTGATGGCATGCTCTTCCTTGGCAATGAAAGATGAACACAAAATCCTCCGGCAAAAAAATTCAGTGATTTTTGGAGCAGAAGACAACCCACTGGAGAATGAGTCCAGCTTTTGACCTTCTGGTACTGACCTAGAGGTATTTCTTTAGAGAGTGCAAAGCTAAGGAAAAATTTGAATGCTGATTCAGGATTTCCACAAATAATCCTTCAAGGTTTTGAGAAGCCATCTAATGTATAATAGTAAAAATAAGTTATTACTATAGGACTAAGTGGGATGTGGATGGAGCTCTACACCTGGACTTAAGAACACCTGAGCTCAGATCCAGTCTCAAACATGTTCAATCTGTGTGACCCAAGTCACTTTACCTCTATGTGACTGTATATGACTCAGCTATCTAGAAAATAAGGATAATAAGGACATGTATATGACAGTGTTTGGAGAGGCTAAAATGAGATAATATCTGTAAAGTGCTTTGTATATCCCAACATGCTACATATGTGCTGTTATAGCTAATACTAATGTTCATTTAAGTATTCTTAAATGCACATTTTTGTGTCTTGAATATTTCTTTAATGTAGAGTCCCCATTTGAGGACAAAATAGGCATGAGTCAAACTAAATCTTTAAGTATTTTTTCTCCTGGAGCTGTGGTATTTGGAGGCATAAAGAAAGAGAATGCAAGAAAAACAAACAAAACAAATTGACATCTCTCTAGAGTCCAGGCTCCTCCAAGAGGGAATCCAGTCTGTAAATGTATGTCTCCACAGACCTTTAGTGGAGAGAGATAGGGATGAACAACACATCAACCTGAGTCTCAAAAGCAGATTGGGTTATTTATAATTGCTCTCCAATTGTTTCACTCATGTCAGACCCTTTGTGACCCCATTTGGGGTTTTCTTGCCAAAGAGGCTAAAGTAGTTGTCATTTCCTTCTCCAGCTCATTTTACATATGAGGAAACTGAGGCAAACAAAGTTAAGTGACTTGCACAGGGTCACACAGCTAGGAAGTGTTTGAGGTTGTATTTGAACTCATTTTTTCCTGACTCCAGTTCTGGTACTCTATTGTCACAATACAATTCAGAAAGTGTGGGGGCGGAGCCAAGATGGTGGAGCAGAAAGATGCACATACACATAGTTCTGAACCCACAACCCATAGAACATCTGTAAACAGCAACTCACTGCGAATTCTGCAGCACCAGAGGCCACAGAACATTGGAGCGAAGGAGATTTCTGTTCCAGAGGGACCTGAAAACCTCTCACAAAAGGTCCTTCGTGCCACGGACTGGGCGCCGTGGACTGGGCGCCAAGCACAGCCCTGCCACGGCCGCAGCACCAAGAGGAGAAAATCCGAGCGGGCTTCAGGGACGGGATCTCCAGCGGCCCTGCGGGTCCCTCCACCCACAGGTGACGGGGGTCAGTGAGAGGGTCTCTTTGGCGGGTCAAGAGGGGAGTGGGGTGCCCCCATAACTCAGGCGCCCTCGGGAGGCACCAGTGGAGGTGGGAGCAGACCAGGGCTCCCCAAGCAGGCAGGAGCCAGGATCCATTGTTGAAGGTCTCTGCATAAACCCCCTGAGGGAACTGAGCCCGAGAGGCGGCCCTGCCCCCACCTGAGCACCTGAACTTAATCTCACACTGAATAGCAGCCCTGCCCCTGCCCAAAGCCCTGAGGCTGGGAAGCAGCATTTGAATCTCAGACTCCAACGCTGGCTGGGAGGATCAGGAGGCGAAGTGGGTGGAAAGTGAATATTCAGAAGTCAAGTCACTGGCTGGGAAAATGCCCAGAAAAGGGAAAAGAAATAAGACTATAGAAGGTTACTTTCTTGGTGAACAGGCATTTCCTCCCTTCCTTTCTGATGAGGAAGAGCAATGCTTCCCATCAGGCAAAGACACAGAAGTCAAGGCTTCTATATCCCAGCCCACTCAATAGGCTCAGGCCATGGAAGAGCTCAAAAAGGATTTTGAAAATCAAGTTAGAGAGGTGGAGGAAAAGCTGGGAAGAGAAATGAGAAACACGCACTCAAAGCATGAACAGCAGGTCAGCACCCTGCTAAAGGAGATGCAAAAAAAATGCTGAAGAAAATAACACCTTGAAAAATAGGCTAACTCAATTGGCAAAAGAGGTTCAAAAAGCCAGTGAGAAGAATGGTTTCAAAAGCAGAATTAGCCAAATGGAAAACGAGATTCAAAAGCTCACTGAAGAAAATAGTTCTTTCAAAATTAGAATGGAACAGATGGAGGCTAATGACTTTATGAGAAACCAAGAAATCACAAAACAAAATCAAAAGAATGAAAAAATGGAAGATAATGTGAAATATCTCATTGGAAAAACAACTGGAAAATAGATTGAGGAGAGAAAATTTAAAAATTATGGGACTACCTGAAAGCCATGATCAAAAAAAGAACCTAGACATCATCTTTCATGAAATTATCAAGGAAAACTGCCCTGAGATTCTATAACCAGAGGGCAAAATAAGTATTCAAGGAATCCACAGATCACCTCCTGAAAGAGATCCAAAAAGAGAAACTCCTAGGAAAAATGTGGCCAAATTCCAGAGTTCCCAGATCAAAGAGAAAATATTGCAAGCAGCTAGAAAGAAACAATTCAAGTATTGTGGAAATACAATCAGGATAACACAAGATCTAGCAGCTTTTACATTAAGGGATCAAAGGGCATGGAATAAGATATTCCAGAAGTCAAAGGAACTAGGACTAAAACCAAGAATCACCTACCCAGAAAAACTGAGTATAATACTTCAGGGGAAAAATTGGTCTTTCAGTGAAATAGAGGACTTTCAAGCATTCTTGATGAAAAGACCAGAGCTGAAAAGAAAATTTGACTCTCAAACACAAGAATGAAGAGAAGCATGAAAAGGTGAACAGCAAAGAGAAATCATAAGGGACTTACTAAAGTTGAACTGTTTACATTCCTACATGGAAAGACAATATTAGTAACTCTTGAAACTTTTCAGGATCTGGGTACTGGGTGGGATTACACACAAACACATGCACACACACACACACACACACACACACACACATAGAGACAGAGTGCACAGAGTGAATTGAAGAGGATGGGATCATACCTTAAAATAATGAAATCAAGCAGTGAGAGAGAAATATATTGGGAGGAGAAAGGGAGAAATGGAATGGGGCAAATTATCTCTCATAAAAGAGGCAAGCAAGACTCATTGGTGGAGGGATAAAGAGAGGAGATGAGAGAAAAACATGAAGCTTACTCTCATCACATTCCACTAAAGGAAGGAATAAAATGCACACTCATTTTGGTATGAAAACCTATCTTACAATACAGGAAAGTGGGGGATAAGGGGATAAGCAAGGTGGGGGAGATGATGGAAGGGAGGGCATGGGGAAGAGGGGGCAATTTGAGGTCGACACTCATGGGGAGGGACAGGATCAAAGGTGAATAGAAGTAATGGGGGACAGGATAGGATGGAGGGAAATATAGTTAGTCCTGTACAACACAACTATTATGGAAGTCATTTGCAAAACTACACAGATTTGACCTATATTGAATTGCTTGCCCTGCAAAAAGAAGGGGTGGGGAGGGAGGGATGAAGAGAAGTTGGAACTCAAAGTGTTAGGAACAACTGTCGAGTAATGTTCTTGCTACTAGGAAATAAGAAATACAGGTAAAGGGGTATAGAAAGTTATCTGGCCCTTCAGGACAAAAGAGAAGATGGAGACAAGGGCAGAGAAGGATGATAGAAGAGAGAGCAGATTGGTCATAGGGACAATTAGAATGCTTGGTGTTTGTGGGGGAGGGGACAAAAGGGGAGAAAATTTGAAACCCAAAATTTTGTTAAAATGAATGTTAAAAGTTAAATAAATTAATAAATTAAAAAAAAAACAATTCAGAAATTGTTTATATTACCTCCAAGGTACAAAATGTTTTACAAAAAAAAAAGTGATTTTATTTTTTCCAGGAAAATGGAAAGCTAATAAACTCAAACTTTCTTCAGAGTTTTATTTTAGGGTGCACACAGTCAATGAAGTCCAAACTGGAGGGGAAAATGTTTCTAACCTTAGGAAGGATTTATGGTGTCTACAGAAGAATTTCATAACAGAAAGGGTTCCAAAGAACTAAAGATGGATTTGTTAGATCATTTCAGAGAATTTTATCCATTAGTCTATCAATAACATAGATAAGTCTCTGCTTAGGAAATTTTTCATAACCCTTTCTGTAGAAAGAGAAATAGAGTATATGGCATCTAGGAAGCTCTTGCAGCACAATATTTCTATAATTCCTCTAACCTACATTTTTCTTCTGGAATCAGTGGAATCAAAGCATCCATCACTGAGCATACATTGTATTTCCCCCTCCATATTCAACATAAGCCTTTACTTGTACCATCCTTCAAAGCTTGTGGGATGACTGCTCTTTTGAGCCATCAAGACTTTGTTGAGGTGTCCACAAATAGTGATAAATTATACTTGACAGTTAATAGACGGTATTTACTTGAAGGTAAAGTACAACACCCAAACAGAAGTTGTGTTCTACCTTAGCTTTCTTTTCATGTGGCTAATTCACTAAAATTATGAACTAGTGGTTTACTCAATAATATGGCCTACTTAGATTGAGATTATTTCTGAGAAAAGATATTCATATTTTGAGAAAATATATTCATAACTGAACCTGAACTGAGATAAATAAAATAGAGCAGAATTCCTAATTTACACACATATAAAATTAGAAGTAGAGGAACACAAAAGAGAAATGCCTTCAAATTCTGTATATCTGGCTTGTGGATCATTTTTACTGAGTAAGGTTTTAATTTAATTATAAGCATTTGCTGAACATTATGTTACACAGTGGCATGCAAAACACTATAATGAATAAATGCCACCACCACCACCACTACTACTATTAGCATTTATCTGGCACTTTAAAGTTTACAGAGCATTATTTCCTGAATTATCTTTCGGGTGTTCTCACAATCCCTGTAGAAGATGGGTGTTTTTATTACTGCCAATTTAAATTTGAGGAAAGTGAGGCAGAAAGAGTGACTTGCCAAACTTCACACAGTTGAATAAGTATCTGAGACATGATCTGGACAAACATCTTCCTGACTCCAAATCCAGCACTCTAGCCATTGCACCTCTCATTGGGAAAATGAAGTATTCAATCATACACTCAAGAAAGTTAAAATGATTATGTAAGATAGCTGTGTAAGAGATATTTCAGGGTATTACACAACATAGTGAAACAAGCATAAATCTAATGAAATGTCATGATATTAAAACTTGGGCAAGAAAAAACACCTGAGAGAATATTGGGAAGAAGATGAGAAGTTAATAAGAGACAAATGAAGAAACTGATTCATGACAGCAAGATGGTTACATAGAATAATATGTAGTTGTGTTGCAGGTCAAGTGATTCAGTCATTCTGACTTTTTCTGTTCCATTTTTGGATCTTCTTGCAAAAATACTGAGGTGGTTTGCCATTTCCTTTTCCAGCTCATTTAATTTTGTTTTCTTTAAATTAATTAATTTATTTTTAGCTTTCAACATTCAATTTCACAAGATTTTGAAATCCAAATTTTCCCCCACTTCTCCCTTCCACCCACCTTAAGATAGTATGTATTCTGATTACATCTTCCCCCCATCTGCACTTCCTTTTATAACCCCATCCCCCTTCACTTATCCTCTTTCATTCTATTTTCTTCTAGTGCAAGATAGATTTTTTTAACCCATTGTCTGCATATGTGATTTCCCAGTTGCATGTAGAAACAATTTTTAACAATCATTTTTTAAAGCTTTGAGTTCCACATTCTCTCCCTCCTTGTCTCGCCACCCGCTCTCATGGATAAGGCAAAAAATGTGATATAGGTTATACATTTGGAGTCATGCAAAACACTTCCATAACAGTCACGTTGTGAAAGACTGACTATATTTACTATTATATTTATATTATCCTATTTGTACTCTTTTCTCATTTGACCCTATCCTTCCTCAAAAATGTTTGCTTTTGATTACACCTTCCTTCTATTAGCCCTCTCTTCTATCATCTTTCCCTCTCTTATCCTCTTTCTGCTTCTTTCCTGTAGGGTAAGATAGATTTTAATACCCAAATGAGTGTGTATGTTGTTTCCTCCTTAAGATGAATCCTATGTGAGCAAGGTTCACTCATTCCCTCTCACCTCCCTCCTCTTCCCCTCCCTAGTTACAGGTTTTTCTTGCCTCTTTCTTTGAGATAATTTACCCCATTCTATCTGTCACTTTCTCCTTTACCCAATACATTCCTTTCTCAATCACTAATTTTATTTCTTGTATGTCATCCCTTCATATTCAACTCATCCTATGCCCTTTCTATCATATATATCCATATAGGTATGCACACATACACATATATGTGAATATGTGCATGTATATGTGCATATGGGTATATGTAAACATATACATAAGCATAAATATACATACACACATACATATATATGTACACTTATATACCTATACATATATACACACATATATATACATACACACACACATATATATATACACACATTTCTATATACATATATGCATAAATATACACATATAAAAATATTTAGAGTTCATGAAACCTTGCTTAGTATATAGGATAGTTTGAGGTATTATATAAATATAACCATATCTATCTATCTATCTATCTATCTATCTATCTATCTATCTATCTATCTATCTATCTATCTATCTATCTATCTATCTATCTATGTATCTATCTAACTAACTAACTCTCTCTCTCTCTGTCTCTCTCTGTATATATACATATATATGTATGTATATGTATATGTATATGTATATAGCTATCTTAATACTAAGCAAGGTTTCATGAACTCTAAATTTAATCTTTCCATGTAAGAATGTAAAAAGTTCAACTTTAATAATTCCCTTATCATTTCTCTTTCTTGTTTATCGTTTCATGTTTCTCTTGATTTTTGTATTTGAAAGTCAGCTTTTTTATTTAGATTTGGTCTTTTCATCAAGAACGCTTGAAAGTTCTCTATTTCATTAAATGTCTAATTTTTTCGCTGAAGTATTATATTCAGCTTTGCTGAGTAGGTGATTCTTTGTTTTAATCTTAGCATCTTTGACCTCTGGAATATCATATTCCAAGTCCTCTGATCTCTCAATGTAGAATCCACTAAATCTTGTGTTATCCTGATTGTGTTTAGGCAGTACTTGAATTGTTTCTTCTTAGCTGTTTGCAATAATTTTACTTGAGCTCGGAACTCTAGAATTTGACTGCAATATTTCTAGGAGTTTTCTTTTTGGAATCTCTTTCAGAAGGAGCTTAGTGTATTCTTTCGATTTCTATTTTACCCTCTGGTTCTAGAATATCAGGGCAATTTTCCTTGATAATTTCATGAAAGATAATATCTAAGCTCTATTTTTGATCATGAACTTCAATTAGTCCAATATTTTTAAAATTATCTCTCCTGGATCTATTTTCCAAGTCAGTTGCTTTTGCAATGAGATACTTCATATTTTCTTCTATTTTTCCATTCTTTTAGTTCTGTTTTATAATTTCTTAATTTCTCCTAAAGTCATTAGGTTCCATTTGCTCCATTCTAACTTTTAAGGAATTCTTCAGTGAACTTTTGGAACCCCTTTTTCATTTGGCCAAATCTGTTTTTTAAGGCATTCTTTTCTTCATTGGTTTTTTGGACCTCTTTTGCCACTTGGTTTAGTGTATTTTTAAGGTATTATTTTCTTCAGCATTTTTCATCTCCTTTAGCAAGCTGTGGACTCGTTTTTCATGATTTTCTTGCACCAATCTCATTTCTCTTACCAATTTTTCCTCTGCTTCTCTTACTTGATTTCCAAAATTCTTTTTGAGCTTTTCCATGGCCTGAGACCAATTCATATTATTCTTGGAGGCTCTGCATGTAGGAGGATTGACCTTGATGTCTTCTTCTGGTTGTATGTTTTGATCCTCTTTGTCACCAAAGTAAGATTCTATAGTCTGATTTTTCCCCTCTGTTTGCTCACTTTCCTAGCCTTGACATTTAGCTCTTTGTTAAAGTAGTACTCTCCTTACAGTTTGGAGGACGTACTGTTCCCAGCTTCAGGGATTTTGTGCAGATATTTTCAGAAAATTTTCTAGATCAATAAATTTTCATTTCTTCCAAGGTTTTGTGATCAAAGGAGAGGTCTTCACTTCTCTTCTAGCCTGTGCTCTCATCTGTCACTCTTTTTTGTTTTGGAACTATAGGATTCCTTTTCCACCACAGCCACAAGCTCTGCAAGGCCAGCACTCTTTCTTGCCCCAGGACTGCCAACTAAGACTGTGGTCCAGATTCAAGTATGGACAAAGCCAGAGAATCATGCCTCAGCACCAGCAAAGAGGTCCCTGTAATCCCCTTCGGATCAGCTGCTCAATCCCTCTGGAAGCAGTCACAGCTGCTGCTACCCAAGTCATCACCGAGGATGGGGTCAACCCCTGATCCTTCTCACCCATGTCAGACAGACTTTCCTACTGACCTTCTAAGATGTCTTTGGTGTTTGTGGGTTGGGAAGTCTGGAAACTGACACAGCTGCCAGTGATTAAGTGTCATGAAGCCTGCTCCAGGTTAGCTAGGGCTAACTGGATAGTGCTCTTTTGTCACACTGGTGCAATAGACCTTTCCCACCCACCTTCCAAGTTGTCTTGGGCTGGAAATTTGTTTCATTCTGCCATTTTTGTGGGGTATGCTATTTTAGAATTTGTTTAGAGTCATTTCTACAGGTATTTGGAGCAGTTTGTAGGTGAGGTCAAACAAGTCCCTACTTTTACTCTGCCAAGTTGGCTCTGCCCATCTCATTTTATAGATAAGAAAACTGAGGCAAACAGGGTTAAGTGACTTTCCCAGGGTCATAGTGTTAATGTGTCTGAGCCAGTCTCCCTGACTCCAAGTCAGGTACTCTAACCCTGCACCACCTAGCTACCCAAATATGTAGTAGCCATCATTATTGTTTTGTGATTTTCCTCCTGCCACTCCCTCAATCCCTAAAGCCTGAAGCAAGTTTGTCGTCCAGGAATAAACAGGGTACAAAGAGTAACTGGTGTATTGGTGAGAAGTGTATGTAGGGAATGAAAAATTCCAGGGGTGTTGCAAGATCAACGTTGAAAAATATCTCATTCAGGATTATATGGAACCAAGCAGAAAGGAGGTAATTCCAAAATGGTTGATATCCCAGAATAGAGAGAAAACACGAATGAGGGCAAAGATCAAGTTGAGTAGCATGAAGGAGTGGATGGGATACAAATATGAGAGACTGCAGTTAAAGATAAGAATTTCAGAATTCAAGGTTACTTAAATCTCATTAAACTTAGCATTACTGGAAATATTTTCTGAAATAGTGCTTTTATCTTCACTTGAAAAGAACATTCATCTTTAGATTCACATTTGGGCTTATTATCTTCCCTCTTTTATCCCCACATAAAAAAGGAGAACAAGTTACTTTTCAGCATTACTTCAAATTCCTCTGCTCCCCATAATTTCTGCTCCAGAAAAAAAAATAACCTGACTCTTCTCTGGGTTGCTCACCCAACTTTTCTCATCCTGTCCAGTATGCTTAAAGTACATTTCTCCTTCTCCCTGTGACCCCTTTTTCCCTCAATATGTTGAAACCTCAGCATCATAAATTAGAGCTGAAAATGAATTTAGTGGTCATCTAGTTCACTTTCTTACAGTTGAGTAAAGTCAGGGCCAGAGTGGCTTCCCCAAAGTCATATAAGTTGCAATGATAAAGCTGGCCTTCAAATCCAGGTTAACTCCCTTGTCCAAGGTTTTCAAAACTGTCAAATCTGGCATTTGAATGCAGTAAAGATAAATTTAAATTAGAATAGAATTTAGACTCTCTTATGCTCTTTTTGTTTCCGTTTGGAGCAAGCATGAAAAAGGTGGTGGTGCTATGTTTTGTAGGGTAGAATGGACAGAAAGGAAAGAAATTAAAAGGAAACAGATTTTGGCTTTTTTTCCCCTTTTTTTAATTAATTAATTTTCAGTTTCCAACATACACTTTCAAAAGTTTTAAATTTTCTCTGCCTCACTCACCTTCCTACTCCCCAAGAGAGCATGCAATCTGATATAGGCTGTACATATACGTTGTTTATTAAATACATTTTTACATTAGTTATGTTGTACAGAAGAATTAGCACGAATGGGAAGAACCATGGAAGCAAGAGAAAGAAAAAGTTAAAAAAAAACAAACAAAAAAGAGAGCAAATAATAAGGTTCCATCTGCATGCAAACTCCATATTTCTTTCTCTGAATGTAGATGGCATTTTAAATTATGAGTACTTTGGGTTGTTTTACTTCCTTGCATTGCTGAGAAGAGCTAAGTTTATTGAAGTTAGTCATCCAAAATGTGGTTGTCACTATGTGCCATGTCCTCTTGCTTTTGGTCACTTCCCTCCGCATCAGTTCATATAAGTCTTTCCAGGTTTTTATGAAGTCTACCTGCTAATCATTTCTTATAGCACAATAATATTCCATTACATTCATATTCCACAACTTGCTCAGCCATTCCCCAATTGATAGACATCACCTCAATCTCTACTTCTTGGTCACCACAAAAAGAGCTTCTATAAATATTTTTGCATATGTGGGTCCTTTTTTTCCATTTTTATGATCTCTTTGCGGTACAGACCTAGAAATGCTATTGCTTCTCCAAGAGTATGCACAGTTTTCTAGCCCTTTGTGCATAGTTTCAATTTTTTCTCCACATTAGTTGGTTGAATTCACAACTCCACCAACAATGAATGACTGTTTCAATTTCCCCAACTACTCTCCAGAATTTATCATTTTCCTGTTTTCTCACATTAACCAACTTTAAAGGTGTGATAGCATAACTAAGTGTTGTTTTGATATGCATTTTTCTAATCATTGGTGATTTAAAGCATTTTTATATGACTCCCAATAGGTTTAATGTTTTCCTCTGAAAACTGCCTGTTCATAACCTTTGACAATTTATCAATTGGGGAATGACTTGTATTCTTATAAATTTGATGCAGTTATCTATTTATTTTAGAAATAAACCTTTTATCAGACATTTGTTGTAAAAATTCTTTCCCAGTTTTCTGCTTCCCTTCTAATGGAGGTTATATAGCCCTTGTTTAAGCAAAAACCTTTCAATTTAATGTAATCAAAATTGCCCATTTTGCACTTCATAGTGTTCTTTATTTCTTATTTGGTCATAAATTATTCCATTCTCCTTTTCTACCATAGCGTTGTCCAGTTTTCCCACCACTTTTTGTCAAATAGTGAGCTTTTATTCTAGAAGTTGAGGTCTTTGGGTTTATCAAACAGTAGAACACTGTAGTCATTGACTACTGTGCCTTGTCTGTTTCACTGATCCATGACTCTATTTCTTAACCAGTTACCAAGTAGTTTTGGTGATTTCTGCTTTATAACACAACTTAAGATTTAGGAGACTAGGACACTTTTCCTAGTATTTTTTTCATTAATTCCCTTGATATTCTGGACTTTTTATTGTTCCAGAAGGATTTTGCTATTATTTTTTC
Source organism: Notamacropus eugenii (assembly GCF_028372415.1). Classification (NCBI taxonomy): domain Eukaryota; kingdom Metazoa; phylum Chordata; class Mammalia; order Diprotodontia; family Macropodidae; genus Notamacropus; species Notamacropus eugenii. The sequence goes on from NC_092878.1 coordinate 90,408,032, forward strand.
TAGCTCTATAAAATAATTTTTGGCAATTTGATTGGTGTAACACTGAATAAGTAATTTAATTTAGGCAAACTTGTCATTTGTGTTATATTAGTTTAGCCCACCCATGAGGAATTGAAGTTTTCTAATTATTTAGATCTGACTTTATTTGTGTGAAAAGTGTTTTGTAATTGTATTCATATAGTTCTTAGTTTTGTTTTGGCAGCTATACTTCTAAATATTTTATAGTATCTACAGTAAGTTTAAGTAAAATTTCTCTTGATATTGGACTTTGTCAGTAATATATATGTATATAATATATATATATAAATATATGTATACACACATATGTATGTAAATGTCAATGATTTATGTGGGTTTATTTTATATCTTGCAACTTTTCTAAAGTTATTTATTATTTCAAGTAGATTTTTTTCCTTACTCTCTAGGATTCTCTAAGTACATCATCACATCATCTGCAAAGAGTGATAGCTTTGTTTCTTCTTTGCCTATTCAATTCCTTCAATTTTTTCCTTCTCTTATTGCTACAGCTGACATTTTTAGTATCATATTGAATAACAGTGGTGATGATGGACATCCTTGTTTCACCCTCTATCTTATTGCAAATGAATCTAACTTATCCCCATTACAGATAATATTTACTGATGGTTTTAGATAGATGCTCCCTATTATTTTATGGAAGACTTCATTTATTCCTATACTCTCTAGTGATTTTTGTAGGAATGGCTATTGTATTTTATCAAAAGCTTTTTCTACATCTATTGAGATAATTATATGGTTTCTGTTACTTTTGTTGTTCATGTGATCAATTATACTAATAATTTTCCTAATGTTGAACCAGCCCTGCGTACCTGGGATAAATTTTTCATGGTCATAGTGTTTTATTCTTATGAGAAGTTGCTGTAATCTTTTCCCTAGTATTTTGCTTAAAAATTTTGATTCTATATTCATTAGGGAAATTTGTCTATACCTTTCTTTCTCAGTTTTGACTCTTCCTGCTTTAGGTATCAGGACCATATTTGTATCTGATAGCACTTCTTCTTTTCCTATTTCCCTAAATAGTCAATGTAATATTGGAATTAATTTTCCTTTAAACATTTGATAAAATTGACCTGTAAACTCATATGGCCCTGGAGATATTTTCCTAAGGATTTAATCAATGGCTTGTTCAATTTCTTTTTCTGAGGTGGGGTTATTTAAATATTTTACTTCCCCTTTTGTTCCTCTGGATATTTTACATTTTTGTAAATATTCACTCATTTCACTAATGTTGTCAAATTTATTGGTATGCAGATAGGCAAAATAGTTACTAATTATGTTTTTTTTATATTTCCTTGTTATTGGTGGTGAATTTGCCCTTTTCATTTTTGATACAGATAAATTGGTTTTTCTCTTTTTTAATCAATTTCAACCAAATTAACCAAAAGTTTATCAATTTTGTTGTTTTTTTTTTCATAAAACCAGCTCTTAGCTTCATTTACTATTTCAATAGGTTTCCTAATTTCAATTCTATTAATCTCTCCTTTGTTTTTCAGTATTTCTAATTTGGTATTTAGTTGGAGATTTTTAATTCATTCTTTTTCTAGCTTTTTTAGTTGCATAACCAAGTCATTGATTTCCTTTTTCTTTATTTTGTTCATGTAAGCATTGAGAGTTATAAAACTTGCCCTAAGAACCTGCAGTATGTCATAAGTTTTGGTATTTTGTCTCATTCTTTTGTATGAACTTATTGATTGTTTCTATTGTTTGTTCTTTGACCCACTAATTTTTTAGGATTAGCTTATTTTTTTTTCTTTTTCTCTCATGTAGTGTTTAAAATACCTCATTGCAAAGTTTGAGTTAAGTATGTAATCAGAGGCTCTGGGTCATCTGCAGGTTCTTCAAACACCCAAATATTCCGTTTAATTTCTTATGCTGACTGACAATTTAGGGAAGCCACAATGGGGAAAGTTATGATGTGGAAGGAAGGAATAACTATATGTGGAAAGAAAGATAAAGAAACTGGTTAAAATTGCATTCTCTAATTTTACTCCAGCTAGTTTTCCTGCAACTTCGATTTTGTTCCACCTAGTAAACCAGAGATGATAACTGAGCAAATTCCAACAAATTTTTTGAAGAAAGATACTCTTAAAAAGTGTAGAGAATGCTATCAAGGTGGGTATAACATATATATATATATATATATATATATATATATATATATATATATATATATATATATATATATGCAGTTTCACACAACTGTAGAACTCAATATTTGCTCTACTCTGACAAATATCTGTTTTGGGTGGCTTAACCAATCTTAGGTGAAGGATGCCTCTGTTCTAGACATTCATATCAATGCCTTTTCACTTGGTCCCTCCCTACTCTTTACCATCTCTGACCTCCCTGGAAACATCCAGCCTTCTGTGAATTGAATTTTAAATGCCAGTCGCATTAGAGATAGAAAGTCAATTAAAAATGCTTGTTAACCTCTGCTTTCCTATACAATATCTGGAAAGGTGCTGTGGAAGAAGCACCTCTCCTCTATGCCCCTTTTCAAATTGAGGATGTTTCCTATAACACTTTCCCTGGAGTGGTGGATTCCACGTACAAAAATCCTAAAGTCTGTCTCTGAACATGACTAATTCTCACTTCTATATTTTCTTGTCTGAGTTGAACAGAAAGCAAGGAGTCATTGTGATACCAGTGTTATATTTTATTCTGCCAAACCCATCATGTTTTATTTGGCTTGATTAAATCTACTGGGCCCTCTGGGATCAAAGCAGGGACTAGAACAGCAAAGTTGTCTAAAACACTTAACTGAGAGTCAGCGCTTGGGAGGTTACCTTTCATATTTATATTTCTTTATTTGTTATTTATTTTTTTTTGCATGACTGAATTGGCCTCACATTAATATTACCTTAGATATATAATTTACTATCTTTGTGACTTTGAAAAAGTTGCTTAAATTCCCGAGGCCTGAGTTTGCTCAAATTTAAAAAGGAGAAAATTGGGTTGGATAGCCTCGTAGATGTCTTCAGTCTTTACATCTATTTGCCACGCTTATTCTTTATATTTCCTGAGCAGTTCTATAGCAGGTATCAATCCATATATGTCCAAATCAAATTTGGATGAGAAGCAAGAGCCTATCAGAAACTTGCTGCTCGGTTCAGAGCATTGAATGATCACTTATCATCTTCTTCCTGCTGTGGTGATAATGCCATCTCATCCAAATCCTCTATCTCCCTTCTGAAAAGTCATAAATGTGTCCTGCCCTTAAATAAATTTGCTAATATCATTCTTATAATGCTGATATAACTTTGTCTCCTTTCTCTTCCACCATTTATGTTCCAAGATTTTCTCATCCAAATTTGAGCTTCATTTCTTTTTATGCAAAATCAAGATTTGGATGAGATGAACCCTAAGGCTCCTGCATCTACTGTGATGTGGGAGAGAGAAGAGGGCTTCAAATCTCTTTCTGCCCCTCCCAATTGTATATCTGTTTGCTGTGAGAATTGCCAATGAATACGTGCTGTTTAGCTTCTTGAATAGCAAACATGGAAAACAAATGGCCTTAATACCCAATTAAGAAGAATAATTATTTTAAGCAGAAAGTTAACCAATGGTTGATTCCTTTGGAATTTGGAGGGGTGAATAGATGTCTCAGAAGTTTTGTGATACCCTAGATCTCTTTCTCTCTCTAAAGTATGGTTCCTAGACACTCTCCTCTATGTCCCCTTTCAAAGTGAAGATACTTTCTACATTTTCCCTGGAGTGGTGGGCAGTACTTGTCCCAAGGAGAAAAATCCTTATGTTTGTCTTCGAATATGAGTGCTCCTCACTTCTATGGGTTTTTCTGTCTGAGTTGAACAGAAAGAAAAGACTTGCTATGTTATCAGTGTCATATTTTACTCTGGCAGTCTCTATCATGGTTCATTTGGCTTGATTTAATCTATCAGGCCTTCCTACCTCAAAGCAGGAACTTAAACAGAAAAACTGTCTAAAACATTTAACTGAGAAACTGAGCATGGGAGAATCCCTTTTATGTTAATATTCCTTTATTTCTTTATTTATCATTTTGCTTGACTGAATTATTCATTATGAAAATGAAAGATCAAAAAAAAACTTCACAGGAGTCAGGCTCAATTTCTTACTGCTGAGAGAAAAGGCATCTTTACACTTAAATCTACAATACACATTTTGTATTTTAATTTGTTACATGACATGTCAGTTGGTGCATTTCAAATGTCAAGTGAAGTAAATCTCTTGTTCCGAGAGGTGCAGAAATGAGTACCATGGAAACAGAAAACCTCTGTTTCAAATTGATACAGACAACTGCATTGCAAGTGTTTCTCTCAGTGCATATCATTGTGTTGTTGAAAGTTCTCCTCTGGGATGTAGTCGGTTGCCAGGTCTCCATGCTCATTCCATTCTTCTCAAATCCACCTGGGCCACCAATTAGTGCTAGCCATGGAGCTGCTGGTGTTTACTGCATGGAAACCTCTCTAGTAGGAATGAAGGAAGATCACCAAATGATTTCAACTAAGCAAAAGGGCTGTCAAATGTCACACTTGAATTGTATACTTTCAAGGTAATCAGCATTAAAGTCAAAAGTAGAGTGGTGGACCTGACACTTTGTCCCACAAAAGGCAATTTAGAAGGGGTTAACAACAGCTTTATTGTGGTGCTCTTCGGCCTGTACCACCAACATCTTTTGTCCACTGCCCAACTACACTCACAAAACTGCCTGCGGCACTGAGAGGTTCAATGATTTGACTAAGGTAATACTCTATGTGTCAGCTGTGACCCTTGCACCCAAGTTTTCTTATTAGAAGACCAGCCCCACTATACATTACAATATAAAATATGTATATATGTGTATACATGTACCCATATATGTGTACATATGTGTAAATACACACATACATGCATGTGTATATATTTATAAAGAGATGTATTTTGTATGCATATATAAATGAAGATTAAGTGCATGTTTATTGTATATACACATATCTGTATATACATATATACATATATAAATATAATACAGATATACACACATACAAGTGTGTGTGTGTGTGTGTGTGTGTGTATAAATGAAACATCATGCACTTAATCCTTACTTTTCAACTTCCTCTCCCCACCTTGCCCCCAGGATTTCGACCACAGAACAAGAGTTTGGAATAGGCTATCCTCCCGTAAGGGTACAGGACAGTAGGAAGATGGAAGAAAAAAAAGAGAGAAGTAAATAAAGTAGAAAAGGAAGAGAGAGACGCTCTATCACTTCCCTGTTGTTTTACTTTCATCTTCCTATTACAGCACCTAGTATGATACCTAGTAGGTACTAGATAAATGCCTGCCAAATGATTTTATCACCAGTTCCATGGCAGTTTGTGATGAAACTTTTAACATGCTCTGCTTGAAGAGGACAGGTTAAAGTCATAGTTGAGCTGAAGCTAGAGATCTTTAATTTCTGTAAGTTGTCCAGGAGTATAGTCACCAGTTTCTGTGTGCCTCCACAAGAGTCTTCTGTTCTGCAAAATAGATGTGGAGATAGACTTTCCCAGTTCTTTAGTAAAAAAAAAAAATGCAAGCTATGAGGAGTTTCTTTTTCAAAGAATTGTGAAAGGATGGAGTGTTTTCTCCTCAGCTCAGTCTCCTTTCGCATCATCGCTGTAGGCTACTAAAGGCAACTGCAAATTTTCTTCAAGAATAATGCACCAGATTGTTTTTAAAGTTTAATCACACAATTTACTTTAGGTGACTGAAAGGAAAATGAAGACAAAATCTTAATTAGGACTCACACTATAAGAATTAAAATTCAATATGGAGTATACTGTTTTTAGACTGATCTAGTTTCCACTTGTAGAGTATTTTAAAATGCTGCCAGAATTGCACTGTTTTCCTAGATCATATGTCAGAACGTAAACTGTACACAAATACCTCAGTACATTATTATGGGTATTGGAAAAGTGAGAATGTAAAGCAAATACAAGCAAAGAAATACATCTAACTTCAGTCTAAGGCAGAGGAGGCTGAGTTGATAAGATCATTCAAGTACTCTGAGAAATCATCAGCAGAACTCAGCAAATTCTCCTTTTATTAAGGGGGTTTGTTCTGTGAAGTTTGGATTCAGTCAAAAGGCTGCACTTGAGGACCTAGAGGGACACATGTGGCCTCAAGGCTACAGGTGCCCCACCCCTGAAAGCTGAGAAGCAAACAGTAATTATTCACTTCATTGATTCACTTCATAAAGAGGCCTATTCACTGAATTGGTGCTACCTCACTCAAAGTGAGAAACAGAAAAGATTTTAGCCTAAAAAGAGCCAGGGTCTGTCCTTGTATTCTGGGTCATCTCCAGCTGTCCTGATGAATATCTGGCCACTGTACCCAGGTAACTCTGGAGGAGAAAGTGAGGCTGGTGACCTTGCATGGCCACCATGTGAGGGCTGGTGCCCTCCCTTACTCAAATCAAAGTCAACTGTAAGTCATGTCATTATTTCCCTGATGTCATGGTCCTCTTCAAAAATGAAGGATAAACACAACCAGTGAGTAGTCTGAGTTGCCTGAATGGGGACCCAGTCATTTGAGTAACTCAGCTCATCTTCTCCTTTTCTCTATCTCCTTCTCCTCTCCAAAGGATACTAAATTCTTATGATTGGAAGCTGCCCAGTTAATTTGGGGTTTACTAGCTAGATTCCTTCCTTCCTTCCTTCCTTCCTTCCTTCCTTCCTTCCTTCCTTCCTTCCTTCCTTCCTTCCTTCCTTCCTTCCTTCCTTCATTTCTTTCTTTCTTCATTTCTTTCTTTCTTTTATATCAAAGACCAACCCTTAAACTCATTTCACTCTGGAGTCCACAGATTGGACCAAAATAGATCCCTGTCCAAGCACCATTTAATGGATATATTTTAGGCCCTCAAGGTAGAGAGTGAATGTCAATAGTAACTGTTTCTTTTTTAAATTAAAGGGGACATCTCTTGACTCACTTTTTAAAGAGCACTGTTTACTGAATGGCCTACCTCAATCAAAATGAGAACCTGAAAAGGCCTTAGCCCAAAAGGACCCAGGGTCTCCCATTGCATCCTGAGCCATCGCCAGTTGTCCTGATGAATATCTGGCCACTGGACCCAAATGGCTTTTGAAGAGAAAGTGAGGCTGGTGACCTTGCACAGCCCTCCCTCCCTCAAGTC